>NC_072733.1:49447698-49820672 GCF_026930045.1 Uloborus diversus | reverse complement strand
ATCCAAAGATAGCCCAAAACAGAGCTCTTAAAATTTCAGAAACGGAAATATTTCGGCCTGGGCGGCAGAATATCCCCCCCCTCATTTCTTTGTGTTTACTAAAGGCAGTGTAAGTTTGTGTTTAAGATTTATTTTGAAAGAGCAACTCCCCTCCCCACATCGCCAAAGACAATCCAAAGCTTTAAGACTTCAATTTCGAAAATGTTTCGAGAAAGACCCCCGAATTTCCTAGCTCTTAACTCACTCAAAAATAGCCCAAATAGTATTTCAATACTTCAGCATGGAGAAATTTTCAGGGGAGAGAGCCCCCCCCCCCCCGAACTCTTTCCCCTAAGTTCACTAAATTTGACTTAAATTTGCGATTCCCCCTTTTCATCACTGAAGTTTTAAGAATTTAAGATCTAAAATTTATTGAGAAAAAGCCATCGAATTTCCTTTTGTTAAGTCCCCCAAAGATTACCTAAAGCTGAGTTATGAGTACTTCAGCTTTGAATATTTTTCGGGGAAGGGGGACCCCGAACCCCAAGATGGGTAAGGTTGCGCTTTTAAGACTCCAGTTTCGGAGTTTCGCCTAAAGAGAGCCTCCCCCCCCTCCCACTTAACATCGGCAAAGACAGCTTAAAAGTTTTAAGACTTCAATTACAAACACTTTTCGGGAGAGGGTCCTATATCCCTTTTCTTTTAAGTCCATTTAAGTATAGCCTCAAATAGTTTTTAATACATCAGCTACAAAACATTTTCGGATTAGAACACCAAAACCATCTCTCATAAATTCACCAAAGATTGCCTAAATTAGTGTTTTTAAGATTCCAGTTTCCGATTTTTTTAAAAAGCTCCTCCTCCCCACTTTTACATCATTAAAGACAGCCTAAACTCTTTTGACTTTTGAAGTTTAAGAGTTTTCAGAAGAGAAATCCTGAACCACTCCTAGCCTCAAAAATAACTTTAAATTCAGTTTTTCGATATTTTATACTGCAGCCCTTGAGTAGCCCCCCCTCTTGGAGTGTCCAAGATGTAAACTTTTCAAGACCTCAGTATCGTGGGTTAATTTGCGGACCTACCCTCTTTGCAAGAGCAGCGTTTCTTCGCAAATTCGTGCCGCCGTTATTTTTCTTGTTTCTTTTCGCTCTCTCCCCCTCCCCCCATATTTCCATTCTAGCGAGTGTTAGATTGAATGACATTGGAATTTAGTGATTCCTCAAGTCTTAGAATATTTTACCAGAAACATGTCAAAAATGCAGAAACAGTTAGCCATCAGTGTTTCAAATCAGCTTGAAAATTTCCAGATTCTTTAAATAATTCCCATTTTTATAAAAATCTTCAAAATCCCTGAATGTTTCCCGTTTTACCTGGTATGCGGTCGCCCTTTGCATGGTCGTTAACATTTCACCCCGTCAGCAATCACTCTCAATCGGTGATTCAGATTCAACTCTAAGATATTTTAAAAGTTCTCATAATTTTCATTTATGCATGTTAAGTTAGCAAAAAAATAAAAAATAAATAAAAATAAATAAAAAAAATAAATAAATAAATGAAAGAATGATCGAAATTATTAAGAGAAAAGGCTAAATTTTCAATTAGACGCGATTAATTCGAAAAATGAGCTAGAATAGGGAGCAATTCCGCAATCTGCAATGCAGTGAGTTGGAAATAACAGAGCTACATAAAAAAATTCAAACGGCGCTGCGCGAGTCTAAAAGCCAATCCTCCAAAAACACGTTGCAAACAAAACAAACCCATGGCAGAAAATCAAGAGAATGTCGATGTAAATTCGTGGTTATGGAAAGGTCCAGTAATTAAAAAGCATACTTTTCAAACAGTCAATTTTTCTTTTTTAATTAAAACCTGAAGGAAAAACATCGAATTTCTTTCCGTCTCGGAAATTTTGTCCAAGACAGAAATCCGTCCTGAGACGGAAGGTTTTGAACCCATGCCGTTGTTTAAAATCCCCATAGCTTGTGCTATCAAAGAAGGACGGTATGGGAATATTTGCACGAATTTTTTCTGAACCTCTTGTCTTGAAAATGCAATTATGCGGCAATATTGTGTAATATTAGGGCCACTAATTTTTTGAAATTTAAGCTTCAAAAACCCAATTTTGAGCGATTTACAATGTTATTAAGTATTTGGGGGCTTCCTTCTGGAAATTTCGCGAAATAAAATTGAGATCTGGAAGCAAAATTACAAATGCTTCATAATGCTTCCGGTGTGTGTGTTGGGGGGGAGTATATATGTATAATTATTATGCATAACAAATATTAGAAACAGATTAATTGCTTGTGTTTTAACTTTTATTATCCGATCCCTCTTGATTGTTTTGTTCATAAATATATCTAAAAAATGCAAGCATGACACGTTCACACAAATGATGCACTGATTTTATAACTAACTTAGTTTTTCTGTGTGAATAGAGGTGGGGGGGGGGGGGGAGTGGCAGCAGGAAACTTTTGCCCCTGACGCCATATCAGCTCTTCGGACGACCGTGGTTGCCATTCCGATTAACATTAAGGACTCAATGGCTGTTACATAGGCATCATCCTTCTCCTAATCAATTATGTAGTATGCTAACGATATACTCTTAACTGTCCTTAAAAAATTATCACATTGCTAGGCCTGGATTTGCATACCCCGCAGTAGGGCTCATGTTCTTTAAGGGCCCAATGGCCCAAGAAATTGAAAAAATTAAAGAAAAAAAACTAGCACTATGATTTATAAACGTTACAAATGTACACTGCTAGCCTCTAGGGTTTTTTCAGATTACTAGGGGGCCTACAGATTCTGTTGTGTGTGTAGTGGGAGGGGGGGGGGGGGCTCAAAAAGATCCAGGTCTGCTAATTGCTTCAAAAAAGGTCTAAAAATGATGTTATTGACAAAGAACAACTTTGGTGCAACTTTGACATTAATTGGTAAATCTCTTCTGTTTAATGCAACTAGGAGAAAAAGACCAACTCAAAGTTCCAGTGTGTGTTCAGTAAAGCAAAATAATAACGCTATTCTTGATCTTTTCATCCTGTTTCTCAGTGGCTAAACTCCTAAATTCTTCTGTTTGTTGATAATAAAATGACAGATGAAAATTATCATTAGCCATTCTATTTATATACTGGTCGTCTTCTTAACATAAATTTGAAAAATAGAATCAATTGAGATGAGAAATATTGGAATCTTTTTTACTTATGTTGGCTAATGGTGAACAGCAAGACTCACAAATTGGGATTATTAAGAGGGGATTTTAGAAAAAGTTGTGAGGATACCTCACTCTTGCGTCCTAGCGTGAACCCTGCTTCTTTTCCCTATTTGGTTTGCAGAGATGTTGGGAGAATTGCAGGGTTGACAAGCACTTGACAGTGTAGTTTTACCTGGCTAAATCATATCAAAATCCCCCTTTTGACATAATTATCAAAAACCTAAATTTCTCTCCAAAATCTGTCTAAAACTATAATATTGGCAACAAAATTACCTGAACAAGCGTAGCTAAGCTTTATAAATTTTGATTTCATACACTAAAGGAAGTTTTTTGCTGCTTTAGATTTCTAAATGACGTGTTATAAAAAATCCCAAAAATTATTTAGTTCAACAAATTGCTTGTCTTCTAAAATGAAAGAGATTAAGTCTGTAGAATAAAAAGGCTGTTATTATAAATAGCAGAATATTTAAAAATAAATAAACAAAATAAGACATCTTTAGTGAACATTTACATATTATATTTAGTCCTGTTATAAATCTTTTTTTTCCTCAAGCATACAATAAGAAAATATCAGTTTCGTAGCTTTTTGTTTTTTTGCATAACAGTTAATTTCCAAATTTGGAAATATGGGCGCCCAATGCCCATATGGAAAATTTTAAGGGGGGGGGGGGGGGTTGGACATTTTCCCCATGGAAACCAATTTCAGTACAGATTAGAGTTATTAAAATTTGATATTTTCAATAACTTATTCATTAATGGCTGGAGAAGAAATGTTTTTACATTTTTACAAAGAAGAAAGTACTAAAAGCAAGAAAGTTTAGGGGAAAACTAAGGGGGGGGGGGGTTCAGCCCCTACTTTGCCCCCAATATGGGCGCCCACGTTTGGAAAGAATCAATCCCAAATTGGAGAAAATCCTCTCAATTGATGCTGAAATACATGAGTTATAATGGTTTTTCTCTAAAACCTTTCCATCGTATGTTTGCCTCACTGAACTACATCCACATCACCACATCCTGAACTAAATTCCATTATATGGTCCAGATTCAGCTTCACAAGCAATTGAAAACTTAAATGTATTTGGTTGTTTCAGGCAACCATTAGCTTATTTATAAACAAAGACTATGCATATAGGTTTGAGGAAAAAGTAAAAAGGTTAAAGGAAAATTTATGAATGCATTCTAATTAAAGTTATTAATTTAATTAACTTGATTGATATGATGTGTAAACTATAGTTAAATATTTTTTCAGCACGAGGGAAATCTTACAAAATTATAAAAATATAAATGAATGTATATTTTTAATGTCAATGTTTGCCAGTTTTTGACATTTTAGTCTGGTTTTTGAAATTTACGTTACATTTTTGAGTTTTCGATATGGTCAATAACCCAACCCTGGGGAACTGGTATAATTTTTTGAGTTTAAAATGGCCAGTGATACACACAAAGCATCTCATGCTTTTCCTGCCCAAAGGAAGTCTTCCCTCATGAAACATCTGGGTTTTTTGGGAATTTTTTCTATTGTTCATTTTATGGTTCTGCATTAAATTTTCTATTTTTATATGAGGACAATATACATATTTTTTCAATATATATATAGATACATATATAATACACACTTTTGAGATTTCAATTACAAAATGAGAGGATTTAAAGGACAACATGCAAAATATACGACATCATGTTTTGAGATTTTATATGTACAGAGTATTTCCAGAAATTTTTGTTTTTCAACAATTTAATTTTAATAGACACAAAGTTTTATTTTCTCGAAAACCAGAATTTGATTATGTACCAATATTAACAACAAACATAATCGACCTAACTTAATATTTCAAATTATTAAAATGTTCAACATATTTTGCATTAATTTTTGTGAAATCTCTTAGCTGAACAGTGCCACTTGACTACCACTGCTCAAATACATTCATTTAACTAAGAACAAACAGACATATTTCTTCACACAGAAGCCCAAAAATAGATCACCTCTATTTACAATATTTAAAATTAAAAAAAAAAAAAAAAAGAGTAGTTTTCACTTAAATATTATCAATATCTTGATACTCACAACTTTTTGATTGCATAGTTTCTTGCCATTACAAAACATATGTGTATGTGGGCCATTTCACAGTATTTTGTCATTACAAAACATATGTGTATGTGGGCCATTTCACAGTATTTTGTACAAATGTAGAGTCCACAACATGACTATTTTTTTTGTTACTAATTGGCTGTTTTGATTAGAACATAGTTTTATTTTGACTTTTAGTGCTAGTAGGACAAACTCAAAATAAATTTTGTGCAATTCAAACAGTAAGTTAAATAGTTTTAACAAAAAAAGTGTCATGTTACAGACCCTATGGCCCATATTAATGGCATACAATCAATATTTAAAGACAATATTTTATGTTTGACCCCTTTCACAGCATTTCTTCTCAAAAACTACACCAAAAATTTTGCCCCCATCACTATGTGTGAGTTAAATGTTATTTTTGTTTGACATATTTTCTTAATACGTTATTTCCAGAAAATACTTTAAGGATTATAAACACTGAACCAAAATGGATTCACTTTTTAATAGTTTGTTCCTCAAAGAAATCATGAGATGGGCAAAGTTTGAACTCTTAAGTTGTCCATTGAGGTATTCTGATATGCTGTGGAAAAAAAATTCATATAATTCACTTATTCTACTGCTCTGTTGTTTTATAACTAAATCAATCATTCTACAACCATAGCTAAATTTAGAAGTAAAATCTAAGGGGAGAAAGGACATACAGATTTCTGACGAGCCTAATATCAACCCAATTCTTTTTGACGGATAAAAAGGGAAAATAGCTATAGTATATAAAAGATTGTCCATTTATTTAGAAGTTGCATTTTTAAAAAATGCAAATGTACATCAAATTAAAAGTTCTATAATGTAAGCACTATGTTTTGAACTAAAGCATCATTGCTCATTTTGTCATGTTTGAGGAATTTCATTTGGCACCAAAACACGAGATTCAGAGTGTAATAGGCTTACCTTAGAGTAAGCACATTTGCATGAAGAAAGCTATGTATGAGGTTTAAAATTAGTAAATCGAAGATATTCTAAAGTGTGTATTTCATTGTGTACGTTCAAAAATTGAATGTTCAAATTACATATCGATTCAGAGAGAGAATTTTTTTTTTTTTTTTGACAGAGTCGTAGCAGAACAGACTTCGTGAAAGTTAAATGTGTTGCCAAACCTTTCGTTGCCAACTGATGTAAAATCCAAAGTGGCGAAAAATTAAGATTCGTAATTTATTGATTTTCGAAATATCTAACAGAAATGAATTTTTAAAGTAGTATGGACTTTTTTTAAAAAATAAAAAGAAATAAGATGCTTGCTAACACTTCTTCCATCACTTTTCAACATATTTTCAAAAATTTTAAATGAGTTTCTTTCAAAAACTTTAACTATGCCGATTTGATTTTGTTTTTGTTCTTTGTTGTGGTTTTCTGGTTTTTTTTTCTCTGCTGCTATATGAAAGAAGTTTTTATGTTTTAACAAACCTGATTTATTTTCGTTGTGCAGCATGTTTAAATTTTATAGTGTGAAAAATTTAAAACCACATCCTCAGAGCATCAAAGCTAGACTCCCTGACGTCTATAAAAAATATGTTGAAGCTTTAAAGCAAGAACCTTCTCCAGTTCATTATATTCCAGAGCCTAATAAATGGATTCTTGATCCTGTTACCAAGCAAAAGTATTGTCTATTTACTACGCTATTTCAAAATATATTGCTTTTTCTATAATGCAATGCTCTTTGACTTTTCAAAAAGCAGTTTCTCTATACTTTCCAAAAATGCAAGTGTATAGGGGAAGGTGCGGTACGTTGGACCGCGGAGCACGTTGGACCGGTCTGAATTATTTTAATACTAGTAATATTTTTATTTTATTTTATGACCAACAAATAGCACCTATGGTCCTACAAATCCTATAATGAAATCACATGGTACAGTTATATTGAACAAATTTTATTCCAGAAAGTGTTATTTCAGTAGTCCTGAGTGATTTTCAAAAAACTGGAACTTTTTTTTTTAATGATTTTCATCAAGATTGCGGGGGGGGGGGGGGGGATTGAACTCCTTTCTTAAAGTAAGTACCTTTAGTTCATATTAATTGATATTTTTTTCATTTTTTATCAAAAAGAAAAAAAAATACGACAACACTTTTTCAGACCAAGAACGTGGGGTAGGTTGGTCCACTCTTTGTGGGGCACATTAGACTGGACCAACCAACCCCACATAATTTAAAACTTTTTTTTCTCTTAAGTCTCAATAATTATAACAATATTCTAAGTATATTCAGTAAGTTACCGCCCTATAGCCAGGGCTAAGGCAGAAATACATGAAATACACCGCCAGCTCAGTCAATTCCAGCCGAGGACTGCAGTTTCGTGCTTATTAGCACTCATCAGCCGGCATAGGAGTGACTGAGCTGGAGGTGGAAAACCTCTTAAGGAAGCCTAGAGTGCCGAACAAGCTGGTAGCTAATTCAGAATCAGCACTGACCAGACGAGTGACCGAAACAAGTACGCTGGCGGTGTATTTCATGTATTTCTGCCTTAACCCTGGCTATAGGGCGGTAACTTACTGAATATACCTGCCTTGCCTTCAAAATTCGAGTTGAACTGAACCATTGTTTCGGTCACTCGTCTGGTCAGTGCTGATTCTGAATTAGCTACCAGTTTGTTCGGCACTCTAGGCTTCCTTAAGAGGTTTTTCCACCTCCAGCTCAGTCACTCCTATGCCGGGCTGATAAGTGCTAATAAGCATGAAACTGCAGTCCTCGGCTGGAATTGACTATGCTGGCGGTGTATTTCAAATATTCTAAATGTTTGTATATTATATATTCATTTCTTTTCATGATACACACGTTTCGAGATTATAATAAAAATTTAGGGCAAAAAAAAAAAGCAAAGATATAATTTATAATTATTTAACAAAAATTGTACTAAATTAATCTTATCAAAAGATTACTTTCTTATCTGCACTCTTTTACTATTTATATTTTCAAATATACTTCTACATTTTTGCAGACAATTGTTTTCTAAGAGTAAAATATGCAGTACATGCTATAATAAAGTTCCTGTATTAATCAACTTTTTTTTTTAATTGAGATTTAAGAGAAAAAAAAGTTTTGAGTTATGTGGGGTTGGGTTGGCCCGGTCCAATGTGCCCCACAAAGAGTGGACCAACCTACCCCATGTTCTTGGTCTGAAAAAGTGCTGTCATATATTTTTTTTCTTTTTGATAAAAATTTAAAAAAAATATCAATTATTATGAACTAAAGGCACTTACTTTAAGAAATGAGTTCATTTTTTTTTCTCCTGCAATCTTAATGAAAACCATTAAAAAAAATAATAATGAAGTTACAGTTTTCTGAAAATTACTCAGGACTGGGGCATTCCAAGGTATTTGGCTGTTACGGACTCTACACTTCATAAGGATGTTTTAGCCTCCTACTCATGATTAGTGCAAATAGTAAAATTAAACTTTTTGTAAATGATTAGTCCTATGTGTAGTTATGTCATAACATTGAAAAAAGTTTAGATTTGTGTTGAATTTCTAAAGATATAGGAAGATATATAGCATGTTACGGACTCTACGCTAAAAAGACATGGAAATTTTTGCTTAAACTATCTTCAAATTTTCTGTGAAAGTAATAACTACTCTTACCTAATGAAGGTTTTCCACTATGTCTCAGTTTATCTATAATACATTTAAGCACCAAAATATTTTTTAAAAAGGTAAAAAAATATTTTTTACGGAATTATTTACTGAAGAACTGCACGATTATGAACATGTTACGGACTCTACATATTTGTCACGTTCGAGTATAGTTTGAATTATTGTTTATAGAGTGTAAACAACAACAATACTACCTCATTATTCAATAGTTACAAAGATAGAATCAACTGTTATGACTATTTTTTCATCATATATGTGAAAGGTGCCCACCTGGGGGGGGGGAGGGGCATGCCGCAGACTGTGCCATTGAAGTTTTTTTAGGGGGTGTTTTGAGAGGTATTTTTCTCATTTTTGGGGAGAGGTTTTTGATATTATGGGGGAGGGGGTCTGTGGGATATTTAGGGGAGGTGCACCCAAGCTCTAGGGGTGGGGGGGGGGGTTACCAGATTGAAGGTGGCCTCTTGTTGGAACAGACCAAGTGATATGTTGATTTCTTCAGTCTTGAATTTGATATTAGAAAAGATAGGTTTTAATGCAAATTTCACTAACAATTCAACTTTTATAGTAGAACCTTGGTTATCTGAAGTGATCAATACCGGACCATCTTCGGTAAGTCGAAATTTCGGGATAACTTTTTTTTGAGGGGGGGGGGGGGGGCGGGACATGTTAGGAAGAAAATGTTTTTAAGCCAATACTTTTTAAATTGCATTTTTAAAGTTAAGTTAAATTTTCTGTTAATTTAATTTAAAAAGGCAACATTTTTTGCTTCGGGAATCACATATATTTTTAAGCAACAAAATTTTATTCATTTCCGGTTCAAATAATTGCATTTAATTAATTAAATGTATGATCAGTCTCAGTCATGTATGGGACGAAAGATCTTATATTTTTGTTTAATGGCCCTAATATTAATGTACGAAATGGCATCTGACATGCCTTACTTTGTTCCTTTATTTTAACGTGAAAGTGATTTTTTTCTTTTTCTTTTTTGTACAATATATACTCCTATTTTATACTGGAAATTTTTCAAATGTCACACTGGAAATATACTGAAATTCGGGATCACCAGATCAGTCAACATCCCATAAGATAATAGGGTAAATTGGGGACTCGTTAAACCGGCCTTGATAATTTTAATACCCTTTTTTTTTAAATTTACGACCAACAAAAAGTAGCGCCTATAGTTCTACAATTCCTATAATGAAATCATATTGTACAGTTATTTCGAACAAATTTCAGAAACTGTTATTTTGGCTGTGCTACTTTTAATTGATTAACTCTCATAACTAAGCAACTTTATTTTTTTTAATGGTTTTCATGAAAAATGAAGCAATAAATTGAATTCCTCTGCTGAAATAAGTTTTTTTAGTTCTTAAGTATTAGCAGTTTATTTTTTGTTGTAGGGAAAAAATCAGGACAACTTTTTTTAGACCAAGTACCTGGGGTATGTTGCTTCACTTTTAGAAAACACACGAAAACTTTTAGAACAATTAAAAAAGCAATACTCCAGTATTAGCAATAGTGAAGTTGCTAAAAACACAAATTGTGCTGATTGTTGAAAAAGAGTAACAGTAAATGTTGGTCAATTTTAATTATATTGATCTTTAAACTTTGGTTTTTGATTCTAATCATAAAACATTTGTTTGGTACGAATGTTGGATAATATTTAACATTAAAATTGTAATAGAAGTTGAGTTCGTAATGTGGGGACACCGGGACTGTGGCAGGTTGGTTCACTTCACAAAGTTCTCTTAAAGTATTAATGGGGAAAAAGGTAATGAATTGAAAATTTTCTGGGATGGTGTGAAATATTTAACTCATGGTAGAAAATAAAATTACGAATTGAAATTTATGATGAGATAAAAAAAAGAAGAAAAGTAGAGAGCCAGACCAATGTGCCCTGACTCCCCCTATACACTTACTTGTTCAGTCAAAATTCTTCTGAAAGTCAAAGTTTTTTTAAAGTATAAGTTGTAATTTCCTTTAAAGGGCTACTTTTTTTTTTTTTTTGTGCAGGTTGTTCAAACATTTTGGTAAAGAAAGAGCTGTGTTGAAACGGTTGCCAAATGTAGAGTCCGTAACGTTTTGTAGAGTCCGTAACCAAATTTAGAAAATTAATTAAAAATACCGAATTTAAATAATCATGAAACTTATTTTAGAATATTGTAACACTATAGGTGAAGTTAGAAAACATTCAATTTAGTGACATAAAATGCATAAATAAAAATTTTAACAAAACTTTTCTTCTAATTATTGTTACGGACTCTACAATCACCATTTTCACAACTTATAATTTTTTTAACGAATGCTCTTTTTGATTAAAATTATTATATGTATTAGAGATAATCCTTTACTTTATTTGTCCCAAGCACCAGTTTTGGCTTAGAATTCGGTTCAAGTCACTATTGAAGAAAAATTCAATGTAGCGTCCGTAACGTTAAAAATTGTATTTTTGATGTTTTGATTGCGATTACATGGATAATATGAAGTAAATGAAGAAAAAAATATGACATGTGTGTCCTTTGGAATGTGCTTTTTTAATATATATAAAAATTTTAACCTTTTAACAAGTTTTGTTACGGACACACCTATGTCACAAATACCTTGGAATGCCCCTGACTATTAACATTACACATACTTGAATAAAGTTATGAATCAATATAACTGAGAGAACAGCTTGATGCAATATACCAACTGGAGTTCAAAACTATTGGTTAGGTGTAAATAATTCATTCAGCATAATTTCAAGTGCTAAGCAAAAGTTATTTCAACAATATAAAACAGAATCTATCGATTAATAGGCTAAAATTCAATAAGCATTGTTACATCCTCTATGCGATAATACTTTTAACCAGTCATGTTTTTTCTTTAGGGGTATATATACTCCCAGTAATCCATTACACACAATGTGTATGCAATCATATACATAATATATCATAGTATGAAAATTTTTGAAGCTTGAGGGTAAACGCTATATGTCTAAAAAATGTTTGAGAGTATATAGCGTTAATGGAGAACACTGCTTTTAACATGAAAATGTTTGTACTGATTAATCAGTTTCCAATGGCGGGTAGGTAAATCAGCAAAGCAGTGGATTACCAATTACTGCCGGAGTCTACTAATTACTGCCGGTTAACTAGGGAATTGCTAATTTTAACCTTTTGAAGTTCAGATTAAGGACCATGAAGAAATTAGGTACTTTTCCCAAGGAACAAACTGAAAACCTGGTTGGGATCATCAGGACCAAAAGTTAATACTCATGACAAAATATTTTTTATCAGGATAATCAGGACAATTAAGAAGCCTGCTGTAAGCAATTCAAGTAGACAAATGGAAAGCCTCATTTTAGTGTCATTCCAGCACTAATAAAAGGAATTGAAAAAAAATAGGCTTCATTCAGAAGTTTCCAAGTTTATAGACTCGTTCGTTCACAAACAAAAGAACAAATTTGACGGTAGCAGTAGGTAATCACAGAGTACAAACCTGTATCGGTTCAAACTATCATGAACTTGTGGATATTTTTATTAAAAAAGTAACATCGAATTATATATACGAATTGATACGTAGCGACAATACGACTTCCACCAATCTGTAAACAAACATCTGTTCGGTTTCCGCTGCCGTACAGTGACGTGAAAAACCCGTCAAACAGGTCACGTGAACCAGCCGGCATCCTAGCTGTGGAGACTAGGCTGCCAGCCAGCCGGCAGCCAAGTCTCGGCCGTGTTTACTATTGGTAGTAAATAATGACCGATAGTTATAAAATGTTTCTTAATCAAATTGTTTCGAATTAAAATTTTTACTGTGTTTCGTTATTTGAGGTATGCAAATATCGCTTTTAAAATTCTGGTAAAAATGTATCTGAAATGTCCCGAACATAGGGTACAAAACGTAAGTTTCACAAGACCTGTAATTTTTCTTACTATCATGCTTAAGCATCTTTAAATTTGAGAGCAATCGTTTTAAACTACCTGTCCAGTATTTTACTGAGTTATTAATAATGCAAAGCACTTTTCTTAAAAAAATTTTACAATGCGGAAAAACGAAGTATATGTGTCTCTATAGTATAACTCTTGTTAACAATTGCCGACGAGGGGCCTTGTAGATCTAATTGGAAACTAAAAGCCCGGCTCGGAATTGGAGTAGCATACAATTTTTATGGGAGGAAGGGTCCCAGGGGCAACCTAACTGACAAGTGCCTTGGCTCTTGGTGTTCCCTGCTCGTAAAAGAAAGTTTCATTTTTTTAATGTTATGTTCCCTTTCGTTTCAGAAATAAAAATACTGAGTTTCATTAATTTCTCCTGAACTTCTCTTTACCTTACATCTTTTAGCTTTTATTGTTTCAACCATTATAAACAATTTCATTCATTATAAAGACATATTATCAAAAAATACATCAAGTATTTGAAATACTTGAGTGGCATTCTCAAAATCCTACAGCAAAGTATGTAAGAATGGCTGTTAGTTGTTTTATACAAATACATTTTAACATGTATTTGTATTTTAGTTTCTCTTAGGTTCCTGTCCGCTGTGCAATTATATCGTCGGCACCATGCTTAACTAACGAAGGAAAAATCACATATTTCAAATTTTATGTTTGTTGTAGTACTCAAAAAGGGGCTACTGGTTATAACTGCTTCAAATGATAGTTTTCTTACTCTTAAAGTTGTCTATAAAAATTGAAACATTGAAAATAACTAAACACGTCAGGTCGAAAAAAATTATATTCAGTATTTTGGCTCTCCTGAAAAGTGCTAATTTTCATATTTGTTGGTTAAGCATGGTGCCCACAGTATTTTATTTCTTGATAGATCATTGATGTTGATTATTTTATGTTTGTTGTTATCAAAGAGTTGACTGGAGATGACATTTGATGCTTAATCGTTACATCTATTTTTCTCTTTTGATAGTTGACTAACTATACTGGGTGTCCTATAACTTAGTGTACAAACATGGAGAGGAGGTAGAGACAAAATAACAAATAACAATTACATAAAACATTGTCACATGCAATGCTGACCTGCTTCCTGCACACGGAGCCCAACACTGAAAACTTTCTTTTTTAAATTTTTTTTTTTAAATTTATTAACCACTCTTTTCATTTCCTTATGTTTTGAGGTTTATACCATGGTTAAGGGTTTAAGATGTAGAAATCCATCATTGGTAAGTTATGGTCAAAAAATATGGTGGTTTTATGTTTGCTAACAGCAAAATCTGTTTTGGAAAAAATTATAGTTGATTTGAGACATTTGTTGATTTCAAGTCAGCGGATTTAATGCTCCATTGCATTTCAGGTAAAAGCAAATACTTTGGGACTAGATATACGTCAGAAGTGGATAACAGCTTCGAAAACGCCCTTCGAGGCAGCAACTGCCCTCTCACTTTCAAAATGGCATTGCCCCCTCACTTTGCAGTTAAAAAACTAATAATCGATTGAAAAATGATTTTTTATATGGGGGGGATTGGCTTATTTCAAGAAAGTAAAGACTAAAAATTCAAAGTAATTAGACTTTTATTTTATTTCATGAAAAAGGAGCTTTGAATTGGAAGGGAAAAAATCTAATGTGGCAATCCATAGCAATTTTTGAGTCTATGTTCCACGTTTTTTGAAGTCGTGGAATCAGTAATATTATTTTTCAAAAATGCACAGCCTTGGATCACACTCCCTAACCCGACACACTTCTTTTCACCCCCCCTCACACTTTTTTGGTGCACCAGTTGCCTAATTCTGTTGGGTATCTGAGCATTTAGTGTCAATAGTACAATAGCAAAGTGCCTTGCTAGAAAAAAGTAGATTTATTTTGTATTGTAATATTAAAGAAATGATTAAAATAAAGTTTCTTTTTCTTTACTCTCAATTCAATAAGAAATATCAAGAGTGAATCATTGCTTTTATGGGCACCCACATGGGGAGGGGGGAGGGGCTCAAGCCCCCCTTTAGATATGAGAATTTCCTTGCTTTTAGTACCTTTCCTTTGCAAAAATGTAAAAACATTTCTTCTCCGTCCGTTAATGAATAAATTTTTAAAAATGTCAAATTATAATGATTCTAATCTGCACTGAAATCTGTTTCCATAGGGAAAATATCCTGCTAAACCATACGGAAAATATCTGAGCCCCCCCCCCCCCCTTAAAATTTTGCATATGAGCGCCCTTGATTGCTTTAGTAATAAAACTCCATTGTAAAAAAATTACGTGCTTGGAAACACTAGGGACCATGATTAAACACTTGATATTATATGAATTTAAAAAAAAACAAACGTTTTCTAAAAAGTTTTTATGATGAATTATACAATTGATTCTCTATGAAGGGATATTCAAGGGACCACAAAAAATCATCCTTAAGTAGAATGCGTCCTTGAATATAGCATTCTTCTAAAACTACAGTGGAGCATCCGGGACCGTAAAAAGTAGTCTTTAAATAGAGAAAGTCGTTAAATAGAGCATCATTAAACAGAGAACCAACTGTATATATATTTTTTATATTTTATCATTCTTTGGAAATGCTATTATATTTTCAGGAGATATGATGCGTAAGAATTCAGGGTGTATAAAGAAATAATGTCTTCAGAATTGTCAAGTAAACCTGGTCTTGCTGCAGAGCAAGCCGAGATATCTCCCTTAAATGGCTTGGCATCAGTTTCCAACACTGAACTCAGTGCCATCAAAGATGACTCTTCATGCTGTGCAGAAACTAAAGAAAGTTTGGTTGTGCAGTCAGAAACTCATGCATTGTTTCAAATATTTTCTGACATTCATCAACAACGAATGATAGATATTGACAAAAATGAGTCTTTTGATTTGAACAGGAAAAATGAAGTAAGTATTAAATTTTTTCATCATGTGTAAAGCTCTAATGTTTCCAGTATGTTTTTTCCCAAATTTTTACTACGGTGAAATCTCATTACAGGGAATACCGATACAATGAAATATTCGTTACAAAGAACAAAATGTTTGGTCCCGATTTTAAAACCCATTAAGATAATGTATAAAAAAAATTTCATTTTAACAAAGTGATTTTTTAAAAAAATTCCTTACAACTAACTGTTTATCTCAACGTCGGTTTGAATATTTTACACTTAATGCTGTTCATACAGAAACTAGAAAAAGACTTTCACAAGTCTTAACCTGAAAATTTTGTTTGTGCTTACGAAACAGAGCCATTCAAGGTAGAAAGTCCGCTCATACTGAGACGTAAATTGATGTGTCACAATAAAAGCCGGTGTCGAGTCATCACAGTCGATTTTTGCGCACCAAACGTAAGGCACTCTGCAAACTCGCAAAGGGTTCAACAAGTTTTCAACTTTAAATGTGATCAGTATAAGTGAAGTTCATAACTTAGTATCTTTTATAATGTCTTGTGGGACCAAATCTCTTGTACAAATGAAAATTCCACCTTTTTGTTATGATGACCAATGAAAAAAGTTCAGTGCATTTTAGATCATTAGTAATGGTAAATGTTGCAGATCTAATTATATTGGAGTGTAAATTTGCAAAATTAAAACACTTTTATAAAAATGCAGCAAGTTTTAAGACAGTTCCGTTACAAGGAATATTCCGTTACAACAAAATATTTTATCGGTCCCTTGAGTTTGTTGTAACGGGATTTCACTGTATTTATTCCTATAATAATCGTAATACGTACAGTGGCATGACCTCTTTCAGATATCAAATTATATTTTTGGTCATTTTAAAAAGTTAAAGTATTGTTTCCATGAAATTATAATTTTACTGTAAAAATCTGTAATTTCCAAGTTTTTTCCCCGCATGCAAAACTATGATTATAATCCAAACAATATTTAAAATATATATTCTTTTGCAAGTAATTCCCTCATACAATGTAATGCTTATTGAAAAAATTAATACAAAGGAATCCTTTTCTGCACAAAAGTATGCTTTCTTTTTATTTCAGTTCTTTAATGTGCAGTATCTGCTGATTTACTACTAAATGAACAGGTTGTTGTAGTACATAGCTTTTTCTTTCACTTTGATTGGCCCATTTCTAACCTAATTGATCAACTGTAGTATATAGTAAGAAGTTTAGAGAAAAACATTAAACAGCAGGTATTGAATTTTTCCGCTGTTTTGCAGAGATCCAGTTTTTAAAAGCTTTCTGACTATTTTTTGGAATGGATTGAAATCCTGACTTAAATTATGTGGGGGCATTTGTGTAGGCAGGTCTTGATCTGCCTGCCCTCAGACCCCGCAAAGCGGTGGGGGGGGGGGGGGGCGGGGCATGACCTTAAAGGAGCCCAACAACCCAAGAAATTGAAAAAAAAAAAAAAAAAAAAAAAACTAGTACTAAGACTTTTCACATTGCAAATATACACTGCTGTCCTCTGGAGAGCGGCCCTATCGATTTTGTTGCAGGAGGCACAAAATTTAGATCCGGGTCTGTGTAGGCTTTTGTCTCAACCAGAGCTAGATAATGTAGACGCATGCGTGCACACCGTGCACGGAGACATACGCTGACGTGCGGATACATCACAGCAGAGTTGCACGTCATCTGATAATCATAAAAGTTCATACTCTTTACTTCTAATTTGTTTAAAATTGATATTGATATTATTTATTTAGATTGTAAAAATGATTACCAGATAGTATATACACCCGTGCGTTTGTTGGATGTATTCGCTGCTGTGTATATGCTTTCGCTGCAGGCATCGCATGTCGCAATAATTGTTGGGCTAAATGCCTTTATTTTTGTTTCTTGAAAGATTTCACCAATATTGTTTAAAAAAAAAAAAAAAAAAATTTGTAACTTACCTTTTGCTATTCCGGGAAAAACCTTGCACGGGAAATCCCATCCACCTGCCACTGACACTCAAATGTTTGAGTTTGAATCAGAAGTGTTCGGAAAAATATGTGGCACGCTATGATTGGTTGCCGTCATTCGGCAGAAGTCGGTAAACTTCCGACAAAGCACATGTCGATCACATAAGATAACCTGTTGAGGTGTTGGGTGCTGAATGTCGAATTAAATGAGAGTTGTGCAACCTGCAAGCTGTGTTTTCCTGGGTTGAGCTGTTCTTGCAATATGCAAATAAGGTAACGTCACATTGTTACGAGCACGGTCGGATCTGGCCATAAATACTCGGACCGGCCGTAGCTCGATCTCTCTCTCACTTGTCTTCTCGTTTTGTGTTGTTTGTGTATGTGTTCGTCCATGTCCTCATAAAGTTTTTGCTACTGGCCTCTCAGGGGAGGTCGGATTTTTCCGAATGATTCGTCATTGATGCCCCCCAGTTTTTGGAAGCGCGTGCTGTTATGATGTTCATAAAAATGAAAAGTTATAGTCCAACTTAAGTGGGTTGTTTGGTCTTCAATGCAAAGAAAAGGATCGAGTCCATCTTCAATATTTTCCTGGATATGGTGAATTTGACTCCTGAGGTATGAACTGACCTGCGTGCAATTATGGGGAAATTGCGATGCCTTCCTTCTACCTGTGGGGAATTCACTGTGGAACGCCGACAGAACTTTTGACATCTGCATGGACTTATTGTAAGATCTTTTTGACCTAGCATAATTTAATATTTTTGAGGACTGAACTATTGTAATGTAACTATTTTATAATACATGTTAAATAAATGTTTTCAATGTTAAAAAGTGATTCATGTTTTATTTTCTTCGGGCAGACCACTCCCTCAAAATTCAGTTGGAAATGAGTTGCCTAATTTTCAGCTTAGCTGTTGGCTATTAACTCTATAACATCTAAATTATATCCAACAAGTGGTAGCAGAGTCGTGTGGTTGACCTGCCCGGAGAAAATTGAATCATTTTTTATTATGGAGAAAGATTATAGAAATGTCGAGAAGTTCGGCTCCCATAATTGGGCTACCTGGTCCAAAGACATAAAAATGGTGCTCATAGAAAGGGATTTATGGGAGGTTACCCAAAAGAAACAAGAAGGGGAATTAACTAGTGCTGACAGAAAAAGATGTGGCCAAGCTTTAGCCATCATCTATTTAAATTTAGAAAAAGACATAAAAAGGTTAATTGATAATTTGGAAGATCCTAGTGAAGCTTGGAAAGCCCTTAAGACAAATTTTGAACCCCCATCTTTGGCCAGAGTAGCCGTACTATGGGAATCCTACTTCTCTTGCAAAATGCAAGAAAGTGAAACGGTGGGATTATTCGCTTCAAGGTTGGGGGGAATTTTTAGCCAATTAGTCGAAAATGGATATATTATGGAAGAAAAACTCAGAACTTTTCAATTGATACGGCATTTACCTTCAAGTTTCAGCAGTATTGTTCAAGCCATCTACAGATGGGAAGAAGAGAGATTTACTTTCTCTAAAGTAAAAGACGAACTACTGGCTGAGGAAGGCAGGATTAGGTATTTGGCCGAAGAGCCTAATGTAGAAAATTCGGCAATGTTTTCAAAACCCGGAAACTCCGGAATGGCAAATGGTAGGAGTAAATTTCTTGTTAAAAATAAAGTTTGTTGCATTTGTAAAAAGAAAGGGCATATTGCGTCGAAATGTTGGAGCCGTAACAAAGTAAAACAGGATAAGAATTTTTAATTCAAAACCAAAGAAGACCCTCAGGCAGGAATGTTTTGTTCCGTAGATGAAAACGAAATTTCTGCAAACACTACCTACCCAAAATGTGAGGATACATGGCTATTGGATAGCGGCAGTACATCTCATTTTTGTCGAGATAAGTCATTGTTTGCCGAACTAGAGCCTGTACAAAACACACAAATGGAGGTAGCTGTAGGAAACGTGAAGCGCAAAGTAGAGGGCATTGGGAAAGTAATTTTTAAAATTGAATCAGATGGAAAATTAGTTACCATCACCCTCAATAATGTTTTCTATGCTCCAACACTGCGACGCAACCTAATTTCTGGTTCTTGTATAGACAGACAGGGCTATAAGCTTAAATGGTTGCCCGGAAAGATCTGTGTTTTTAATCAAGAGAATGTTAAACTATTTACAGCAAATTTAATAAATAAACTTTACCATGTTAAACCAAATTTTTATATTGATTGTGAAAATGTTAATTATACAAAAGTTTTTAGGACCAAGGACCCGTCTGAAGGGGCCAATATGGTCAGTGTTGATATGGAAAAATGGCATAGGAGGTTTTGCCATATAAATATGGAAAGTATCACCAAAACGAGTAAACTTGGTGCAGTCCAGGGACTAGAGATTAAGAAGGGGCAAAAACCCAATTGTGACCCTTGTCAATTGGGAAAAATGAGGAAGTGCTCTTTTAAATCTATGCCAGAAAGACGTACTAACTCTGCACTTCAATTGCTCTACATGGACCTGATGGGACCCCTTCAGACCGAGTCCTTGGGGGGAAAGAAATATATTTTTATAATTATAGATGATTTCTCAAGAAAATCATATGTTTTCTTTTTAAGAGCAAAAAGTGAGGCATTTAATGCTTTTGTCAACTTTCAAAAAAGGACTGAAAGATTCCTGAACTCAAAGATTTTGGCTATCTGTTCCGATAACGGAACAGAATTTGTTAACAAAGATTTTGAGAACTATCTCACCAATCAGGGAATAAAGATAGAGCGGACCAACTCCTACACCCCACAAATGAACGGGGTTGTAGAAAGATACAATTTAACCATAATGAATGGTGTGAGGTCTATGCTCAATGGTTCTGGATTGGGGGACGAGTTTTGGGCTGAAGCCGCTCTTTGTTTTAATTATGTAAGGAATCGGACAGTAATAGGAAATATGGACAAAACCCCTTTTGAACTGTTTTCTGGGTGTAAACCTTCAGTGAGACACCTACGTATTTTTGGGTGTACTGCCTATGTAGGTCAGCCTAAGTCTAAACTAAAAAAGTTAGGTATGAGGGCTACCAAGGGGATCATGGTCGGATACACCTTACGTACCAAAGGATACAGAATCTGGGATCCTGAAAACAGAACAGTCACAGAGACTATTAACGTAAAGTTCAATGAAAATGAAAAATGGGGGGAATTAAAAGTCCAAAATAAAAATGAGAGAAAATTTAACTTTATCAGGCCTATGAGTGAAGTTCAACTTGAACAGGAAATCCAGGAGAGCATTGAGGAGACTCCCTGTGAAAAAATTAAATGGGTTAGAGAAGCCAAAAAGAGAAAGACCGGGGATAGGACTGATATTTATTATACAATTGCCGGTAAAAATAAAGTAATATTAAATTCACTAAAACAGGTTTTAAAATATTGTAGTGAAAATAAAATAGAATATAAACCAAAACTTTTTGACTTTTTAACTAAAAATCCAACAGTAGGGGAAATCTGTGACGAGAGTGAAAGTTTGGGAGAAGGTGAAGAAGCAAGTTTAGTGGAAATTTCTATACCGAATTCGTATAGGCAATGTATCACTACCCCCGAGGTGGACAACTGGAAACTGGCCATGGAATCTGAATTAGATGTCATTAAGCAAAGAGAGGTGTGGGACCTTGTACCTCCACCAGAGGAGAAACCAATTTTGGGAAATAGGTGGGTCTACGACCTCAAGGTATGACAAATGACAGGGGTGAAATTGTAAGATACAAGGCCAGATTGGTTGTGAGGGGGGACCGTCAGTCAATTGAATCATATTCTGAATTTTTTAGCCCAGTAATTGAGTTTTCACTTGTGAGAGTTTTCTTTTCTATTTTTATATGTCTTTTAAAATGGTGTCACTCACAAATTGATGTAAAAAATGCTTACCTATAAGCTGACTTAGAGGAACAAATCTACATGAGACAACCAGAGGGTTTTGTCAGTAAAAGCCACCCTAATTTTGTCTGTAAATTGAAGAAGTCTCTCTATGGACTACACCAGTCCGGAAGAAACTGGTTCTTAGAAATAGACAGTGTTCTTTGTGGTTTTGGTTTTCAAAAATTAAAAGGATGTAATTGTGTATATCACAGAGACAAAGACACTTTTCTTCTTATTTATGTAGATGATATAATAATTCTAGCAAAAAATGAAAATTTAATTAAAAAGGTAATTAATGAAATTAAAAGTATGTATGATATTAAAGAAATGGGGAAAACCAGAAAGCTACTGGGGATTGAATTTGTGGAAGATAAAAATAATCTTTTTATTCACCAAAGCTCTTACATTTCGAAGGTCTTGGGGTTATTCTCCGATTACTATGTGCCAAATTCAACCCTCCCAATCTCAAAGGGTACAGTTTTGTCGAAAGACGACTGCCCGAAAACTGAGGAAGAAAAAAGGGAAGCAGAAAAGCTCCCATACAGAAATTTGTTGGGTTGTATGGCATACATAGCGGGAAAGACCCGGCCTGACATCTCTTATGCGGTGAACATTTTTTCCCAATTTCAAGCAAATCCCGGAAGGAAGCATTGGGATTTTCTATTAAGATTGCTAGGATATTTAAAGTATACAATATCATACAAACTAAATTCAAGCTCAATCAGTAGTGTAGATCTACGGGGATTTTCCGACTCCGATTATGCCGCTAATCGAGAAGATAGAGTCTCAATGGGGGGATCAATTTTGTGTATTGATCGGGTCCCAATTAATTGGAGAACATTTAAACATAAATGTGTTGCGTTATCCACAATGGAAGCAGAATATATTTCACTTGGTGAAACTGCAAAAGAAATGGTCTGGCTGAAGAGAATAATTGCAGAAATAAGTGAATTAAATATTGAAAACCTCCAGCTTAGGGATACAGTCATTTATTGTGATAACACGGCAACAATTGATTTTTCTAAGTCTCCCATTGAGAATTCCTGTACAAAACACATTGATGTAAGGTACCATTTTTTAAGAAATTTAATTGAGCAAAAGATTTTTTTGATTAAATATGTGAGGAAAAATGTAAACATCGCGGACATTTTCACTGAACCCCTATCTAAGAATTGTTTAAATAAGCTTTGTAAAATTATATTTAATTGGGATTAACTTAAAAGAGGGGGGCGTATCAAATTTTTGAACTATTTTTCAAATGTATCTTTTGTAAATATAATGTGAATGTAGTTAAGTGTTTTTTAATGTATATAATGTGGTTTTTGATGAAATTCCTTCAAGAGGGGGGAACTTGTTGGGCTAAATGCCTTTATTTTTGTTTCTTGAAGGATTTCACCAATATTGTTTAAAAAAAAAAAAAAAGTTTGTAACTTACCTTTTGCCATTCCGGGAAAAACCTTGCACGGGAAATCCCATCCACCTGCCACTGACACTCAAATGTTTGAGTTTGAATCGGAAGTGTTCGGAAAAATATGTGGCACGCTATGATTGGTTGTCGTCATTCGGCAGAAGTCGGTAAACTTCCGACAAAGCACATGTCGATCACATAAGATAACCTGTTGAGGTGTTGGGTGCTGAATGTCGAATTAAATAAGAGTTGTGCAACCTGCAAGCTGTGTTTTCCTGGGTTGAGCTGTTCTTGCAATATGCAAATAAGGTAACATCACATTGTTACGAGCATGGTCGGATCTGGCCATAAATACTCGGACCGGCCGTAGCTCGATCTCTCTCTCACTTGTCTTCTCGTTTTGTGTTGTTTGTGTATGTGTTCGTTCATGTCCTCATAAAGTTTTTGCTACTGGCCTCTCAGGGGAGATCGGATTTTTCCGAATGATTCGTCATTGATGCCCCCCAGTTTTTGGAAGCGCGTGCTGTTATGATGTTCATAAAAATGAAAAGTTATAGTCCAACTTAAGTGGGTTGTCTGGTCTTCAATGCAAAGAAAAGGATCGAGTCCATCTTCAATATTTTCCTGGATATGGTGAATTTGACTCCTGAGGTATGAACTGACCTGCGTGCAATTATGGGGAATTTGCGATGCCTTCCTTCTACCTGTGGGGAATTCACTGTGGAACGCCGACAGAACTTTTGACATCTGCATGGACTTATTGTAAGATCTTTTTGACCTAGCATAATTTAATATTTTTGAGGACTGAACTATTGTAATGTAACTATTTTATAATACATGTTAAATAAATGTTTTCAATGTTAAAAAGTGATTCATGTTTTATTTTCTTCGGGCAGACCACTCCCTCAAAATTCAGTTGGAAATGAGTTGCCTAATTTTCAGCTTAGCTGTAGGCTATTAACTCTATAACATCTAAATTATATCCAACAATTTTGTTGACCTTCAGGTAGACCAACGGATGTGGACAGGGGCGGATCCAGAAATTTTTGTAAGGGGGGGTCAAGTTTCAATGGCTTCAGCATGTTATACCTATGTAAAAGGTGTCAGTTAAACAGGGGTGGCTATACCCCCAAGAATAATGGTGCACACCCTCATAAGGAACGGAGCACCCCTTCCCCAAATGAGATCAAGACCCTTTCAAATGGCACCCCCACCCCTTAAATTTGTCGATACCTGCGCCATGGATCCTACTGCTTCTTTTGAAAATGACCAAAAAACTCAAAATAGCAATAGCCCAGTAATCAAACTCAGCCAATCCATTGAACTATGACTCCGCTTAGAAGAAACACCTAACACAAGCAAGGAAGTAAAAAAAAAGTTAACATTGATTCCTGTACTAATTTTTCGGATCTAAAAAATTGAAGTTTAACATCAATCATAGTAAAATTCTTATCACAGGGGGGTCAGCTGACCCTTTGACCCTCCCCTGAATCCACCCCTGGATGTGGAATGGTAAGTTCGGGAGAAATGAAGCAATGGAAACTGAATTTCAATTTGAATAACATTTTATTCAAAACATGTGTAAAATGTAAATAGGCAAAAACAATCAAACGTTTATAAAAAGCACATCCCTATTGACTATTCAAATATAATAATACCCCCACCCCCCTCCAACAAACAAATATCACAGAGAAATATCACAAGATTCAGTTACTGAAAAAAACCATCAACAGTTCTAAAACGTTCCTAATATTTTCTTAAAAATTTACCCTACGCCATGCCACAACGATGGTAGCTGTCCTGAAAACTATTTAAAGATTCATACCCCTGGAAGTCCATACTTTAAACTTGGCAAACATAACTACGAAGGCAATATCCATCTGTCGGATGTTCAGATCAGACGAGTTGAAAACGTCCTCTCGTGAACAGCAGACCAAAATCCATGGTCAATCAATCCCAGGCGCACCCATGCCACAGAAGAAGCAGCATAGGAAATTATTTGCCCAGCTTCAAGAAAACAGGAACCTTCCACTAGCAGAGGTTGCCTCACCATATAGTGGATTCAATCCAGTCCGACCGGCTCCGTAATCGGGTATATGCCAGACGAACCTTCCAGCCCTGTTAGGTCTAATACTTAAAAGAAACATCAACTCTTTTATATTCCTAAAAAAAAACTCCTTCGTTACTTGTAGGGCACTGTTTTAGAACATCCTGCACTTTTAGCAGGCTATCGAATCTTGTTACTACATATCTCAAAACCTCCACGTCCTCTGCGTGGATAAATCAATCTATTGAGCACACATGCTCAAATCAAAACACACCGTCTGCAGAACGGAACCAGATCATAAGAGGATGATTGATTGATTTACTTTCTATTTAAACCATCTCTGTTACCCCCAAGCAATGACGTGACGTCGTCAAAATTTACATCTGTTGCATCTCAAAGCAACTCACAGTTAATCCTTTAACTGTTGCTATTTTAAATTATCTTTTTTTGACTGCTACCAGCAAAAAGATCCTCAACTCTTGAGGCCTGACGTCACATCCGCCGATGGGCAAAACACGTGATTGACTTGTTGGGTGTTTAGTCACATTTCTATACTCTCGGGGTTTACGCACGCCGGTCTTTCAACAACATTTAAAACAGGAATGTATTTCTAGGACAGTTTGAGTGAACAAGTAAGTTTTAAACAATTTAAAATACATTCTAGCTTTTTTATGAATCTCTCCAAGAACCAAAATAAATGGCTTTTGCCAACAAAGTTTTTACTCTTCATTTCTGATTTGTTTTAAACTGATATTATTTAATTAATTTGTAAAAAATATTAATAGATAGTATATACGCAAGCGCGTAAGGTGAATATATTCGCTGCTGTGCGGATACATTCATTGTGAGCTCGTGTATCTCGTGATAATTGTTCAAGTTCTTCTAATTTGTTTAAAATTAATATTGGTAATGTAAAACGTAGTAATCATAACTAAATAATATAGATGGACGCAGATACATTCGCTGCTGTAAGAAATTATTTCGTGCTGTGTGGATACATTCATTGCGGACATGTGCATCTTGCCATAATCGCGAGTAATGTTCTAGTTTCCCACCTGTCCTTTTTCCCTTCAGTAAAAAAATTACTAAAATGTTAATTCTCCCTTCTTTTCTCCTATTCATCAAGTGGTGATAACTGAGCAATTCTTTTCATGTTGCTTCGTATTTCTTTTTTTCCTCTTTTTTTTTTTGGCGCTCATATCAAATCACAAAAGCACCTGTGGCTTTAAAGCTTATGATATGGGGCCAGCAAGTTCATACATGCCGTATTTTTGGAAGTTTGCATCACACCTGGCGTAAGCGCCGCGCTTTAAGTTTAACATACAATGTGAAAGAAAAGTTATTTCTGTTTTTTTTTTTTTGATGATATCGAGAACGCAGTTTAAACAGATTAAATATTTCAAAAAAACGAATTTCTCAACAACTTACTGATAGTTAATTACCCTAAATCCAACAACTATGGACTTTGCCAAATTTCAGATTTTTGCCGAAAATTTTGACATTGCACATGAAAAAAACTTTGAACGATCACCTTTATGGATGTTTAAAAAAGTTATGAACTTACTTTAAAATAATTACAGGATAAACTCGCTTAAATTTCTGCACTTTAGTCCAAGCAAGGAAGCTTAAAGCAAGAGATTCTATTATACCACAAAGTAAAAATTCCGCAAATTTTCTCAATCTATACTTGAAGATTTGGACATTTTCCTGAATTTAGTTCAA
The DNA here is from genome assembly GCF_026930045.1 of Uloborus diversus. Taxonomy (NCBI): domain Eukaryota; kingdom Metazoa; phylum Arthropoda; class Arachnida; order Araneae; family Uloboridae; genus Uloborus; species Uloborus diversus. Next base: position 49,793,946 of record NC_072733.1, on the reverse strand, counting down.
TCCTTTTAACTAAAAACTAAAGCTATAAAACACATTCTGCCATAATTTATTATCTTCCCGTTAATTAAAGACTTAATTATAGTAGAAGCTAAACTGTGCAAAAAAGGCGGGACACGCCGATTGTGAATTCATCACCATTTTGCATAGCTTGGGGAAAAAAAGCGTGTTTAATAATGCTACCAGAAATTCAAAAGGAAAATTTGTTATTTTTTATACAAAACACATTTTGAACACAATTCCGATTATTTCAAAGAAATTTCCAAACATTTTATTTTCCTTCTTTTCAAAATAGTTTATTTTCTGTCAAATGTTGTGAACTCTAAAAAAAAAAAACATTGTATACGCTGCACCTGCTGTATCCGCCACATAGGCCATTTATAAACTTTTTTCTTGTGAACGCTGCGGTGCTTAGGCCCAAAAATACAGTATAATTTTGGAATCCCTGTGAGCATTGGGCTATTAAGGGACCAAAGGCAGATGGGGGACTTGCTCCTAGTGGTATCTCTCATTTTCATAAATAACATTCTTGCTACTAGATTTATTGCACTTGTTTTTGTCCCCTCCCTCAACAGAGCATTTCCAAGAAGCAGCAAATAGCTAGTTTTTCCTTTATTCTCAGAAATTTTGGAATCCTATTGATTTCTTGACTTGACAGCTTTAGAAGAGAAAGGTCCCACCAATGTATAATCTGCAGTGGAGATATAATTCCCAAAAATATGTGAGCTTACAAATGCAAAGACGAATGCTGCTAAAAGAAGCTTAGTTTTAAAATTTTGAAATTTAACTTAGGTCTTTGCATCCATTGGCTCACATAGTGGGCATGATTCCTTTTAACCTCAAAGCATAACCTGCAATTATTTGCAATTTTGTGCTTTATAACGTTGTTTTAGTGAACAAACTTTTTAAAAATGTATTTATTTCTTATGATTAAAAATGTTTTTTTTTTTTTTTTGGAATCCGACCCCTTCCCCTCCCCGTTTTTTTATTTATTTTTTTTTTTTTTTACATGATAGGCAATTATTAGCTTGCAGATACTTTTGAATTGTGTGCACAGATACTTTATATTTTTATCAGACTCTGGTCTCAACTTCCAAACCAATATCTACAAAACAAAATTAATGTCTTGAAATATTTCCCTTTGAATTCAACAGCAAAATCAGTAAATTAAAGAAATTCTCTCCCCCCCCCCCTCTCAAAAAAAAACTTGCATGCTTCTTGTTTTTTTTTTTTCTCCTTTACATTTAACTGGATGGGTTAATCCAGTTATAGAATAAGTGCAAAAATGAATTATTGTATTGAAAATCAATTATTAAAGCTTCTTTTGAAATTCTTCTAATATCTGTAAAAAAAATTTTAAGCTTATTGCACTTCGTTTTTTTTATAGGAAAAACTTACAATTTTGCAGTCATATGTTGATCAGCTTCAAGAGCAGAATTTTGTTTTGATCTCCACACTTTCAGAATTAGAAAAGGAAATGCATCAGAGAGTTAAACAAATGGAAAAACGCCTAAAATCAAGTGCAAAAACCACAATGGTAAGAATTGTTTCTTTGAAAAATTCTTTATAAATGTTCTGTGTTGTGTTAAATTTGTCCCCCAAGTATATTATTGTATGTATGAAGTAAGTAACCGTTTTTTTATTAAGTTTTCAGTTACCAATTACATACTTATTTAAAATTTTTATTAGTGTTTTCCACTTTTATGTATTTTTCTTGGTGTAAGATAAATACTTTTTTTGAGTTCAAATTGTTTTATGTATTTCTTACTGTTGTTAATAGGTGCATTTTAAGGTATACATTGAAATAATACTTGAAAATTTGGGAAGGATAGTGTGTGACTTGAATGATTAAAACATGTTTGAGAATTATGTACAGTATTTGAGTCTTTCATTTTATTCTATTACATTTCAGAGAAATAGCTTGATTTAAAATATGTTGCATTTATAACCAAATGGCATCTCAAATTGTTTTTATACTAGAGTTGATCCAAAAGTAAGGTTCCCATCAATTTTACAAATATACAGCACTGTCGATTCTCATTGAAATTTACATCGTTGGAAAGAAAAAACGTTTCTCTATTTTTATACATAATTGCCATCTTTTCCTGTGCATTGTTGTCAATGGTACCTTAACTTCCATATCAAGTGTCACAGAATTCCACCGCTAACCCGTTGAGCAAGCGTTTCACCCCTTTTTTGACTTTGTCCTCACCCCGGAAACAATGGCCATCAAAGTGTTCCTTAAACTTAAGAAACAAGTGGTTTTCACTAGGCTGGAGCTCCGAACTACAAGCAAGAACAGAATGGTTTGTTGCCTGTCCTGTCCCACTCTGGCGGTGGAATTCTGTGACACTCGATACAGAAGTTAAGGCACTGACAACAATAATGCACAGAAAAAGATGGTGATTATGTATAAAAATAGCGAAACGTTTTTTCTTTCTACCGATGTAAATTTCAATGAGAATAGACAGTGCTGCATATTTGTAAAATTGATGGAACCCTTACTTTTGGATCAACCCTTGTAATTCTTGGATTAAAAAAGAAACAATCAGCATCTTAAGAAAATATGATAGCTGCTATAGGCTTTAAAACGAACTTGCCAGTAAATAAAAGGTATGCTTGTCATTTGAATCAAGAAAATTTGTAAGAAAGGTTGTTCAACATAATTAAGGTTACGATTTATTTTTTCCTCAAAACGGGACATCTAAATGTTTCTGGCACCTGCCTGCAGTGGCGCACCCAGGGGGGTAGCTAAGGGGCTTAAGCCCCTCCCAGAAGCATGAAGACGAATCCCCTTGACCAAAGGGAGCCTAAAATTGCATTTTTTAGCCTTGAGTTTTAGAAATTTTCCAGGAGAGAGCACTCATTCTCCAATTCCCATCTTAATTTCACCAAAGATAACTTTAATTTTTTTCATAGACTTTAAATTCGAAAAATTTCCGAGGGAGAGCTACTTACCTCTCCTTCTCCTCCAACTGGTACAAATATAGCCTAAAGTGAGTTTTGGGAACTTTATTTTCAAAGTATTTCCAGTATAGAACTTCCGCATTTTCCTCCTTTGTGTATCATCTCCAAAAGATAGCTGCAAAATCAGTTTTAAATCGGAGAACTCCTGAATAGTCCATGCTGTATCCCTTGGTACACCAAAGATAGTTAAAAATTGTCTCTTTTTAGACCCTCTATATCGAAAATGTTTCTAGATGAACCCTTGAAACCACCGAACATAGCATGAAAATGTATTTTTTGGACCAATTTCAAAGCATTACCGAGGTACGCAGCCCCCCCCCCCATCAATTTTCTAATATCTCAGCAAATAGTCTACATTTGCGTTTCTATACATTCAATTTGAAAACATTTCTGGGCGGAGCCCTGAACCCTGACTCTCTTCCCGTAAGGTAGCCAAAAATGCATTTTTAAAACATAAGTTTCTAAAAAATTTCCTGTTGAGAGCCCCCTAACTTCACTTTCACGTCACCACAATTGCATAAATCTTCAATTTTTTAAATAAATTTCGGAATTTAGAAATTTGAATTTAGCAATGTTCTCGAGGGGGAAAGCCTTCTCATCTTCCCTTAATACCCCTAAAATTTCATTTTTAAGGCTTCACTTCAGAAATTTTTCGGAGCAATTCTCACGAAATGCTCACCTCCGTCTATTCTCTGAAGTCACTAAGAACTCTCTAAAATTAGGTTTTTTTGGGACTTTTAATGTTTTGTAGACTTGTAATTTTAATTTCGTGGGAGGGCCTTTTGAAGCTTCATTGATTTTGCCTTTGACTTCACTTATCGGAGTTCCTCGTGAAACTTCTAGCCCCTCCCAGGAAACAATCCTGGATGCGCCCCTGCCTGCATGTGTATTTTTTTTTTTTAAGTTACATATTTTTTACATTGTTTGTTTTTTTTACTGAAAAGAGCAGACCTTGATAGGAAGAAGAATTGATGTAGTATTAATTTTACAGCACAAATTTATTAGATTATGTTTGGTGCTGATTTTAAGTATGATTTAAATTCTTAGCAGGATGTCATACAATTTAGTTTTACAACCAATGTTGTTTTAAGTTGATTTACATCACTGCTATCTCTCTATTCCACAAATTATTCCGAAGCAAAAATGCCCTTTTACCAATGCATTATCCTGGAAAAAAGGTAAAATATGTTTAAAATAATGTGAAAGTTTGCTTCATTCAAATTACTTGAATTAAATTGCTTAATCCCATATTCAACTGCTTGGATTTGAAAAAAAATAATAAATAAATAAGTGAAAACTTATGAATACATCATTTTAAGCCCATAAACATAGTTTAAATAATTACAACATTAATTCGATAATCTATTTTAAAAAAACTGATTGTTGTTACAATATAAAGCTGCACATTAGGGTGGATGAAAATTTTTTTTTCGAAATGTTAATGGGCAGGGGATTAAAAAGGTGCTAAATGGTCTCAAACTAACATGTGTGAATTTTTTTCCCATTCTGATAAGTCATTTACCTCCAGATTGAGTTTAGAGTTTAGATTTCCTTACCCAAATAGGATACGTTCCATGTAAGATTGCAATATTAATAAATCTTACTTTGTTTACAGAAACAAATGATGAAACTTTCAATTTACACCTGGTTTAAATTCACACTTGCCGTTTCAGGTGTTAGAATTGATTGAAATATGTGAATTAGGTCAAACCGTCCCCTGCCTACTGTGCAATGTAAATGAGTAAGAGATGCTAAAAATCTACCTCTTGAAATGCAGCAGCAATCTTTTGAAAACCTATCTGAAAATGACTAAGAAAATAACCAGAATCATTTTACCAAACTAGTAAATTGCTATTTGACACTTCATCTTGCAAATGCAAAGATATTAACGAATGCATTTGTGCGGAAAAAAAAACATAAGAGAGGGAGAAAAATTGCAGCTTCAGCCTCAAGAAGAAAGTGAAAACAGTTTTAGTATCATTACTTCATTGCATCTCTTTTATCGATACTGACAGTGAGGATCAATTCAAAGGACCTTTACAAGCTTCAAACTACAAACGCTTATATCGATAAATTTACTACTACAAGCTATACAGTGGAATTTAATTTGCTTTCATGGACATGCGATAGAAACAAAGTATCCGGCAGGGCTGGAGTAGCTATTGCTTCAGCAGTACTTTACTCCACCACATCAGAAATTATTGAGAAAACATGCTTCGTCGGAAGCGCAAAATAGCACGAAAATCTGCCTTGGCAAGAGTCAAAGCCTAGCAAAATGTCTTATGTTCTATGGCTAACTTGTGCTAATCGAATTCTACGTTTGTGTGTTTCAGTGGAATCTCCTTCTGAAAATTTAATACTCTTGCAATATAAGTTGTCAACATTTATGCTCTAATCTGGTTATCTATCAAAAGTTACCCTTTATGTGCAGATTGGCTCGGCAGTTGTTCAAAATCCCGCAATTGAAAGAAAGTATTTTCATGTGTCCTAAAATTTAATTTATTACAACGCCGACAGACTTGGAACAGCACATCCGTGAATTGGCAGCCTGTTGGATTTTAGAAGCTTGTAGTGTTCATCAAAATAGACTCACAAAAGACAAATTTTTCACATTTTTGTTGTTAAGTTTGATGCAGAGTCTTACATTGATCTCGATGACTGGAAAAATGTGTCTGATCCACCAATACTGAAATCAATCTCTGAACATGATTTTCAACTGTTTGTTTCAGGCAAAAAAGAACTGTTTACTATGGCTGCCATGCCATACATATAGGCTATTGAAATGCAGGGGTGCCCACCAGGGGGATTCATGGCGCAAACTGCGGCATTAAAATTTTTTAGAAAATTGATTTTACAGATTTTTGACCTTATTTTTTTTTGGGGGGGGGGGGGGGGGAGGGGTTCTTGCTCTGGGTGACACTTCCCAGCATGTGGGGGGGGGAGTGCCATCACCCCATGGGATGGGTACACCTGTGGAATTGCTGTTAAAATTGACATAAGTTTCAACTGCATTGTGCAAAAAAGAGAAGCTTTTATAAAGAAACAACTGGAGTCCCGGAAATTTACGCTGAAACTAGATAGTAAGGGGACTTTGAAGCTATTTTTATTGAATATTTTCCTTAAATACAGGTTTTTCAAGCTCAATCCAGAGGCAAAAAATGAACTCCTAATTGAATGAAATTTTATATGTAACCTTAAAACGTCATTTGGCACCTTTTTCTTGCCCTGTCCGATGGAAATTGGAAACTTTTTTTTTACCATACGACGATGACCCACCCTACTGCACATTTTAAATAAATATTCTAAATTTTCTGCAACAAAAGTACTCTGACATAAAGAGTGTGATCTTACGTTCATGGGAAAAAAAATCTATTTTTGAATGTTTCTAATCTTTAAAACTTTATGAAATGTTTGCCATCAATATGTGCAATATTATTAGGAATAAACTGAGCTTTAGTTCTTGAAATTACATTAGTATTTCCATCTATTAAAGAGAAGTTGAGAAATACATGCTAATTGAAGTGTTGAAAAATAGAAATAATGACTAAAATTGTCTTTCAAACTCTCTGTGTGAAAGAAATTGGCTTTTTGTGCTTGTTGCAGTTATGAAACTCCAACTGGGTGACATAAAAGGTTAAGCAATTCTACCAAATGAGTTTCAACAGAAACATTTCCCGTGTTCAATTTTGTCATGTCGGAAAGCGGGACATTTTAGTGGCCCCTCGGACAATGAACCAAGCTAAGTTAAAATAAGACTTCCATTCAAAACAGAGAGTATGGTCATTTTAGACATGACCTCTATAATTTGTTATGTAGCAGGTATACAAGCATTAGTTTTTAGCTTAAAAAAAATACCCTGAACCAATTTCATTTCAGAATATATAAGGGTTGTCCATATGAAAAGTGGACCAGTTGAATGAAAATATTACTTTCAATGAAAATCAAAAGAAATCATCATTGGGGTTTAAGCACAGATCCCAGCATTGTAGCAGAAGGTCGTTGTCATTGTTGTAGAAAGATCGGATCCGATTCCTGAAAAAGTCCTGCACGGCTTCCTTCATTTCATCGTCCAAATGGAAACGGTTCCCCTGTCATGCTCTCTTAAGTGGCCCAAAGATGTGGAAGTCGCAGATTGACAAGTTCGGACTCTACAGGGGTGCTCCAAAACTTCTCAAGGGAAAATGTGCTAAGGGTGGTCTGAGTTTCCTGGGATGATCTTTATGGATGATAGTATGAACTGGTCCTTTACTCAGTTGAGTTCATCACTGATTTCACATGTGTCTTATTCTTTGGATTAGCTCGGATCGTTTTATTAACGAAGACAATGGAATCATTGGTGATCGGGATGTTTGCTTGGTGCGGTCTCTGCAGATCTGATATCATTTGCTGCTCTTGACCGTACTACCACACTTTCTGATTTGGACGCATCCATGGATATCACGACTTTCCTTTTGTACAATTTCCTCTACTTCAAACAGGTTTAACCCTTGAATGGCATTTGAGATGCATACTTCATACCACCCTTTATATATCTATTCAGTGATGCTTTAATTGAATCATTCATTCTGATGTTATTACACTTGTCCACTTTTCATTTGAGCTACCCTTATATGAGATATTTAGAATAAAATGATCTGAAACTTTGCCCATTAACAAAAGAACATTGAAGTGCACCTTGAAATTTAAGGCATTAAAATGTGCATAGCATAAGACAGTACCTGTAAAGATGAATGTGAAGAAGAATGAGATGCATCTTAAGAAGGATCCTAGTTGTAATTTGATGAAATACCAAAGAAGATAGCAGAGATTTAGATTCTGGTTTTGCCAAATGACTACCTTTTTTTCTAACTGCATGATATTCTGTTTATTTTCCAGTTTAAAAATTTTGTATGATTTATTACACTGTCTTTGTTATTTTCTCATTGGTTTGCTTTAATTAATGATTTGTCCAACTTTTATATCAATGAAAAAATAAAAACTTAAATATTCTATTTTTTTGTCATAAAAATAAAGCCTTTTTCTTATTGCTTACAATTTATTTATTTCCTTTTTTTTGTTAGTTAGATCCTGTTTTTTAAAGAATTAAAGTTTGTTTTAGGAAGGTTTGTTATTAATTTTAAATTGAATTATATCTACATAAAATACACTGCCAGCTCAGTTATTCCATCCTAGGACTGCAGTTTCATGTTTTTTAGCACTCATCAGCCCAGATTGAAGATTGAAGACAAAGCTGTTAATGTGAAACATTCCATCATCAAAACTGTTCATTTGCAAGTTTTGACTGACTTAAAATGGCATTAAAGGAACAAGTTGTATTATTTTGTAGTTCTCAGTATCTGCATAGGGATCCCATGAGGGAAATATACCAATCCCATGATAAATACTGTGATTTGTTGTAACCGAGCTCTGTTGGGGAAAAATCCTATTTGTGCTAGTATCTGTACATCATTTGATATATAATATAACATTTTGACTTGTATGTTTTCATTTTTAAAAATTTAACTAATAAAATGTCAATTCTAAAAAATAATAAATTTGTCCATTATTAATGTAAATTGAGTTTAATTAAAAAAATATTTACTTAGTTTTACGAAATAATAATAATTTTTTATTGCTCTAAAATTTTCAGGAAGCAGTAATTAATATTAGTGATTGTGAAAAGGAAATTACAAGAATAGTAGAAGAACGCTTATGCATTGAGTCGTTATTTGGTGTAAGTTTAGCTGATTTCTTCTATTGTTATAATGAAATGACTAAAAAAAAACATTTGATTGTGTTACAAATAAAAAGGTGCTCTTTTTTTACAATTACTTTTGTAATTTATTTGAGAGATTATGTTTGTACAATTTAAAAAGCTACAGGAGTAATATAATTGTTTTATGGTGCAATCTCTATAAAATTGAATTGGTACCTGAATTGATAATATATAATGAAATATGGATGTAGGTAATTTTAGAAATTAAGGATTTAAAAAAAAAGAGCATTGTTCTGGAAGCACGGGAAAGTTAAATTTTTATCAGTTCTTTCAGAATAGTAATTATTCGAAACATAGATAGTAGTTTTTAGTTAAATGCTATGACCAGTAGATATAAAATGGATATTATTTTAAGCATTTTATGCATTTCTTTCTTCTGTTTTTAAAGGAAAAGAATTTTTTTCTAAAGTTTCCATAAATTTAGTACAGTCAACTCTTTAGAGTGACCTCATATTACTGTGACCCTTCCATTATAGTGACCAATGCATGAAGTCACATTAGCTATTCCATTGATGCAATGTTATTTTAACGTCCATTAGAATGCCCAAATTAAATCACTCATACCTATATAAGGTCCATCATAAGTTTCAACTTATTTGTAAATATCAAAACTATCTATTTAAAAACTAATATATTCTGTGTTTCTAAAAGTAAACTGTTTCCATTGGAAAGAGTTGTGTGATGATGCAAGTGTTAAAGAACTGATGAGAGCCGTAAGCAAAGGATAGACATAATAAAATATGTTTTTAATTGTCGTAAAAGTGAGATTTGATAATATCTAAATAAGAGGAGAAACTAATATTCAAAGAAAACAAAACATAAGAAATTCATGATCTCTCAATTAAAAATAACCTATTGCTGATAATATTTTTCAGAATATTTTGCTGTGAAATGTATTATTTTGAAGCTATGCTTAGTTTATGTGTCATTTTTTGACCCCCAATTATTTATTATTTTATTAGGTTCTTGATTCTCTTTTAAAAAGATCCATAACTTGAGAAAGTTATTCTAGTATTTTTAACTATTACTAAAATACATGATATATTTCGTCCTTTGGTTTTGCCACCAATTTTGATTGGACAACAGAGGTTGTTTTAACAAACATTGACTGCACCAAGATATAGTACGTATGCTGTATTCTTCTAGCAGAATGCAGCTGTATTCTTCTAGTTTCTTGTCAGCTGTGGTACTAAATTACCCCGCATGAGCTGGCATGTTGCAAAATTCGAGAGTCACCAGGTTCTCAAATACACTAGCCTGGTCCTTTCCCACATGTTGCAAAGAACAAGGTTTTGAAAATATATTTGATTTAACATAGTAAATAAACATCTAACTTTAAACATAATGTGAGTCCTAAATATTTATTGATATTAATAAAACTTGATGATTTTATTTTGTAAAAATGTTAATTAACAGTACTGTTTTTGTGATTCTTGCAAGAGAAAGCTAATCAATTGGAAATAGTTTTATAAAATGCTGAATTAAAAAGATGTAAACACTTTTAATTATTAAATTGAAATATTTTGCAATTACATACAGAATTTAATACGCCTACTCAAAGCATTAAACATTAATTTAGCTTTCAAAAATAAATTTAAATTTATTTATAAAGCAAAGGATAACTGAATCAAAATTACTATAAATGCTTCTGAATTATTCATTTTATTGTCATAAACCTAAAACTACATAAAATGACCACATCAATAGCAAACCCATATCAATTTTATCGTGCTTTTAAAAAAAATATTTTGAATCTTGACTAAATAAACTTTTTAGTCTTAAAAACATCTTTTAAAAATTATTCCTCTGATTAATCAGAGCTTAACTTCAAGCCAAAGTACTAGATGCCTATTGTTCTCAAAACTTATTTTTGCACATAAAATTGGCTAAATTTTGTCCAAAGTGTTGTAATTTAAATAAAATTGAAAAGAAGTGCAGGAGCTCTACTCATGAGCTCCTGTGCAAATTAAGCCCTGACAAACATTATCAGCATCAAAAGTGTTATTTGTTGCAGTAAGTTCCTTTAACAAGTCTGTAAACCATTGCTATATCTTTCACTTAAAAGATCGCATTGCACAAACAATTTTACAATTAGTTCATTTAGAACTTTTTCTCCAGTAAGGTTTTAACTGTTGTAATGTTGTAGAATTTGTGATTCAAATCACTGAATGCCGGATTTAGTAAACTCTTTTTCTCTGTTTACTAACTAATCTGTTCTGTAATCTGTTGTTTTCCCTGTCATGGTTTGCTTTGTGAATAGAACTAATTAAAAAAATTTTACTTTTATTAAATTGCAAAGTGAAGCCTGGATTCTCTGGCATGCTGGAAAGTCGAATTTCCCAGTATGCTGATCAATCTCAGTTATTTCCGGCATACAGGCTAATATTGTATAATGTACTAGTTTAGTTACTATATAATATCAAAAGGTAATTTTAGTGCTAAACTTTTTTTGGTTTTTCTTTTGTTAATTAGCAAAATGTTAAATAAAAGAAAACAGGAATTTTGTACTATAGTTTAAAATAATAGTTTTCACCGACTATGTGAGGATTTAAATTTTGCCTATTTAAAAGCAAATCTTGAACAAAGATGTTTCTCGAATAGAAATTTTCAGACCAACACTTTATCTTTTGAATGCTTGTTATTAATAAAATTTCTGCATCTTGAAAAATTTAAGTTTTTTTCTGATATTTTAAAAATTACCCAGTAAATATTTATTTTAGTGTGAGCATTTCACTCAACTATTAAACAGATGCAGTAGGATAAAATATTTCGAAATGTATGAATTTGTTTTTTGGCTGTTGTCAGTGGTGACATTTAAGGGTAGCCCTATGCAATCATAGTTTACAGGTCCTTTTTATTCAAAACAACCTAGAATGGGCAGGATGAGAGACAAAGGTGGTTTGTAAGCTCAAGATGAAGAGAAAATCTATTGAATGTACTAGAGTATTTAACATACTATCCAAGAAAATTAAAGCTTTGCCAGGACAAGAAGATCTTAAATGAAAGGTCACTTCTTTTTCATTGAATATTTCTTGAGATTTTTTGATGAGTAGAAGAACACTTGAGGTGAGAGGTGAACAGGATAAAAAGTTATGCATAAGCAAATAGCGCTAAGCATACACATATAGGTATTTTACTTCTCTCACTTATAGACTTAGTCCCTTTCAACAATTATGGATTAATTTCTTAATGATATTACATGGTGCATTGAAATTTTCCTAAGGTTGAATTTATAGAAATTTTGTAAAATTCATTCTTAGTGGCAGCTTGTGGCTAGAAAAAGTGAGGGAGCCAGAGCTCAGAGAAATCATAATTGGGGGAAAATAAATTTTATTCGGCTGTACTGTAGAATCTTGACTTTTCAAGATTCGTCGTGTAAATCAAAATTTCATGTTGTAAAATAGACCATGTATATGACTTTTGATAAACATATACTATTTTTTCTGAAACTTGTAAACACTTGTTAAACTGTCTTAAATCATTCCTGAACCGTACAGAGTCATTTCTTAGAAAAAGAACAAGACTTATACTGTATTGAACAAAAAAAATTATTCAACATTAATAATGCTACAATGCACAAAATGTCCTTAAGTTATTAGAAACTTTTGCTCTCTTTTCCCATCTTTACCAGCTTTATTTGGAGCAGTGTGCTAAATTGCTATCATACTTGACAAAGTTTCACATTTAGAATGCAAAAAAGAAAAAAAAAACAATAGAAAATATGGTTACTCATACCAGAACATGTCTATAGCCTTGAAAAGTTGAAGTTAGGAGGCAAGACATTTCTCTTTCACGTTTTCAACTTTTCCAGGTTTGAAAAGACAAAGTCAGAGTTGTATGGATTGATTTTGGGGTAAAGGAGTTGGAGGCTGTAAAATTCCAGGCTTTCCAGCGAAAGTTTGTTGTTTTCCCTCCCACTCCGCAGCCCTGATTTGCACCCGCTAACAAAACAAGGTTTAGGCTGGTATGCTGTGGGAACAACCAGCTTCAGTGTTGCTAAAAGGATATAAGTCCATTTACGAATCCAATATTTAATAGCTGATGATGAAGGCAATACTTATGACCGATGCTTTGTTTCCAAAAAAATCTTGTGTTATGGGCAAGGAGTTTGAATAACCATGAGATATCTCAACCTGAAAACTTGCATTATAACCATTTCATTTAAGTCAAATAGCATTGTAGTGCAAGTGCACTATATTTATATACTTTACAACCTCGAATTTCTCATGAAGAGAAAAATACTTGAGATATTGTGTTTTCAAGTTGTTAAGGATTTTAAAAAATGACATTAGGAATGTACTATGACCATTTAGCATAACAATTAACGTTAAAAGTCTTGTAATTCTTGTTTATACATAAGCACAGTCAAACAGATCCTGGGCAACTAGCTGAATTTCTGCTCAAATTTTTTTTAAATAATATAACTTTATTTTTAGTGCAGAAGGATAACCTTACTAAAATTGAATCATCAAAATTTCTGTATCATTGTATATTCATATTAGAGGTTTGGTATCTTGAGATAGATAAGTTTAAGATGTGATTTAGTATTGTTTCCTTTTCTTTCTCATATGAGTTAAAGAATGAATAAATGATTTTGATTGACTCTTATAATACAAACTTGCAAACTTATGAACACTAAAATTGTTCAAACTAAAGATATTTTAAAAGTCATTTTCAGCTTTTTCATACCATTATTTGATTGTTTAAAATATACAGACTCAATTGTCAGCCTTGATGTTATTGTTTTGTGTGAAAGACACAGTCAGACCAAGCTTGAGAGGATTTCAGTGCTGAATCTTTCATTTTGAAGAGTGCTGAAAAAATTTTGGCTATAGTCTGGAATAAAATTGTCACCTCTTTGTTGTTAGCAGGTAACTTTATTTTAAAGCTTTTGCATAGTTTTTTGAAGTACTTCTTGCAAAAGCCTTTTCAGCATGTGCTTTTTTTCTTTGAAACAAAATAAAAACTTTCTATGCATTTATGCAAGCATAATACAGACAACCTGTACAGCCCTGCAGTTAAAATATATTATTTGGGTATTTTTGTGCAAAATATGGTATTATTGCAGAAAAATAGTGTGCTAATAATTTTCTATTTTCATTAAAAAAACTTATCAGTTAAAAGTTTTTTCATTTATTTTTTTTCTCTTACAGAATTTGGCACAACATTTTTCATCAATAAAAATGGAAAATACGTATTTGCGTGACCAAAATTTAAATTTAAAACATGATGTTCAAGCTCTATTACATGTCATTCATCATGCTCGCTCATCTGGACATTGGGAGGTATGTAAAGTAAGACAATGTTTTAGTAAGTTTAGAAATATTTATTTCATATGCAGTATTTCAAACAAACATTTGTTTGACATAGAATTGTGACACTTTCTTCAAGTGTCAAAAAAATGATGTCTTGCACTGCTCTCTTATGTTTCAGATATTTTAACTTGAATATTTTCTGGAACATTTTGTGTTTCGATATACATCTCAGATAAAAAAGTGAATGTGCAATCAAGGAATTTTTGAATAATTCAAACAGGTTAAATTTTAAGACCTGTGGGAGAAATATAAATTTCTCTATCTCTAAAAACTAATAAGACTAAATTTTTTTTGGTGCTGAAAAATCAGGAAAATTATGGAAATTTCTGGTTATAGTTTGACTTTTTCTGTTTCAAGAAATAGGGAAATGCTATTAACATAAATAGAAATGCTATTTCTCTTATAGTTAACTGTAACAGAAGTCAGAGTGATTGATTAAATCAAAGTAAAGTGAATTCAGAGTACTGATAATTTTACTCGCATATAAATAAATATTTGGATGGAAATTCATATTTTCCTTTAAATGTTTTATTATTACACAATTATCTTTTTTTTTTTTGTGATTATTTTTTTTTTTTTTGTTTGTCACTGATTGAGAAAAAATATCTTTAAAAACCTGCAAAATAAGCTGCCTTTGTGTATATTATTTTATTTTTGAATTTTATTTTGGGAGAAATGTTTGAGGAAGTTGGCACTACAATTGGTGTCTTCTATGCCACTTGAATGTCAAAAAACATAAAATTTGGGGGGGGGGGGTTGGTCTCACTCTTGGGGGTCTTTGTGGTATTTACAAGGATGCATTCTTGCTCTTGGAAAAGATTGGCACCCCTGACTCTACTAATAATAATGCACAATATATATTTATCTGTTTGAATCCAGTCAACATGCCATGGTGTCCTTATTGGTTAGGCATCAGGCTAATATCTGGAGTGTGCTGTGTTCAATGTCAGTCAATTGAAGATCCTCCGTGTTTGCTAATGGACTGGGGAACATTGAATATGTTAATGGTAATCAAGTCCTCCAGATCACAAAGGATAACCCTTTTTACAATCACTAGTGCCATGAGGACAACTCCTTCCCATAGCCTTAAACTTCTTCTGGGTGTACTTCCACTACAAAAACAAGTAGAATTGGAAGCAATCCTGTGTTGTTACGACCTCAAGCTCATTGATCTCTGGAAGCCCTCTTATAACCTGTCTCTGTATAATTAAGTTTGTACAATGGCTATCAAGCATCCTTACTTTATGATGCCTTCTGACTGGATGTTAAAACAATTCAGTGGCTTGCAGATGGATCAAAAACAACATCCAGCACTGGATCTGGTGTGTACTGCAGTAGCAGCAAAATAAAGCTATTCTTTTCACTTAGGAAGCTGGCTACTGTCTACCAGGCAGAAATTTTGCCATTCTGGCATATATAACAAACTACCTGGAATGAGGCATAACTGGTAACCATATAAGAATTTTCTTTGATAGCCAAGCTGCCTTAGAAACTCTTGACTGGTACTGTTTCTTTACCAAGACAATATGGAAGTGCTTCAATGTATTGGAAGAGTAGTGAGCAACAATATGGTTTTTCTGTACTAGATTCCTAGTCACTGTGACATTAGGAGAAATGAATTAGCTGATCAATTAGCTAAGCAATAAACCATTTGTATGACCTGAACTTGCTTTGCCTATAATACAGTAAGGAACACTGCAAAAAACATACTTATGGATGAATTGTATGATAGGTGGCTTTAATCTGACTCTCAGAGACAGGCCATAGTCCTCAACTAGTGGCCTTTCTGGTTTAGATCCAGGGAGCTGCTTGGTTTGAATAGGAAAGAGATTGAAGCATCCATTGACTTACTAACTGGACACTGCTCTCTTAATTGTATAGGTGTCACTGACATTCCAATATGTAGAGGGAAGTTGCCAGGTGGTATAAGAAAGCTTCATTCTTGTACTGTGTGATTGGGGCTACTATTCTAAACAAAGATTTGAATATTTAGAGTACCTCTGTGTGGACCCCTGGAAACTGTCTGATATCTCGGTTAGACAACTGCTCAAATGTTTTTCTGCTATGCTTAGGGGTTTTAGCGGGGTAGTACAGGGCAATTCCACGAAAAGTGGTCCAGACCACCAAAAAAATTTTCTCACATAATATGGAAACAAATCTTATTTTTTTGACAAAAAAAAAAAAAAAACTACACTTTTCAATTCTAGCATCAATTTTGAGTTTAAAATATTTTTATATCAGATTTTTGACTTATTTAATAATAACATTTAATAACATTTATATGAAGTAAAAAATCGCATTGTTAGTGAAATAAACGTAAGAGTCAATTTGTTACTTAATCATTCTTTTTTTGGGGGGGAGGGGGGGAACTATCAAATATTATGAACCCAGATGCTTTACTATAATTATGTCTCAATTTTTTTTAATAAAGTCTTTTGATAAGTTTTTAACCCCCCAAAATATGCAGGTCACTTTTTATTGGTCACACACGTAACACAAAAGGGACAAAAATTTTCCTCCCTCCAAGGTCAAATTGGGGGACTAGAAAAAAAAATCTTACATCATAAATTGACTTAACACATAGTACCTATAACCAGACTTTCATCTTTAAACATTCGGCAGAAAATTTTTAACAAGGCTTTTTGAAAGATGTCACACACGTAACGCTCCTTAATGGTTTTCATTATAAAACCATTTTTGCGTACCATTTTTATGGAAAAAATTACTTAACATAATTCAACTAACAATATTTTGTACTGGCACTGAAACCAGGACTAAATGAGTGTTAAAATAATAATTATTAATAATAATAATAATAATAATAATAATAATAATAAATAAATAGGTCAAAATTGTTTATTTCATTCTCAAAGAGCAATTTAAACTAAGTATTTACAATCTACATACTTTAAGATCAAAAGTACAGTTTTCTATTTACCTTAAATTGCATTATTATTTTTTGATAATTTTTGGTTTCTGAGAAGAGAAGTGAATGCATTCTACAGATGATTTAAAACATTCCAAATGGTTTTAAACCGCATAAGTAAGTCTTAGAAGTTCATAATAGCTTGACATTACTATTTAATTAATAAACAAATGAAAATTAATTTCACTTCATTCTTGTTCTTATTTGTGAATATATCCTTTTAGTTTAAGTATTTACTGGCTGCGTTGCACGTTTTACTTCGAAAATAAGAGTTGTGTCAAGTGATGCATTTTCAACAATCAGGCTAAAATAAAAGAAAAAAATAGTGTATAACTCCCCCATCAATGTGTAGAAAAGAGCAGTTTTATGCCTCAAAATTTAAATTCAAGCGTCTTAGGCTTTTTTTAATTCAAAAAATGCTATCATTGTTATTAATAGTCCTAACTATCCCGTTTCACGGATTTTCTGCCAAAAAACCCTAATGGCGGGGTCGACCCTCCATAGGGGTGCAAAATACCCCTAGGGTTTTCTTGAGCATCAAAGGACCTCTGTGCCAAACTTGGCAAAGATCCGATGTAAGCAAAATTTTAATTATGAAAATCCCCATAAGGGAGGAAGTTACAGCCCCGCGGGGGGGGGGGGGAGGATAAAAATCTCCATGTGAGTTCTTGAGCACCAAAGAACCTCTCTGCGCAATTTGGCAAAGATCCGACGTAAATTGGATTTTTTTAGGAAGTCTCCCTCAACTGCTGCACGTGGTCACACACGTAATGCTAATAAAATATTTTTTATTGCTATTGTATTAGCTTTAGAAAAATAATATTTAGGAAATACTTGGTATACTTAGACAAATGCACAAAAAATGCTGTTCATTTACCTTTCAAAATTTCACAGAAAATTACAAAATAATATGAGATACAGCTCATTTTCAGATTTTACGAGTCACACACGTGTAACGCTGCATTTAAAATTCTATAAAGAAATTTAGAATTAGCCTAGGAAAAAAAAACCCTGCCACCTAAAACTCTTACATATGTTCTGTAACTCCAATAAAACTATTAAGAGATATTTAAAAAATATCATTTTTGTTTTTATTGTTTTTTGCAAAAAAAGGTGTCAAAAAGTCACACACGTAGCACTGGAATTGCCCTACAATAGATCAGTGATTGTGGTGCTTATGCTTTTTCTGGGTGACTCCTTTTCACTTCATTCATTCAAGTCATTTTTGGGTTACAGCCCTTATTATTATGAAGACTTTTAGGGGTTGTTGACACCCCCAATCAAATGGTGATTTTTTTGATGCTGTTTTTAGTGAGAGATTTTGAAATTGCTATTCCTATTCTAATGTGGATTCTAGTAACTGTTTTATTCAAATGGTGATTTTTTCTAGAATATTGTCTTGTTGATGTTCATTAGAAACTAATTTTTATTTTAACGGAGACTTTTAGGGACTGCTGTTTCTATTCTAAGGGAGATTTTCAGTGACTGTTTTGTTTATTCTAGTGGAGATTTTCAGGAACTGTTGTCATTATTCTAAAACAGAGTTTTATGATTTTTATCCTTCATCTAATGAAATTTTTACAAACATTGTATTTTTGTCTAATGGATATTTTCAGAAAATGTGGGCGTTGTTCTTAAAAACAATGACAAAACTATTAATTTAAAAACTTCAATGTGTTTTACCATTCGAGTTTGTTCATGTGTTTTTGTATGAGAAAATTGTTTGAAGATTCTAGATGAATTGAAAAATGATTAATTATTGATTTTGGCACAAACAATGCTAAAAAGTAGTGGTAGTGGGAAAACTTCTTTCTATGTATTGGAAAGTTTAGAATTAAGGCACATATAATACAGGGTGTCCGAAAAGTCCTTGACACATTTAAAAAATTCATA
Organism: Uloborus diversus; assembly: GCF_026930045.1. Lineage (NCBI taxonomy): Eukaryota > Metazoa > Arthropoda > Arachnida > Araneae > Uloboridae > Uloborus > Uloborus diversus. The sequence continues at coordinate 49,775,093 of NC_072733.1, read as the reverse complement.
GAAAACCAATACATTGTCATATGAATTTGCAGTTTGCACCATAATACTTCACAGGTTCAAGAGTTTTTATGACATCGAAAAAAAAATGAAAAGGGGAAAAAAAGAAGAAAAAAGGCATTTCACAGCCAGTATGTCAGTATATGCTAAGTAAAAGTAACGATTTAAAAATAACTTTTAAATCATTTTTGTTAACATAGGAAAATGCAAAAAGGAATGAAAATTACTAAACAAAAAATTACAAGCAGAACATATACTGACACCCTGGCTGTGAAATGCCTTTTTTCTTCTTTTTTTCCCCTTTTCTTTTTTTTTTTTTTTTTTTTGCGATGTCATAAAAACTTATTGACCTGTGAAGTATTATGGTGCAAACTGCAAATTCATACGAAAATTTTTTGGTTTTCTATTAATTTTTTTAATGTGTCAAGGACTTTTTGGACACCCTGTATAACCATGCCACTTATGTTATTTCTCACATATTTCACTATACTACACTAATTCTGCATTATAATTTATGAAGTTTCTCTTTGGAATCTGCCAAGATGGATTGTGAAGTGCAATGTTTAGTTAGCCATTCCTTACAACAACTTAAACATTGCTAACAATGTTTTATTAGGCATAACTTAGGAAAATGTTATTAAAAGAAAAAAAATGCTAACTTTCTTGTTAACATTGACAGGAGTGAGTGATTGATTCAATAAAAGAAAAGTGAATTTAAAGTAGAAATAATTTAACTGTGCAACTTAGCAATACATCGTCACTCAAAAATTCTTTTTTTTGGATCAGCTATTATGGCAACTTTAGACTTGAGATTTTGTAATGCTGATGAAGCTAGCATTTTTCTCACTCAAAATTCTCCTTGATATATTATCATTTTTACTTGTGTATGTAGCACTCATTTGATTAAATCTGAATGTAAAAAATTTAACTGGGAATAACACACGAGGATTTTTCTCTTTTACCAATACATATTTTATTCCTCTAAAATTTTTTGATAGTTCTTATTCTGTTATAGAAATATGATATACATATGTAAACAAAATGATTCAAAAGTATTTCAAGTTGTATTTACTTTAACCGTCATTATTTACAGATGGATTGCATAACATTTTGTGAAGTAACACCTGAACAAGTATTTGGTCCAGTGCAGTCATTATCAAAAATGTAAGATACACATAATAGTTACGGGCTATTTCTTAATATCTATCAAGTTAACTTTAAGAAATTTTTGCTAATTTTTACTTGTAACATTTTTAATATGCTTTTGCATCTGAATTTCAATTTGATAACATTATATTTTGAAAAAAGGTGCAAGTTATGATATATAATCTCACCAATTTATATTAAATAACTTGCTCCTTCTCTCAATGAGTAAAATTTGGCAAATCACTCTCGATGCCATAAAGTTTATGCTTAAAAAAAATGTATAGTATTTTATGCTAAAATAAAACATTAAAATTTACTTATGAAGACACATAAAAATGCAACATTTCTTGTACTTTCTTTGAAAGAGCAATTTAATACATTTGTGCTTGTCTTCTGTAAGGCAAGGCTGCCACTGGTGACTAAAAAAGCTACTATTGGAACCACTTTGAAGAGTTAGGGGCTGTGACTAACTTAGCATAAATTCAGACAAAAACGACTTTTTTGAAAAAACTGAAACTATATCGGCTTAAAAGCGACTAAAATGTAGAAAATACAGCTGATGTTAAAAGAAAAAAATCAGCTTCAAGTATTGTGGGTCGAAATTTTTTAACTTTAAACTTACATTGGTCTGCCAAGTTACATGAGAAGTCACCAAATGGGGTGGTGCTGCCTTATTGGGACAGCGCCAGTGTCAAGGGTAAGAAAAACAGGCACATTTTTGTTTTTTTTTCTACTAGCGTCATCAGGCACTACATGCATATTTCTTGTCAGCAAGTATAACAGTAATAACCTCCTGAAAAGAAATATTAGTTTTGGTTTTGGCAGTTCGTGATTACAACCTTGTACTTCCTGATACGGAAGGATGTAGTTTAGATTTCACAAACAAATGCACTTAATTTCATTTCTAAAACTGCTGATTGAATAGCAAAGCAATGTTTAAAGGGGGCAAAGGCAACATTTTTTAAAGGTATTTTAAGTTACTCTGGATCATTAACTTCTGGCAACCCTGCCATTTTTCATTGCTTGATGTTCTCTGCTGCTACAATATTCCGATACTAAATTAAAGAGCCTAGGGCAGTCAGCCTTTTTTATTATTATTATTTTCATTTTTCTGTAAATGTAAATAAAAGCTAACAATTGTTTTATCTGAAAAAGTGATAGTGAATGTAATACTATAAACGCTCTTTAGTTCAACCTCCCGTTACTGCGACCATTCCATTATAGTGATGGATGCTTTTAGTCCCGTTTGCTATTCCATAGATGCAATGTTATTTTAACGCACATCAAAACGTCCAAACTGAATCTTTCATTCCAATATAGGGTCCAAAATTGAGTTTCAACTTCATTGTAATTTTCAAGACTATGTATTTGAATTTTTTTTTTTTAAATTTCATGTTTCTGAAGGTAAAATGTTTATAATTGAAAAGAGTTTTTTGATGATAAAGTAGCCAAGCAATTGTTGAGAAATGTGCACAAACAATAAATATTATTAAGAAATGTTTTTTAGAAAAAGTCAGAAAAAGCAAAAAGTTTCTGCAATATCTAAATACTGAAGATGGAATTTAATATTTAAAAAAAAATCTGCAGCAAAGTAGGAGTAAACAATTTTGTTTAAACTAAAAAATGAAGTATGACGCGCTCACATGCATTGATGTAAAACCAACTTAATTAAACTTAAACCGATTTTTGTCGGTTATTTTCAGTTTATTTCATCACTAAATGTGTGTTGTTCAAGCTTAAATAATCTGTATAAAGATGAAACCTGTTTGTTGTTTAATCACAGTTTGATTTATTGACATGAGTTAAGTGAATATCTTCAAAATATGCTATTATTTATTTTAAATAAGGTAGCATAACACTAGGGCCGTCCGAAGAGCTGATGGCGCCCGGGGTGAATGTTTTCTGCCCCCCACCCCTCCATACACACAGGAAATTAAGTTGGTTTTACATCAATGCATGTGAGCGCGTCATGCTTCATTTTTTAAATATTAATGAACAAAAAAATCTGAAGGCTATGTATCTTAGAAAATGCAACACAACCAAAGAATCTGTTTCTAATATTTGTTAATTTGTACCTCAAAAACTTTTCAATAAATGGAAATGTTAAAAATTCAAATACCTATCTTGTTAATGTTACCTCACAAGATAAAAAACAAACAATTAAAACTGAATTAGATACTCATATTGGTCAAATGAAGAACACAAATAATTTGTAGATTACGAATAGAAAATATGTTTTTCGAAATAAATTACAGCAAAATTAAATTTCGATCTCGACTCATCCAATGATTCTTTCAAGAGTTTTTTTGCTTTTGCTTATTCCAACTGTATACCAGTATTGATATATGTAGAAACAAAGATGTCATTTTTTTTTTGTATCAATTTTTTTAAAGTTTCTGTTCTACGTAGCTGAATTCATGGGTGCCTTATCATGGTCGGGAAAGATACGGCTCAGATTGTACCCTTGACATTTTTAGAAGGAATGTTTTCAAGTAAGGACTTCGCTTCCTTACTTGATGGTGTTTCAAAGTATTTGAGGAGAGGGGGATAAGCATCCCATCACCCCAAACTTGTAATGAATTTACTAAATAAAAATATATTACCTAAATTATTGTTTTATTTCTACTTTTGAAGGCAAAAGCTAAGCCAACAGTGCCGAACGGTCACAAATTGAATGATTTTTGTAACTGGTTCCCAATAAATCAAAATAGTCATCCTTGGTTTAAAATGCAGATTAACATGTGAAGAAAAGAAAGGATATATAAGTGCATTACTCTGCTTGAAATTTCAAAGTATCGAATGTATATTTTTTACACCTTATTTCAAGTGTATTTAAGGATTTTAGTCTTAAAAAAAAAGAATAAAATAGCAAGGACTGAATTACTGAAAATAATAATTCAGGTCCAGATTAAGGCAAAGTACATGGGGCGTGGGCCCATATACCCTTGTACCGTGTAACTTTCAATATCTTTGATTTTAATATCGTTATATTATCATTTTGTAAGATTCTTCGCCATTTGAAAAAAAAAAAACATCAAACAAGCCCCTAAAATATACCAATATGAAGGCTCACTAGCAGAATGGTAAGGGTTTCTTGTGTGTGTGTGTGTGTGTGTGTGTGTGTGTGTGTGTGTGTGTGTGTGTGTGGCTACAGCTATTGAAATTACTGGATTCAGCTGAAAGTATTTTTCATCTTTATGTCATGGGTCAATCTGAGCCCATCTCCTGTCTTGCTCCCAAGCATGAGCCCCCCCCCCCCCCCCCCCCCCCCCCAGCTGTAGGCCTCCGCAGGGACAGGTGAGAAATTTTGTGAGAACTATACATAGGAGAAGTGCCTTTTGTTTTGTTCTAACCAGGTTTATTCACAAATTTTATGTCTGCTTCAATGATACAAAAGAAACAAATGTTTTGGAGCCTGGGAGAGAGGTACATTTTCTTGCACTGGGAAAAAAATAGAGAACCATCGCAATGATTCTCTATTTTGTGTGTCTATAACTGTCCATCTTTGAGACTCGAAATGAGGGGCATCTTGTGGTGCCCCCTTTGTGGCGCCCTGGGCAATTGCCCCGCTCACCCCCTCTTCGGACAGCCCTGCATAATGCTCATAGATTTTTTTCATGGTTCAAATTAAAGTCCTCCATTTCTGTCAGTGCACACATAAATTCTGAGATGTGTCTGAGCTTTCTGGGCAATGAATTTTGAAAGTGTTTCAAGAAAAGGCTTATTTCTCTCTTAGTAGAATAACTGCTATGTACACACATCAAACCTTGTTCAATAGAGTGTATACAGAAGAATTTCAAATCTCAAAATAAATTTCAAATTGATAAAAAGCAGGGGTCCCATGGGTGTTTAAAGTGCTTTATTTCTGTGACCTGTTCCAAAGGGCTCTTTAAAGTGCTTATTTTAGTACAAAAACTCTTAAGTATTTTTACAAGGTGCTTTTGTTTTATTTTTTTAAAGCAAATCTTTAAAAAATGAAGAATTGAGTTTTCTGTATTTTTTTTTCCTCAATCATATATCTATTTTTAATTTCAAAGCACATTGTTGATTTCTTTTATTGAAATTTGAAATTTTAATGATTTACTAAGGAAAACTGCCCGTTTTGTTTATGTTCTATTTTCAAATTTAATATTTATTAAATAATTTTTAAAAAGCTTTCCTTGCAACCTGTTTCTCAGTTTCCTTTTGTTTTCTTTTCAAAATTGATCATATAGTTTTAACTGCTCAGGAAACTACCCATCTTTGTTCATGTTTTAGTTTGATTGAACAGTTATTTTGATAATTGCACTTACCTGCTTTTATGCGTTAGCAGAACTGCCTACTACTCCAAATTTTGCAAATTTTCTCTGCAATGATCAAAACTCTGCAAATAAGTTAGTTTGCTTCTCATTTCTCACCAAAACTCATTAAATGAGCATTTTCAAGCAATCATTTAAATACCCCTCTTTTCTAACATGTTTCTGTCTTGATTTTTCTGGTCCCTTGTAGAATTTTTTTTAAATATAATTTAAAGTTTAAAAACTTTTAACTTCAAAACTTTTATTATTATTCAGTCTATTGTTCTTTTACTATATTTTGTTATTTTAACATTATACAGTAGAATACCAGACATGCCAATTCTCCTGCTTTCATATTCAATTTCTGCCCTTCTGCCACCAGAGAAATTCTGCCTTTTAAAGAATAAGAAATGTTGTAAACTTTGGCTATCCAGAGCAGGAGTCTCCAACCTTAGCCGTAGGTTAAAGAGCCTTGATCTAGAGCATAGCATAAGTGTTTTTTTTTTTTTTTTTTTTCACTTTTGCATCATTTCTTGCATAAAGAAATTCTTATTTATTCGTTTTTGTGACCATGCATAAATGTTATATGACTGCATGAATATATTTATTTTTGTTGCATTTAAAGTTTTCCTTTATGACCAATTGCTAGATTTACGAAAAATGTTACAAATAATGTAGTGAATAATTTTAGAAAAGAAAAATAACATAAATCACCATTTCATTTTTTACTCTTCAAGTATTTTAAAAAAGTTTTAAACTTAAAAACAAATATAGTTCTTATCGTAAATCTAACTTGACTTTTTAAGTCTAACAAGAAACAAAACGATGTAACTAACACTTTAGACCCGAGCTTGTTGTTGTATTTGACTTTATTCTAATCAATGGGAAAGAGGACTATCTTGTTGAGAAATAATTTGTGTCTCAACGCTTTCAATCCCTGAAAATAATGCCAGAATTAATTGTTATGAAACACTTAAAGCTACCTGCGTCCAGTTTTCATCAGAGGAAATTTAAGTCTTTGTGATAAGTTATCTAAGAAAAATAAATATATATTTTAATGTTTTTCAGTTTTCACTGTTATGATGAATTTCTGTATGGATAACTATTAGAATTAAAATTTCATGTGCATGTTTTTTGTTTAAAAACATCAAATAAAGTTTTTTAGTTTTTACTGCTTGTTTCTTTTTCTTTTAGGATTAACATGTTGTTTTCATTTTAGGCAATTAACTGATTTTCCCAAAAAGGAGTTTTATACTTCAAATAATGGAGGAAAGGTAAATATATATTTTAGTTTAAGACTGTGTAAGAAATTGAAAAACCGTTTTTTGATAATGATTATCAAATTTATCTAAATAATAATTACTTGATAGTGAGTTACTGAAAGTGTAACAAAGTAATTCATTTATAATGTGAGATCAAAATTGTAGTTACTAAAAATAAGTTTTGATTTTTAGGTATAATAGTGAATTTTAGGGAGAGCCCAAAAATTTGTTTTTCAATTTTTGATGATGGGTAGTGCGGAAAAGAGACCATTGATGGTACAAAGTGCACATGAAAATTTTTCGACAATTTCTTGATCTGCTACAACTATGTTGAAGTCTTGACCAAATGTTGTTGTTTTTTTATTATTTTTAGCAAAATTAGTAAAAGAAAAAAATTAAAATACATTTTCAATGATGAGTGGTGTGGAAAAGGTACCATTGGTGGTACTAAGTTTCAATTAAAAATTTGAAGCCTGTGGTGCAATTCCTTCCCTTGCCACAAATGAGTAGTTTTGGGAATTTTCTATTTTTTAACGTTTTAATTAAGTTTGCGAAAACATTGAAATTCTGTTTTCTCGGTATTTTACTGCGATAATTTTTTTGTCACATGTGATGCATTTTCATATGCTTGGGGTGTTATTAATGAACTACTTCTTGCTTATTTTATTAAATATTTAAATATGCTTTTAGAAATGCTCTTGTAAAATAAGAACAAAGTTACTATTTCTTGACTAATAGCAGTCAGGGGCCATTCTAGCGTATCTCTTAATTGTTTCTGTTGAAGTTACAGAACATATGTAAGAGTTTTTAGGTGGCAACTTTTTTTTCATAGGATAGTTTTATTTTTTAAATAGAATTTTAAATGCAGCATTACATGTGTGACTCGAACAATCTGAAAATAAGCTGTCCGTTATATTATTTTGTAATTTCCTGTGAAGTTTCTAAAGGTAAATGAGCAGTATTTTTTGTGCATGGGTATAAATATACGAAGTAAGTATTCCATAATTTTTTTCTAAAGCTCATACAATAGCAATAAAAAATATTTTATTAGCGTTATGGTGTGTAACATTAGAGCATTATGTGTGTGACCGCGTGCAGCAGTTGAGAGATATTTCCTAATAAAAATCTAGTTTGCTTCAGATCTTTGCCAAATTGCGCAGAGGTTCTTTGGTGCTCAAGAACTCACATGGAAATTTTTGTCCCCCCAGGGGACTGTAACTTCCTCCTCTATAGGGATTTTCCTAATTAAAATTTTGCTTACATCGAATCTTTGCCAAGTTTGGCGCAGAGGTCCTTTGATGCTCAAGAAAACCATAGGGGTATTTTTGCAAACCTAGGGGAGGTCGATCCCTCCATTAGGGGTTTTTTTGCCAGAAAATCCGTGAAACGGGATAGTTAGGCCTATTAATAACAATGATAGCATTTTTTGAATTAAAAAAAGCCTAAGACGTCTGAATTTAAAATTTGAGGAATAAAACTGCTCTTTTCTACACATTGGTGGGGGAGTTTTAAACTATTTTTTTTTCTTTTATTTAAGCCTGATTGCTGAAAATGTGTCACTTGTGTGACACACAAGTGACAACTCTCACAAGTGTGATAGTTGTGTCACAAATGTGACACAACACTCATTTTTGAGGTAGACCGTGCAACACCGGGCAACGCAGCCAGTGAATACTTAAACTGAAAGGGTATATTCACTAAACAAAGAATGAAGTGAAATTAATTTTAATTTGTATGGGTCATTCTCCAGAAAACGTAACTTTTGAACGCAATTATTTTTCAATTTCGAAACCTCTTGTTTTCTCTTTTTTCATTCTTACATGAAAGAGTTACCTACTAGAAGTAACCATAAACAATGGCCCAGCTAAGTTCCAATTATTTTACTCATAAATAGAAAAAATATAAAAAATGCCTTTTTCATAGAAATAAAAAAGAGAAGACTTTTAATATTTCAAAATTGAGGCCAATTTAATATCAGAGTAGTAATTTTGTTAATTGTGCAAACAATCAGCTATTTTAATGATTAGTGGGAATACAATATCAAAGTCTTAATTAAAATACAGCTTAATTAGTAGTTTCAAATGTATGTTAAAAATTGTATTCATTAAATTTAAGGATACACTGGCAATTTTTAATTTTGGTAGAATGCCTATTATTGATGTATTTCTCCTCCATCATTTAATTTCACCTTAGAAATAATTACATTGATAAGGTCTGTCACGGAATTGAGATTCACGGAGGTGAGGAATTTTCCATTAATATAGGCCTAATACATTTATTTTTCAGGGAATTTTTTTTTTTGTTGCTACTATCTGCACATATTAAACATATGAAAACATGTTCACTTCTTTTTTTACATTAATTTACATCCCTGAAATTCAATTTCACGGAGGTGAAAAATCAGAATAACCATACTAAATTTTTGAATCAAAATCTAGCTTTTTGTTTTTCGACAAAATGTCACAAATTGCTGAAAATAATCAAGGGGGCCCCCTTGTATCATGGAAAATAAAATTTGATGTCATTACCAGGGCTCATTTTCGTCCTAATTTTCCGATTATTAATACATTTTCCTACTTGAGTTGGAAATGTCCTACTTTTCAGCAAAAGTTCCTACTTTTCAGCTAAAAATTCCTACTTATCCTACATTTTAGCTTGATTTTCCTTTAGAATTTTGCTTGAAATTCCTTCAGAAGACTTCAAACTTGATGTGATTTCAAGAAACTTGCATTCAGAAAATGAAAATTTGTTAATTGTAAATTGATTATGTTTAATACTAGCTGCCTGTAGCGACCAGCTGGTTTGCCCTTGAATGCCAAGGTTGCCGCCTTCGGTGGCTGCTTGAATAAATTTGGAAGCAATATTAAACAATCTATATTTGTCTATATCAATATTAATTAGAATAAACTATTCTTTAGATCTATCTCCAGTTTTCAAAAAACTGTACGCTTTATTCTTTTAATTAAATAGCTAGAAGAAAAGCTCTCTCCTTGTTCCCCCGTAGTGTGCAAAAAGTAGTGACCAGCTGGTTTGCCCTTGAATGCCAAGGTTGCCGCCTTCGGCGGCTTCTTGAATAAATTTGGAAGCAATATTAAACAATCTATATTTGTCTATATCAATATTAATTAGAATAAACTATTCTTTAGATCTATCTCCAGTTTTCAAAAAACTGTATGCTTTATTCTTTTAATTAAATAGCTAGAAGAAAAGCTCTCTCCTTGTTCCCCCGTAGTGTGCAAAAAGTAGTGTAGTGTGCAAAAAGTAGCGTTTGCAAAAGAAAAAAAAAATCCCTCACTGAAATAGATACAAGGAAGAAAGTTCCCCCCTCCCCTGATCCTAACGATGGTAGAAGATAAAATATGTCACTTTGAATTTAAAAAATTGTAAAAAAAAAAAAGCTATTTCATATTTTTGAAAAAAAAAAAAAAAAATGAAGAGGTTGAAATGTTTTGACTACTGCATGCTAAATTTTCAGAAAGAAATCTCTCATTCTTTTGGTGGGATATGTTTAGAAAAATGTTAAACCCAGGGTAAAACGCAACATATAGGTTTTTTCAAAAATTCATAAAAAATTAAAAAATTGGTTAGTTTTCAAAATTTTTTCATTCATCATTATTTGAAATTAAATTCCCTACACTATAATACAAAAGAAATTTTCTTGGCGCGATTGGTTGGGGATTTGTGACAAAGTAAACACAAAAAGGGCAAAAAATCACATAAAACATTTAATTAAGAAAAAAATTAATTAGAAATATAGAATTTGGGCTTTGAGGAGCACACATTTGAACTTTATGTGAAGTTTCAGAGCTGTTGGTGCTATGGGGATTATTTCACAAAGTTATACATGCTTGCAATTTCCTCTAAATTCTACTGTTTGTATATTAAGAAACAACTTTGGTTAAAAAAAAAGTATCTGATAAAAAAATCTATCAATATAAATACAAACTTTTGATAATTATACTTGATTATGTACATGTTTTTTTTTTTTTTTTTTTTTGCTGGTGTGTAATATAGTTATTATTTTGGATTTCAATTTGAACTACAGTTAAAAAAGCAGAATTTTCTCCTACACTTTTTGTTTCTGTTACATTTTCTTAAAATTCAAGAGTTTTGTAAAATAGATATAATTTTCAGTGTGGCAGAATGAAGTTTAGTTATATATCAGAGAAATAAAACTTTTTAAAGTAAAAAAGTTTTAAGTTAGAAATTTCATGTTTTTTCTGAGCTAAAATATTTTGTTGCATACAAACTACTGAGAACAATTCAAACTTTTTGCCTTCTTTAAATAGCTAGATTTTTAGATATAGTAGCACTTAAAGCACAATAAAATGCTTCAAAATGGTTATCATGTACGAGCCCCCCCCCGCCCCCCCCCTAATTCTGCAATATTTAATATTGTTTGAACTTTATTTTGATTTTTCTAAAAATGTTCTAAAATTGTATCGAAGTTGTATCATAATTTCTTTAAACGCTCTTGCCACTGACAATAGCTTGACTTGGGCTCCCCGAGCTTTAATTTTTGGGATGGGCAGATCTTAAAATACAGACACATAAACATAACTAATAAAAAGACATTTGGGTATTACAGAAGTGCAGCAATGTCCTAAATTTCCCGAATCGCCAGACAAAATTTGCCGTATAATGAAATATTTTGGAAGGTCACAGCGACCTCCCACCAGGCATTCTTGGCTAGGCTGCACAATAGTAGATTTTGATTAAATTTAACTTCGAGGGTGATATCAATAACACATAAAGTTTTTTCTTAATTTCAAAATATTCATCCATTTCAATAGTACAGCAATGCAAAAATCCCAAAATAGCGCAGACTGCGGCATTGAAATTTTTAGGAGGTGGGTGTTTTAAGAGGTATTTTTCTTTTTTTTGGGGGGGGGGTATTTGGTATTTAGGGTGGTGCACCATTACTTTTGAGGGGTTATCCCTTTTTTTTGCGTAGTGGTATAACTTTACATATTATTCAGTAAAGTTCTTTAGCATGAAATCAAAAGATATGTACATTACTGATGTATAAGCAATATTAGATTGTCGACTCCAGAAACTGCAAATTATAAGTAAAACTTGTAACGTTTTAGAGTTGTTAGTGCTTAAGGCTTTGTTATGTTAATTTTAAGTTACTAGTAATACTTCAACTCTTTTGAAACATTGAACTCTAATTTCCTATTACAGTGGACAAACTATTATATTTCTTATCATTTTTTAGTTAAATATACATATTTGTACAGTGGACGCAGGTTAATTGAATCAGCCTCTTTATGGAATCAAAACTGTTTAGTACAAATGTGATTCATATAAGCGGCGGCCACTGTATTTTAAAAAGGTAATATACAATTTAGAGTTAGTAAAATTTTTAGTTAAAAGAATCACTTTAGTGGAAATGTAACTGAGCTCTAGGATAAGGCATTTAACTTATAATTAAAATAACAAAGCCTTAAGTACTAACAACTCTAAAACGTTACAAGTTTTACTTATAATTTGAACTTTCTGGGGTCGACAATCTATTACTGCTTACATATCAGTAATGTACATATCTTTTGATTTCATGCTAAAGAAATGTTATTTCTAATAACTCGTTTAAGAAGTTGACCTAAAAAAGTGTGTATATAGTACTCCAGTTAAATATAATGTTTTTTGTTTGTTTGTACATTTATTTTTAGGTTTTGCATATAAGATATGTACTGGGGAGTTAAAAATATGAAAGGAAGTTTTTCATGAAAAATAATGATCAATTACTTTTTAATTGTTTTGAAAATTTTCTATTTTTGCATTAAAATACTGGTCCTACTTTTTGCTACTTTTTTTGTCCTACTTTTCCTACTTTTTTGTGAAAATGTTCTACTCTTTGACCCTTGAAATGCGCTATGACCCCTTCATTACTGCCACGTATTAATGAGGAATGGCATTTACTGTGTAGATAATAGTGATGGGCATAATCGAGTTCTCATAATCGAATCACTCGATTATTCAAGATCATTCAAGAACTCGATTACCACGAGTTCTCGATTATCGTATCTCGAGTTCTCGATTATCACTTCTCGAGTTCTCGAGCGATGAACTTCTCGAGTACTCGATTATCACTTTTCGAGTTCTCGAGCGATGAACTTCTCGAGTTCTCGATTATCACTTTCTGAGAACTCGAGCGATCAACTGCTCGAGTTCTCGATTGTCACTTTCCGAGTTCTCGAGCGATCAACTGCTCGAGTTCTCGCTTTGAACTTCTTGAGATGTTGAGTTCTCGAGATGTCAATCACTCGAGCAGTGTTATTCTTCCATCGATTTGATAATAGAATGAACCTCTCAATATAGTTGACTTCTGACAAGGGTTCCCACCTATGGAGGGGGGGGGGTTGGTCATGGCGCAGACTGTGCTATTGACATTTTTAGGGGGGTGTTTTAAGGGGTATTTTTCTCATTTGTTGGGGGAGGTCTCTGCAATATTGAGGGTGGGGGGGGCCTTGACCTCAGGGCGGGTGAGCACCCTTGCTTCTGAAATGTTTTAGTTGCAGGGGCGGATCCGTCATTTAGGCGGTCAAAGGGCTGGCTTTGAAAAGTTAATGATTTTACTTATGAATGAGCATGGTTTTTTTCTGTCTTCCGAAAAAATTTGCATTGAAACCTTTTAACCCTTCCCCCAGAAAGACGGGCTGCGCTGAGGAACCCACAGGGGAGGTGGGTCATTGCGCAGACTGCGCCATTGAAATTTCTAATGGAGGTTAGACTTTTTTAGTGAGTGTCCTTCTTGAGGGGGAGAGAGGATCCCTAGTTTTAAAAAGTGTGCCAGCACACTTGAGGAATAGATCCCCTTGCGATCTAAATGGTATTACAATCAAATAATTGCCTTTCGAATGTTTCATTCGAATAGTGTTATAATCGAATGTATACTGTTGAATGCTTCACCTTTGACTATACGATTGGGTAATGATACAAGTGTAATTTTTAGAGCCCAAATATACAGGTCACGTGTTTCGGGGTTTCAAGGAACCCTTTTTCAAAGCAAAATAGTGAGATTGTGGATGTAAGGACATTACTGGATGTCTTTACGGACCATTCATTAATTACGTAAGGGTCTCGTGGGGGTGGGGGTGGAAAAATGTCTGCATACTTTGGGGGGGAGAGGGGTTCAAACGCATTCTTAAGCAGTATTTTCCAAGCCGATGTTTCATTTGCGTCTGGAAAATAAAAACGTATTAGGATGACTGTTTTTTATTTGTTTTACGAAGAATTAATTATGTAAAACATAATAAAAGAATTGCACTATGTATGGCATGTTTTATTTTAAACTACTATCGCATTATATACAAAAAAATGTCGAAAACACATTCAGTCTATATTCCAACTTTTTAGTAAATATTTCTTCACGCAAAAAGGTTTAATTTAATAATAGTGAATTAAATTTTGATTCCAGTGATATTAGATTAGTTATTTCATTATTTCTAAAAACGAAATGGAATCTTACGTAAGAATAGGGGGAGGGGTTTGAAAAACCTTACGTACCCTTACATGGGGGGAAGGGGTCAAAAATGGCCAAAATCATCCATATGTAACAAAGGAATGGCCCCTTATGTGAAAAAGCTTACTATTTTGTTGAAAAAAGGGTACCTTAAAACTCCAAAACACGTTTCTGCAGTACTCTGTATATTTGGGATACAAAACGTTTGTTATTTCATTTTACTTCTCGGCACAAAGATACTTAGTTATTTCTTAATAAAACAAGTGGTTAACTTCTCATGTAATTCATCCCTATGGGTGCAAATAAGAGGGGAGGGGAGGGGAGTTTTGACGTAAACTGCGGGATTGTAATTTTTAGGGGATTTTGTCTCTTTTGGGGGTATTGCTCTTAGGGGAAGAGCTTCATTTGCTCTTGAAATGGATAGATTTGGAATGATTTTTAAAATCGAATGATTGCTTTTCTCTTGCTTTATTGGAATGGGGTAATAGTTGAATGTTTGGCTTCGAATTTTCGATAATTGAGAGATTCCTTAATAATCGAACGATATTTTTAGAAGGAAAATTGTTAATTATCATATGAGCAGATTTATGGAGGGGCATGTGTTGTGTGAGTGGCGGATACAATGGAGGGTCGTGGGGGTCGTGACCCCCCCCTGAGCTCTCGAGAATAGTATCCGTACACATTGTGATCAAATAATTTATGCATAAAATGCAAACGACGACAGTGTCTTATCTTTTCAATACATCAATTATTTTTCAAAGAAAATATTTGAACTACTACTTTGTTTTATTGCTTATGAAATTAATTTGCAACGTTTATCCCCAATTATGTGCCTTATTCCTGACCGATTTGGGGCTTTTTATTGACCCCCAAAAAAGTTTCAGAATTTTTTCGTACTTAAAACGGGAATTTCGTTCATGGGGGGGGGCTTTCTTCAGCATGACCCCCACCCCCCTTCAAATGGTTTTCTGTATCCGCCCCTGGTGTGATCCGGTGGTGAAATCTTGAAGCAAAGGATAGAGAAACGCTTTCCATACTGTTTTGAACTTGACAGTTATTAAGATTAAATACGTACGTATGTACAATTTTTATTAAAAAGTGAGGGATAATGATAATATGGGCAAGTCGTTGGGCGACACTAGCAGGTTTAAACTTGAGAGTTGTTAAACTTAAAAATATATTAAACCGGTATCAAGGGCTTACATATAGGGGGGGGGGGGGCAAGTGGGGGCTCAAGCACCCTCTCCCTTCTTTGAAATTAGGACATCCTTGCTTTTAGTACTTTTTTTTTTTGCAAAAATGTAAAATCATTTCTTCTCCAGCACAATTAATCAATAAGTTATTAAAAATGTCAAATTTTAATAATTCTAATCTGTACTGAAATCGGTTTCTATGGGGGAAATATCCTATTAAACCATGGGGAAAATATCTGAGCCCCGCCCCTTAAAATTTTGCATATGGGCGCCCTTGACCGGTATGGTACAAACCGTGTAATTGAAAATTTAATGTAGTCTTAGCCCTTTTCCGGATCATCATTTCTTGGGGGAGGGGGGATTGTCATAAAAAGCTCGCACAGGGGACGGACGGACACCCCTGTCATTCTATAAGGTTTTAGAATCAAATAATTGCTTCTCAAATGTGTCACCCCTGTCATTCTATAAAGTTATTGAACCAAATATTTGCTTCTGCTTTTTTTCTAATGGGGTTACTCAGAGAGCACACTTTGTTGAGTAAACGTTTTAAAGCGATTGTTAACGCCGTGACAGCTATGTTAAAACATTTATGAAATGTTTAAACGCAAGGTGTTTATAATTCAGTGGTGCCCCCCCCCCCCCCCCCATGACGATGACACTCATCCCTCAAATGCGACGTTGAACCCCCTAAAATAAATTAAAGCCCGCTTAAGTTACCCTCTCCTCTTCAAAACTTCAATGGCGCGGTCTGCGCCATTTACCCCCCTCCCCCGCGCTCTCTCTTGTATAATATATTGTTTGTTGTGGAATGCTCAGTTATCGAGCATCTCGGATGATTTGAAAACCGAATACGTAATTTGCTTTTCAGAGAAACTTGACAATCAATTTTAACCTATTTGAGGACCAGCGCACGGAAAATGAAACGTAGCTACGGAACCTTAAGTTCCGAAATGGACCGTTGCGAGCCTAAGCATTTTCAGCAGTTTTGCCTCAACTTTACAAAAAAAAAAAAAAAAAACATAAAATCAGCACATTAATTGACTGAAAATTTTTAAGTTGAGTAAATAATATACTAATCAACATTTACGAAACTATAAGGAATATGACATAAACAGAAGCGAGTAAAACAAGCAAAATATTTAAATTTAACTACCCACGCGAAAATAAATGCTACGCACACAAGAAGTCACAAATATCTTGCGTATAGAATTTCAAAAAAAAAAAACAATCGGTATAAAATGTAATTTTTATTTAAAAATTGGGCCGAAGAGTGGAAGCTAAAATTAATCCCACACGACAAACTTCAATATTTCTTTTTAATGCACTCAGAAACATTTCAACGTCACTCCCAACACTTTTACTGTTATTGCGTATTCCTAAAGTCGACGAATGAAAAAGAAAAATAAAAAAGAGCGGATCAAGAAAGAAAAAAAATACTCATGAACTTCAATGCACTTCAAGCCACACTTGTACACTTTTCAATGTGCCAGGAATCCCAATCCTCTGGAAAACCCAATCAGAAATATTTTACCCTCCCTCCTCATGTATTAATCAGATAAATATACTCAACTACTCTCAACAAGAACATCAAAAAAAAAAAAAAAAGCAAAGCTATAAGCTAGGAAAGAATGAGTACTTTTGCGCAGAGCAACTATTCCCCTACTTGTTTACATTATTAACTTCGTGTTTGAGAGTCTGAAACCATTCGAAATAATCACGTGATAACTGAAAATCATTAGTTTAAATGCATGACCGTTCGAATAAATCACTCAGTCACCCAAATGCCGAGCTCCTAGTTTCTGACAAGCTAACCGGGAATCTAGTTGAACCTGCATCCGCCAAGGATTGCGACCCCAAAATGAAGACTAAAATGTATCGAATCGACCCCCTAAAACAAGTTTGCATTTCGAACTTTACCGGAGGGTAAGGGGACAAAAGGTGTATCTGCTAATTTTATCGGAAAACAACAAAAAACTAGACCCACTTAAATGTAAAAACTAGAATTTTTCTTGGAATTTGGGGGGAGTGGTATTGATTCCCCTTCTAAAAGGGGGGTGTTAATACCCCCCCCCCAACTTAACCTAAAACTTCTAAAAGCCAGGAGGGTTCACCCCTTATTATACCCCTAAATGGTAGGCTAAATGTCACATTCCTGTCTCGAGCGCACCCCTGCCAAAACAACTCGGGAATTCAACTGAAGTCAAGGGAGTCCACCTCCCCCCTTTCGCAGGGCGATGGCGCACCCTCTCAAATGTTACGGAGCATCCGTCTAGAAAGAGCTCTCCCCCCCCCCCTCCCGAAATGAGATTGAAAAAAAAAAACTCTAAAAAAACCGCTTCTAAAAATTTCGGTTTCGCAGGCTGCCCCTTTCGAAAATGAGATTAAAAAAAAACCTCTCAAAAAACCGGCTCTAAAAATTTTAGTTGCACAGGCTGCCCCACCCCCTTTTAGTGGGCACCCCCGTAGCAGTCAACTCAATTTTGGAAAAGCTCAGAAAATGAACTACTCGAGTACTCGATTCAAACGTCTCGAGATCTCGATTTGAAACATCTCGAGATCTCGATTTGAAACATCTCGAGATCTCGATTCAAAAGATCTCGAGAAGTCAATCGCTCGCATACTCGATTCAAAAGATCTCGAGAAGTCAATCGCTCGAGTACTCGATTCGGAAGATCTCGAGAAGTCAATCGCTCGAGTTCTCGATTTCAAAAGGTCTTGATTATCAATCACTCGAGTGATCGACTTAAAAAGATCTCGATTATCAATCACTCGATTATCAGAAGTACTCGATTCCCGAGATCTCGATTATGCCCATCACTATTAGGTAATGAAGGTGAGAATTTATTGTGTCACAAGATTTCTTGTTCTACTAAAACAAACTAAAACACAACATTAAAAAATTAAATATACTTAAACAATTAGTATTTGAGACACTTGTGAAAGGAACAATCAATAAATAGGTATATACTTTTAATTCAACAAGTTATTATGCAACATAAACAGTCACACAAGGTGTGTGGCATGCCACGGAGGCGAGAATTTATATGTTGTGAACCAAAAATTGCTATTAGAAAACTGTTGGAAGGTTTAAATAGATATATTTTTGATGAAATTAAAAACCATTGTTAAATGAATTGTTCCTTAAAGTTTTTACTGTAAAAGGCGTGTGACAGAAAAGTTACACTTTTTGAAGATTGACTTGTATACGAATTAAATAGTAATGTCAAGCTTATAAACTGTCACAAACTTTAACACTTACTTATGTGGTTTAAAACTATTTGGAATGTTTTACATTATCTGTAGAATTTATTCACTTCTCTTCTCAAAAACCAAAACTAAAAAAAAAAAATGCAATTTAAGGTAAATAGAATATTGTACTTTCGATCTTAATGTAGAGTGTGAATACTTAGTTTAAATTGCTCTTTGGGTATGAAATAAACAATAGTTATTTATTTATTTATTATTATTATTAATTATTTTTTTAACACTCATTGAGTCTTGGTTTCAGTGCCAGAACACAATATTTTTAGTTGAATTATGTAAAGTACTTTTCCTGTAAAAATGGTACGTAAAGATGGTTTTATAAATGTAAACCATTCAGGAGCGTTACGTGTGTGAGGTCTTTCAAAAAGCCTCGCTAAAAAATTTCTGCTGAATGTTTGAAGATGAAAGTCTGTTTACAGGTATTATGTATCAAGTTAATTTATGATATGAGTTATTATTCTTCCAATCCCCAAATTTGACCTTGTAGGAAAACTTGTGTTCCTTTTGCGTTACATGTCTGACCAATAAAAAGTGACCTGCGTATTTAGGGGGGTTAAAAACTTCTCAAAAGTTTTAATTAGAAAAATTGCGACATAAATATAGTATAGCATGTGTGTTCATGATAATTGATAGTTTTTCCCAAAAAAAAAAAGATTATTAAGTAAAAAAAAGGCTCTTACATTTATTTCACTAACAATGCGTTTTTTTTTTATTTTGTCTAAATGTTATCAAATAAGGAAAAAATCTGATATAAAAATATTTTAAACTCAAAATGGATGCTAAAATTGAAAAGTGACATTTGACATTTTTTTTTGTCAAAAAATAAGTTTTGTTTCTATATTATGTAAAAAAATTTTTTTTGGTGGATCAGGACTTTTTTTTTGTGGAATTGCCCTCGTGTGAAATGACACTCTCACAAGAACAAAGGAAAAAAGTTGCCAAATTGCTGGTGTTAAAAAATGAAAATAATAGTAAAGAAAGAACTGCAACATTTAGAGTGCTATATTCACACAAATGAATTCAGTCTGACATCTTACAAATAAGATAAACTACTGAACTGAAATTTCTATCCCAATCAAAACCAAGCTGATGGAATGCAGAACCTACATATGCTACCAATCTAGACTACTCTTCTCATGTTGCATAAGCAAAAGAAAGGACAAATACTGAAAAATTGAATGTAAAAAAATATTTTTTTTTACTTGATAGTTGAATCAATTATTTCAGAAAGGGCATGTGTCAGATTTTTTGCAAAATTGAGTTAACTGTGGTTTTACTACATTTTTATGCAGAGAAATCAACTAGTGCAGAAGGGAAGTGAATCCTTGTAAAACAAAGCACTTTATTTCTGGACCACAATTTTTGTTTAGTGCAGAAAGGGCATAAATCCTGGACCAACACCATTTCTGTTCTTAATATGAATCAAGAAATAGTAAGACTCTTTGATCATACAATAACAAATTTTTTTTGGCGTAATGAATAAAAACAAATAAGGTCTTCAATGTATTACAACTACAATAGAGGCAGATCTGTCATTTAGAGGGGCAAGGGGGTGGGTCAATCGCTCCCCCCTTTGAAAAATTAATTATTTAGCATCAAGTAGGCATTGCTTTTGTTGCTTTTCAATGAAATTTGCATTGAGCATACACCCTTTGTCCCCCCCCTCCCTATGTTAGAAATGAAGGGTCTGGGTAGAGGTAAGGTGGAAAATTATTGAAATGAAATTTGCTAATTTGTCATAGATTTTTTTTAACTTCACTCTAGAAATTAAAGAAATTGTATGTTTTCAGTGGCATATACAGCTGGTAAAAATAAAAACCGCACTGTTGTGAGAACTTTTCTAGAATTAACAGAACTGGAGAAATTTAACATTTTTCATTTTAAGTATATTATTTTTATATTATTCATTTGAAAATGTGTTTGTTAATATATTTTGAACTTGATATTTTATTTAAAATTATATTTAATTTTTAAAAGATAAATAGAAAAAAAATCATCAATTTTAACCTTTCTGCTGTACACCTAAAATTTTTTGAACTTATGTAAATATTTTTGTGGTACATGTGGGGCTATAGCACATGAGTATACTAATGCTAATGTTTATTGGTATGGAATGATTTAGGAGCACTACAAGTTGGCTTTCATTACATAGTGCAGAAAACCAAAGTGCAACTCCAGCTCATTCCTTGTATGCTGGAGCAACATCACATCATTAACGATTAAGTTTGTTACTTCAATGCAAGATTATTGAATTCAGCTCTGCATAATAATAAGGTACAAAGCTGTATTATGCATTGTAGTCAGACTTTTGCAAAAAGTAGCTGGCATTAAAAACCTAAATTGGCTTTTGAATTGTAGTTTTTTTTTTTTTTTTTTTAAGCCTAGTTTTAGGACTCAACTTCACAAGATGTTCGGAGTATTCAGAATTTCAGATTTCCTGGGTTTAGATTTCAGAAGTTCTACTGTACTTGTTATTTGTTAAGAAGTGTCAATATTTTTTTCTTCCTATTTTTATAAATATATTTGATAAGTATGAATTACATTTTTCAGACAAAATAAATTTTAAATTATGCCTCTATTCATGCTCAAAATATCAATTTTTTTTAAAACTAAAAGAATGCTTGTTTAGATTGTATCTGCAAACATTTCAACACCTGAGGTCTTGAGCTCAACTTCATCCAGCCCGAGAATTCGACATTTATGTAGAAGCCTTGTAAAAGATAATCCGAAAGTTCCCATGCAACATAGTATCCCTACACTGGTAAAATTTGATAAATATATTTTCTTTATAAATATATTTAACACTGTTTGGATTCATTCTATGTCAACTGATCTAATTTTTCACCTGTCTCCTCTCAACCATCTCAAGTTTTCATGAAATTTTATAGGGATGTGCACACACTTTTAAAATTAACATATGCAAATTTTCAGATTCCAAAATCCAAATCCTTAAGATCTGAGATCCCTAAAATAATGAGCTCCAGAATAAAAGAGCAGCTTTTGTGAAACAAATTCCAATGTTAGGCTAAGTTTGCACTTCAAGATATTTAGAGTTGACTATGTGTATGTATAAAAAAATATGGGTCTTTCCACATTATTTGGCTGTGATGTAATGTAAATCTCTAAATATTTATATTTTTTCACTGTAAAAATACTGATAATGAAGTTTTAATTCTTTGTATTCTAACAGTGAAAAAAATAGAAATATTTCAAAATTTATCATTACATATGAGGCAGTGAGAAGCAAAGGGATGTAAGTAGACATTTTCAAGTTCTGAGTAAAACGCCTTTAAAGATAACATCCTAAGTAGGCTTTCATTCATTTTTTTCCCTAAATCATGCTATAGAGCAGCAACTACCAGGGCTACTAGTACCATCTCTTGCCCAGAGACAGAGGAGAGGTTCACCTACCATGCGTATTATCTCCAAATTTTTAATTTTGCCACTTACATCCCTTTGCTTCTCACTGCCTCATATGGTGCAAATTTCAGTCAAATACTATGGAATGAACCATATATACAAAACTTTTCTGAAAATAAAATAGGGAGGGGGGGAAGCTTGTATTGAAAAATAGGGAAACTTCACCTTTTTTTATGCCCCTAAAGTATATAAGAAGGAAGTATTGAATTCATAGATTTTTTTTGAATTTTGACAGATTTGCACTTGTCAAGTGCACTAATCAGATTTGACAGTTTTTTGGGAAATGTCTGTCTGAAGTCAATACATTTAACATAATCAAGAAATTTGCATACAAATTAGACAACTATCAGCTGAGCATGACTTTGTTTATGATACTCTTTTGTCGTAAGATATTGTAGACTTGTGTATTCTTCTCTTCATTAAGTTGATTTGAAACAAAATTTGACAAAAGTTGGTAAGCAGGTGGGCTATAATGGGGAGAATTACTGATTAGTTTTGGCAGCTATTGCTCTAAGAAGGGAGCTGCAATCTAATGTATTTTTTATTATGATTGATTTCTATACCTCAAGATATTATGAAAGAGTTCAAACAATAGCAATCAATGATGTCAAAAATGAAATTTTAGAAGAATCAAGTTTAGTCTTGGGACATGAGAAAAAGAAGCCAATACTAGGGAATATTTGATTTTAGATCACCCTCTCCCCTCCGAAAAGAAAAAACCTGTTGCATGCCTCCCAACTCTACTGTTTATAACGAGAGACTTCCTTTTGTTGCATCCTTTTCCCGCAATTTCCGGTTTTTTACAATTTTCTCCCATTTTAAGTTTTTCTATCAAGTCATCAAAAAGCTTACCTTTCCTTTTAATAGATAGCGTTCATTTCTAGTCATCCACCATTACCAGGGGAGACTAGAGCCCCATACAGTGTGTAAGAATACATACTGAAACCAATTTTTCTTCCACAGGTATGGAAATTCTACAACAGTTACACTAGGCAGCACCAAAATAGGTTTTCTTCCCTAACTTGTGACAAAACCACACTTATGGGCGATTATGCACTATTTTTTCCTAAGCACAATTTGTAGGTATGCCAAAAAAGGGCATACCATAGCTGCTATGTATTCCATTTTTCTCATTTTGTTTTTTTCTTTTGAAAATTCTACTATTTTCGAAAGGTAAAGGGTATTTTCTTGTGGATTGGGGAATGTACTAAGTTTTAAGCGAATGGACAATTTATTATTTGCAATATTTTGTATTTTTTTGGTACTAGTTACTTATATCTCAGAAAAATCCTACTATTTTCAAAAAAATATTTTTTTTCTTTTTCGGAAAAATCCTCCCTTTTTTTAAATTCATGCAAAATTTAGTATACTAAAGGAATTGACTTGTTTAAGAGTTTATATTATTTTGTATTTTATTTTAACAATTTATTTATATTTTTATACTTAATTTTAATTATTAAAATTTTGTAATTGCTTTTTTTGTGGGGATTGGGGAATGTACTAAGTTTTAAGTGAATGGACAATTTATTATTTGATTTGTTATTTGCAACATTTTGTATTTTTTCGGTCCTAGTTACCTTATATCTCAGAAGAATCCTACTACAGGGTGCAGCAAAAGGTATGTCCTCAGTTTGGAAAGCAATAAATAAAATACTATTAAATGTAGAGGGTTTGAATTTTTTTTTATTACCTTTGGCACTTTAAACAGTTTTTTTACATTAACATTTAAAAACGATATCTGCAAGATGGCAACCTCCAGTAGCAATGCACTGATGTAGTCAATTTTTGAAGCTTCTGGCTGCATTTTGACACATCTGAATGGGAATGGCGTTCACCTCTTTGATGAATCTCCTTTCAGTTCTTGTAGGATATGGGGACCATGCCTGTACGCTACAAGAACTGTTCAAAGTCACTACTTAACTACTTATTATTATCAGTTACATATGGACTCTGCACCAGAAATATGCATACAGAAAACTCCCTATCATCATCATATCCGGGGCCATTTTTACTTTCAAAAAATAAATAAATAAATTTTGTCGTGGATTAACTGTATATAGATTAATGCATATATTTTACATTGAAAAGTACAAAATATATTTTTAAACATTCCTATTTCTTCCTCTTCCAATAACATCAAACCTTTCTAGGGCAGCAAAACCTGACTAGTTGAAAGATGATTTTTAGATCTGCACTACTTTCTTCTGTAGATCCACTCCACTTACTGATTTTTAGATCTAGATTACTTTCACACATAAACAAGTGACCAGACCATAAATTCTAAAAAATCTTTTGAATAGTGACCAACTATTCAAAAAATTCCCTTCCCTTATAAGTTTTTGGTATGGCTTAGCTTAATATGTTTGAGTGAATTTGTTATCACGATTTTCTCTCGTCTGTGTGATAGTGTAAAATTCTCTTTTAACTTCTACATATATTTTACATACATTGTTATCCTTTTAGCTGTAGTTTAAATCAGCGCTTCTCAAACTGTGGTCTGCGAACCCCCAAGGGGTCCTTGGCAAACTTCAGAAAAATAAATTAAAAACATTAAATAATAGTTAAATATGCTTTTGCATTTGAAAACCAGACTTTTCATCTCTGAAGTATCAAGTTTTCTTTTGAGCACTACTTCCAGATATCTCAAGTTACAATGCTGCAAGATCATGCATTGGTCATCAAACCGTTTTCTGCTTCGAAAATACCATGTTATCAGTCGTCATGTGAATATGAATGTATGACATTTGATAGAATATGAACGTCTGATAGAATGTTTGATCAGACTGCAGCATGAAATCTATCTTAAAGGATACATTTTCCCATTTTTAGCCTAGTCCTGAAAACAAAAATATGAACAACTTGTAGAGAAAAGCAAAGCTAATTCTTCCATTTCCCACAACTTACTTATCAGAATCTTACCTATCAGAAGTATTCGACTCCAACTATCAAAAATTAAAACTAATATATCAAAATTCTGCCAATTAAAACAACCCACTCTTCTCGTTATGTCAATGTTCAGTTACGAATTTTATTCATTTTGTTACCTATTGATTTCTGTCTGTTCTATTTAATTTCTGTACGAGTGTTTTTGTCTTTCTTTTTCTTTGAAGTGAAACTTTTATGCTAAGGCTTTGAAATTCTGATCTGCAAGTTTTTTGTGTGATGGAAATGAGATAGTTATTTTTCAATTGTCTCCAAAGTAAGGAAAAATAATAGTAATTATAAAGTTAATTTTATTAATGAAAGTTAACAAACTAATTTCAAGCACTTAGACAAACTGAATTACACTAGCCAATTAGAAAAATTTAAAATACCTAAGATGCTTGCTTTAATTAAGTCTTGAACTTAATTTGTTAACTATTATTTATTAAATTGACTTTATAATTACGTACTATTATTTTTCATTGTTCTTGATAACAATTAAAAAGCAGATTTCGTGTATTGTTTAGTTTTCTCAGTGTTTATAAAATATATTCTGCATTAAAATGTACAATCTTGTGAATACACATAAGTCAGGTGCATAAATAACAAAAACGTGGATTGAGAGAAAATGTGGGGGGGAGGGGGATGATGGTTCAGAATCTGAAAAAAAAGGCGGAAAGATAAAAGTTTTACTTCTCTGTTTGTCTTTACCACATTTTTTTTTAAAATTATAATTGTACTTGTTTCAAATAGCAATTTTCCCCTCTACTTAGTAATGCCTGATTAACTACAATCTACAGGAATATCTATACACTCTAATGAAAGGGGTTTGCCCTGACTTTTTGTCCATGAAAGGGGTTCGCTGAGTATAAAGTTTGAGAATGTGTATGTAATATATATATATATATATATATATATATATGTATATATATATATATATATATATATATATATATATATGTATATATATATATATATATATATATATATATATATGTATATATATATATATATATGTATATATATATATATATATATATATATATATATATATATATATATATATATATATATATATATATATATATATATATATATATCCATTTTCCGAACTTATGTTTCTATGCTCTGCCTTCCTAGTTCCTATCTGCAATCATAGAAAAGAAGATCACTTGTTATTTTATAACCATGTAACTTGCAGACATGTGAAACTTTAGTATAAAATGTGGCTTGAAAAATTATGTAAATTTTTAATTGTTCACTATTGTTTCACTCAAAATTCCTATGAAAAATTAAGATGTATTGTAATTCTCTACTTGTACAAAGTATTCAAGAATTAAGTCCTGTAGCTGAAACATAAATTTAATGTCTGAATCACTAGATACTTATTACTCTCAGATAGTCAAAAATATAAATTGTTGTCACTCTTTATTTATTTGCAGTGATCTCTCACTTATACATAGACACAACATAAGATTGATCAAACAAGCTCATTCTTAATGTCCTTATTTTTTAATGTATTTTTAATGTCCTTAATTCATCCTTATTTTGGATTGAACAATCTTTAAAGACAAAAAACATAAGGATATACTGCAAAACAAATATCATCTTTGCTTGCTCTTAGTTCATTTTAGTGTCCTTTCTGGAGTCCTAAAATGTTCTGTTAATATATTTTTCATTTTGGGCTTCTATTCTTACATTTTATAATTTTTATTTTCAATGAGATTACTAATATTGATCTCTCTGTCATAGCAAAAAGCAATAATTTTGCAGCCCAGTTCATTCATAATAATAAAATGGATATAAGCTTGAAAGTGGTGCTCATGACGTTGATCTCCAACAAAGTATCATATGACAAAATATTCATATTTTATTTTATGCTTTGAAGCCTTGTTCCAATTCCAGGAAAACAACACTAGGTAGCTTGTTCACTCCCCCTTTTGGTAGATTAGGTTAAATTTTATGTGCTTCCTTCTGATTATTTTGGAAATGAATGGGAGGCAAAAAGTCTTTACAATGAAAAACCTCAGATCAGGACTTTTTAAAATTGACATACAACTGACACAGATATATTAAAGAGGTAACTTATAAGTGATAGATTACTATGTTTTGCTTTTAAAAGAATTGTAAAAAATTTCATAAGCATACAAACCAGTAAAAATTGTTTACCTGCTATATTTTTCTGTTCTGAAAAAAAAAAAAAAAATCAGTCAAAAATAAAATATCCTATTTTGATGTAATTCCTTTCTTTTTGATACTGCAATCTTTTCCCAATAATTTTAATATGCAAAATATAAAGCAAATGCATTGATTTTGTCTAGATTTCAAATATTTAATTCCCTAATCATTTTATTTCCAGCTCAATCCTGAAAGTACAGCTTTGCATTCAACTAAAAATAGCTTCCTGCCTAACTGCATTTCATTACCTGATATTGGTAATATTTATAGTTGTGTTGATGTGGTGCGCAAGTCATATTCTTATCAAGGTATAGATTGTACTGAAAAAATGTATGTTTTAGATCATCCAACTAGAAATGTTTCATCTGATATTATTAATAAGGACAAATCTGCTTCTCCAACTCATAAAGTAAATGATAAAAAATATGACTATGAATTTGGTGTTAGTCGAGCACAAAGTGAACCTCATCTCTTCATGTTTGGTGACGACATTTATGTGTACCGACCATGTGAACATATCAAAAAAGCATCAAATATTGCCTTGCATGATGATTTTCACTTAAATTTTCCACCGTGTCAAAGTATTGATTTGAAATTTCCTAGTGAAGATTCAAGTTTAAAAGTTTGTGATTGGGACTTCATTAGCAAGAATTCAAAGTGCCCTGTGTCTAACCATTCTTATCACAAGGAAAGTATTTTTGTTTGCATAATTGAGAATTACATTGTCTGTGTAATGTGCTCTTTGTAATATCACTAAATGTTGCATCAGTATATGTGTGCACTTATATAACATGTCCAGGTTTAACCTGAATAACCCCTGTTTTTGCAACTGTTTGTCAGAGATGCATATTTCCAATTGCAAAATGAATGCAATAAGAGGCATAGGTAAAAGATTAAAAATTTAAAGCAAAAAAGAAATGAAGTATACTTAATTCCCTACAGTGATATTCATGAAATCAGCTTCTTTAAAAACAGCAATAACACCAAAGTTTTGAAACATTTATAACCAAAGTTCAAGGAGGTATAAGAGTTAAATTATTTAGCACATGGAGTAGGGACCTGCCGAAAATAAGATCAGAACATATTGCCCTATCAGAAGAACAACAAGTGATATGTATTTTTGAAGATTGAGAAAAGCTGGGGGGGAAAAAACAGTACATATTTATTCTTTTCATTGCTATTCAAAAATGCGATACTATGATACATAAAAACATTACAAAAGTTTGTAGAATTAGAAATAACACTCACACACACAATACGCCCATATAATTTGTATTTTTGCAATAGAAAGTATGCAGCCAGTACTAATGGTTACAAAAATAGGGATCATTCAGGTTAAATTAGACATACTTTAGATGTACAGTTAAATCTAAAAAGGCTGAATTTATGAGGTATTTTATAAGTACTACTGAAAAATAAACTAATTGTTATGTAATTCTACTTTTAAATTAATAATAATTACAAATTCAAATATAACAACCAACAACAGGCACTGGGCCCAGCTAGGCTGCTCCTAGTCAATTTATTAGTCTCCAATGCACATCAATGGTCTTCTTAAAGCTATCTACTCCCTTGCTCATTACAGCCTCTTCCAGTAAAATGTTCCAAGTACCCCCAACCCTACTAAAATAATTTTTACTAATTTTTAAATTAGCCTGAGATTTGAATAGCTGAAAACAATGACCCCTTGTCCTGCTTTCCATGAAAAAATTTAACCCGTTAACATCTTTCATTTTGATAAATGTAAGCAGCTGGATCATGTCCCCTCTGACTCTCCTTTGCTTCAGGCTATGCATATTAATCCTTTTAAGTCTAGTATCTTAATATGAATCTGAAAGTCCCCTTAGTAGCTCTTCTTTGAACTCTTTCCAATAAAGAAATATCTTTCTTGAAATAAGGAGACTAAAAATTTACATCCTACTCCAAATGAGGTCTCACTAAACTTCATGTAAAGATAGAAGAACTTTCTAGATTTGTTTGAAATAGATCTACTGATAAACTCAAGCATTCTATTGCAAAATGCTAACTCAAACTAGCTATGAAAATAATTTTCATTTCGACCAAATACAGTTGAGCCTCTTTAATTCAAACGTGCTTAAAACAAATTACTGAGGCAAACTACATTTTTGTTCTCCGTCCTATTGCATTTACAAATAACTATTGTTTTTTGGATAAGAAAAACTACAGTTAAGACCAATTAGTTTTATAGGTCATTTTGAATTTGCTTTAATGAGGTTTGATTGTAAGACAGAAGTACTACAGTGAAAGTTGGAGCATCTAGAAAGTACAGAAAATATAAAATTCAAAATGGTGTAGTGTATGAAAATTCAAGCTCATTCAAGAACGTTAAGTATAAGCCGACAAAAAATCAAAAAGTAAGTTTTTTATTAAAATTTCAGTATCAGAGCAATATTTTACAAACATCAGAATTGCTAAAACAAACCCTTTAAGAGAGTCACAATTGCTAGTGCTAATTCTGTTAAGAGGAGGAAAAATTGCATTCAAAAGTTAAGAAAGATTCTTAAATTCAATATGAGTCTTTTTCCTTAGTGAAGGGAGTTTAAAATGTTCTTTAAAGTTCAAATTTATTTATCCCCCCCTCCCCCCTAATTTTAATCTTATCTAAATTAATCCATCAATTAAGAGCTACAGATGTAGATAAGATCTTTTGCAATTTTACAGTAAACACTTTCACATTTCTTTAGCTTTTTTTCCACAAGTGCAAATAACATAATTTTTACTAGATTTAAGTTAAGAATGTTTTTACTTTTTTTCGAACAGTCCATATTGCTTATTGATCTCATTTTATTCAGTAAACCTCAACTAATTTATTGTCTTTACAGTTGACAGAAGAGAGTCATGTGAAATAAAAAAGATGTGTATGTTTAAATGCTACTTTCCTTAGAATATCAAAGATTTACTAGATTCTTTTATTTTTAATCAATAGCTTTTATGGACTATTTTTTTTATTATTATTATTATTTGCTTTACATTTTAAATGTAAATGATCTCTTTATGTTAAATTTTTTATGGTACAGTATGGGACCCCAAATCCAGAATGCTGGGGACCGGAACTTTTCTGGATTTCAGATTCCTACTCAAAAAATAGGGAAAACTCTCCTTTGGTGCAGTATTTGTCATGTTTTTCCTAGTTTCGCTAATGTTCTCGCCAAATTTCTTTCATTTTTTTTTATATCTAAATGAAAGTATACTTCACTATTCTAAAAGGTCAGAGGTAATTTGCAGCGGCATAGAATCCACAGATGTTGCTTTTTATTATTATGCAATGTGCCAATCAACACAATAAATAAATCATACTTTTACTGAAAATAATTTTGTACTTTTGTTCAATAGGAAAAAAATTAAAGAATTATTTTTAACTGAACTGTTAAAAGATTGTTGCACAGTAACAGCAAAACGCTTACTTAGGCATAACATGTGGCATCCATAAAACGTTCCAAAAAAAAAACTGAATTAACAGTACTGTGTTTCAATAAGTAATTGCCAAAGTTTAACAATTTTAAAAGTTTCAAACTTTAAAAACAAAGACAAAAAAAATTTTGGATTTATTATTTTTAAAAAATATATATAAGAGGAAAAGTTCTGGAGTTCGGAATTCCAAAATTAGGGTCTTATACTGTATTTTGTGCAGCATTCAATTTTTTTTATATAAATGTAGTTGAAGCTTTTATAAACAAGATTTACCTGTTGTGATTTGCAGGGTAACCCATCCCCCCAAGAGGGATGGCACAAATTCTATGAAGCCTCTCCTCAAAAAAGACCCTATATAAAACCTTACCTTTAAATTTTTCATTGCTGCAGTCTATGCCTTGATCCCTCCTCATGGACACCCTTGTTG
This sequence comes from Uloborus diversus, assembly GCF_026930045.1. Taxonomy (NCBI): domain Eukaryota; kingdom Metazoa; phylum Arthropoda; class Arachnida; order Araneae; family Uloboridae; genus Uloborus; species Uloborus diversus. Next base: position 49,744,110 of record NC_072733.1, on the reverse strand, counting down.
GTAAAGTTTTTTATATTTTTTTAATTTGAAATTTTTATCTTTTTTCTACAGGTTGTGGATTTCAGTAGTTCTTCTTTGTCTAGTGATTCAGAGATTCAAAAGAAATCAAGCAATGGCTCTTATCATGACAATTCAAAGCAGACATTTTCCAGAACTCCTTTGACAGATAATTCTAAATATAAAAATAATTTGGACAATTGCACTCTTACTCATTCCATCAGGAAGCATAACTTACATGAAAGCCTTAATACTGACTTAGTTTCCTCAGCTGTGCAGACTGAAAAAGCATCAGAGTTTGTTTCCATTGGTATTCAAGCTGATGTGAACTGGGTAAAAACATTTTTATCATCAACGTGTGTGTGTGTACGAGGGGGGACCCAAAAGAAACCGGACTAATGGTGCGATGCCAATCCTAGATGTAGTAGAGTGTTCTCCAGCTAGATGGCTCAAGTAGAGACCTTCACAAACCAGCTGTGCAAGTGGCGTCAGTTTAGTTTATAATGTCTGATCATAGTGTTGGTTTTCTCAGGTGTTGTTGCTTTCCATCTGTGAACTCATTATGTCAGATTTAAAAGAACAAACTGTAAGCTTGAAATTTTACTTCCTGCTTGAAAAGTCGGCAACGGAATAGCTTACTAAATGCTTCAACAATCTTTCCAGAACAATGCTATGAGCCGTACACAAGTTTTCGAGGGGTTTGGGCGCTTTAAACGTGGTAGCATGAACGTTGAAGATCATGCTCACTCTGAGCGCCCTTCAACATCTCAAAATGATGAAAACGTTGAAAAAATCTGCCAAAAAATCAAAGAGAGTCTTTAGTTTTACGATTGATGAAACTTTAGAAGAAACAAGAGTGAGTCGGAGCTCGCGTGGACGATCAGAAGAATGGTTCCTTCACCATGATAACGCTCCCGTACACACAGCCTTCACTGTTAACCGCTACTTGGCCTCTCAGGGATGGCTAGTTGTTCCTCGACCCCCTGTAGTCGCCAGACCTAGCCCCCTGTGATCTTTTTCTGTTCCCGAGGATGAAAAAATTCTGAAAGTAAAGCGTTTTGATGATGTAGAGGCTGTAAAACCTGCTTCGCAACAGTCACTGGTCATGGTCAAAGTTAAAGAGTTCCAGGGGAGCTTCTAATAGTGTAAAAAAAGAGTTAACAAGTGTATTGCATCTAAGGGTGAACACTTTGAAGGAGACTAAAGAAATTTTGTGAATAAACTAATATATAAATATTTTAGAACAAAAATCCAGTTATTTTTGGGTCCCCCCCTGGTATATATTCACAACATTAAAATGTTAAGTGTATTTAGTTTCTATCTCAAATTTTTCCGCTAATATAACAGTACATTATATACCAAATTTATTATACTTGGGGCCAAATTTAATGTCATGACTGGCTGCTTCTTGAAGTAGAAAAGGGTGTTAAAGCACTTAAGGTTATGATTTTAGGACTGTTTAAAGCTGTAACAATTATAAAGCTCAGTGATTTCTATTAAGATAATGGCTAAAAATGTAAGTGCATGTAAAAAAAAAATTGATATTTTTTTTCACACTAAGAAAATTCGTTTAGCTTGAGGGAACTATGTAAGCATAGCTGCTTAATGGAGAAGAATTTAACATTAGGTCTATGGAGAAAAATTAGATTCCATGAAGTAATAGCAATTTGGGGAGGTTGTCGTCTAAAGAGCATTCTATGCAATAGATCCTTGAAATTTGGTTTCCCAAATTTATCTATGTAGAACTTTTTGATGTTCCGAACTTAAAAATCTCAGTTGACATTGAATGTTTTGTATTAATAGTCATAGAAAAATAAAGGAAAAAGAAATAATGAAAAATGTTCTTTCTTTTTTACATGTGAAAAAGGTATTGGTTTACATGAAATGTATCAAAATCTTTAGCTGCATACACTTTTTATAGCAGCAGATCTTTTAATAAGTGTCCTGGTTATGTGGGAATTAATGATGTAAACCTACTGCATTTAAAGCAAAACTTAAACATATATAAACACATTGTAATTACCGAAGATTTCTGTTTTAAAGCGTTAAGAGCTATTATGCAGTTAAATCCTCTCAAATGATTTTTTTGAACTTCATGTGTTAAAGGGAAGACATGATGTTTGCATGATACTTTAAGTCTTTTTGCTACTTTACCCTAGTCTTCTGATGTTCTTAGATTCACATTTTTTGATTCACTTTTCAATAATTTTGTACTTGCAAATAACATCTCAATATGCCTTTATAAGTTACAAAATATAGCAACTCTCTTGGAGCACAGAGCACTGGACAAAACAAGCTGATCACTCTTTAAAAGCAGATGCTGTTATATAAATAATCACTAATTTGTGTAGCAAATAAAGCAGACACATTCTCACAAATCAATTTTTTGCTGAGCAACACAATATTTTTATTCAGAGCAAACGGACAGTGAAAACGCGGAAAGTGAAGATATTTTTTGCCTTTCCCAAAATTTGGCACACGTGATCTACTCGCCAGTACGCAACTTCCCTCTGCTTGCAAAAACAAAATCTATATAGATATATAAAAAAAGGACAAAAAACACTAATGTTTCTACTCATAAGGTCCCTTCTCTTTTGCAATGATGAATAATAAAGTTAAATTTTTAGATGAAATTACATGATGTAAGCAGTCTCCATTTGGGATTTAATTATTCATGCTTCATGCACTAATTCACTGGACCATTGTACCATGTCATGTTGAAAACTCTACCGTCCCAGAACTGCAGCAACCTTCATGATACAGTCAACTTGCCTTTACTCAAATGCTTATATTTGAAATATTCCTTCGTGTTAAAGTTTTCATTGGGCCTCAAATTTTGACAATGCTATGTGAAGCTCTTATATTTCAAACTACCCATAAGTTGAAAGATTTAGCCAGTCCCTTATAAGTTCTACTTATCAAAAGTTGACTGTGGAACTTTCATGTAGAATAGAACACCCCTGCATATTCATTCTAACTGGGAGTTCGAGTTATCAAGATTTGACTATAGTACTTTCATGTTGAATGGTGCACTTCTCCATAATTATTCTAACATCAAATAGGTGTTTTGTCAAACTTTCAATAATAAGTGATAGATCAGTCGTGGTTTTTCAACATCTACAGCGTGGTATAGCTCACTTCTTAGCCTTTGCACTTTCTGGCTACGGAAATTCATAAATGGTCAGATCTAAGGAGAAAAACAAGCAACATTATCATAAGTGAAAGATAGCAATATTTGTCATGTTTGTGCATTCAGTTAAGTTACTTTCTGCTGCAGAAAAGTGTGTTGGGAATGAAAATGGTTTTGAAGAACCGTAGGACTTGAAAGGAAATTAATTAGAACGTTTTTTTAATGTGCTAGCTTCAGAGCTTGATTTGCATAGGAGCTCAATGGATATGAGCTCCTGCATTTCTTTTCAATTTTATGTAAATTTTCTCATTTCAGGCAAAATTTAGACTACTTACCCAACAAAATAAGTTGTAGGAACTACAAAGCTCCTGCACTTTTTTTGGTGGAAATTAAGCCCTGATTATCTATTGGTGGCTTTTGGAACTATTATTCATGATGAATAAATGTCATCCAACTTTCATGTAACTATAACCCACGCATCACTTGTATACAGTAGCGTAACTAGGGGTTGGCAGGAGTGGCTCTCGCCAGGGGCGCAGCAGCCAGGGGGACGGCATTTTGATTGATTAAAAAAAAATTTTTTTAGAGGTGTTTTTTTTTTTTTTGCTCTAAAAAATTAAAAAAAAAAAACCTTGCAAGAAAAAGAGCTAGAGGGGATATATATATATATATATATATATATATATATATATATAATAAAAGTGAAAAATATTGAAAAGACCACACCAAGAGCCCATAGATGCGCAACGCAGCAAAACCAAAAAGCTAACTAAATATAAAATTAAGCAAACAGATTTTCAAATATTAAACAAATTATAAATAATTAATGATGATAAAAAAGAAAAATGCAAACAGCTATTAAGTAGGAAAAGATAAGATAGGAAAAGATAAAGTGTGAATCCAGAGCTCATCAGCCGTGGAGGATTCATTAAATATAGTCAAAAGACCAAAATTTTTAACTATGAACTAAAAGAGAATGTTTAAGCTCCAGTATATGCAGTATAGAGTAACAATGGGCAAAAGCACCACTTGCTAAACTAAAAACAATAAACTAGAGCTCAAACCTAAAACTAAAAGCAGGGGGTTTCGCCTCGACTAATTAGGAAAACAAGTTCCGATAATTAGCCTTCCACGGGACAGTACCTGCCTATAACAAAATTGTCTTACCTTGAAATCCGCGTAAACACAGCCGAGTCCATTATTCAACCTAATTGTTTTTAGTTTAGCAAGTGGGGGTGCTTTTGCCCATTGTTACTCTATATTGCATATACTGGAGCTTAAACATTCTCTTTTAGTTCATAGTTAAAAATTTTGGTCTTTTGACCATATTTAATGAATCCTCCACAGCTGATGAGCTCTGGATTCACACTTTATCTTTTCCTATCTTATCTTTTCCTACTTAATAGCTGTTCGCATTTTTCTTTTTTATCATCATTAATTATTTATAATTTGTTTAATATTTGAAAATCTGTTTGCTTAATTTTATATATATATATATATATACATAACATCTACTAATAAGGAACATTCGGCATCATTGAAAACAATTCTAAAAAAAAATAAGGAAAAAAATTACAATGATGTCTCTTATTTGTCGAATCAATTAATCAAAATGTTCAAAAAAAAATTTTTGGAGGTCACAATGACTTCGAGTGACTTCCCTTGGGGGGGGGGGCACAATTTGTTTTGTTCGCCAGGGGCGCTAGACCCCATAGTTATGCTACTGCCTGTATAGCTCTCTGAGTTAGGGAAGTTTAATTTCATCAACACTTTATTTATAACCAACTATTTTCTGATTATCTTCTATAAACTTTTCTAAATACTATCATCTGCTTCTTTCAATTTCCAGTTAACTCAAGCAAAATATCAAGTCTCCTCAGTATGTCTAGATAATGATGCCTTTTGGGCGGTAGATGTCATGGTACTATGATGTGAGTCCAAAATAGCAAAGATTCAACTATCATCATTTCTTTGAACTACATGTTCATGTGTAGATCATTTCAAACCCTAAATTGTTTCAAAAAATTATGTACAGTTGGCTCATATTTATCATTTTTAATCCTCAAGAAGTCGACTCCAACTGAAATTCTTGTTTATAAAATTTACTAATAATAAATAGCCGCAAAATTAGAAACACTAAAGCCAATGCTAAATTTTGCATAGCCAATTCTTTTTATCTTTTTTATGTTTTGTCTGGTATTTTAATAAGCTCAGACAATCATAAAATACTTTTATTCGGTAGTTGTCTATTTTTATTTGAACTGTTAAAACTGTAGAGTGTTAAAAGGCAAGTGGGGTTTAAATGTAAGTTTAAAGGCAAAGGAATTGACACAATTTTTGTGTTAATTCCTTTTTAATTATCCTTTTTATTTGCTGCAATGGTAAAGGGTAATGGTTAGAATGGTAATAAAAACAACGGTGAAAAATTTGTTTTCGAGCAAAATGGAGCATCATGTAGGATTCTTAGTTGGATTTTAATTGTAAATAAATTTTTCACTGTTTTATAGTTTTCTGCCTATTATCAAACAACACAGACCACATGAACGCTAGTTCAAATTTTATCATTTTGAAACCTGTTTTGTAATTTGTAAAACAAAAAAGAAGGAAAGGTATGCAAAATATAACAATCAACTCATAGTAGGTAGGTTTTTTTTTATCACACTTGTCTGTAACTTGTCTATTGAGTAGCAAATGAAAATATTTGAAATAAAGTATGCTGTCACAGATTTTTGTGGTTCCCCCCCCCCCCCTTTCTCACCCTAGTTTTATTTAATTTCAGGTTGGAATAAATTTTGAAAATGGAAATGAAAATGGGGACCTAGGTTTGGATATTCTGCAAGTTAAGAAAACTGTGCAGTATTTAAAGGAAAATGCTTTGAAGGCAGAAAACAAAGTAAGTTACCATTGATGTTGCTATAAACAAAGGGATGTAGGTGACAAAAGGAATATTTTTAGTTTAGGGAAGAACTTTTGTCTTTCTGAAATTTTCATTGCCATCACTTGATCACAAGTCCATGTTTCTTTTAACTAAATGTTTCTAATGTTTTTTTTTTCTTTTAACTACAATGTTTCTTTCCATTGCCATATGCTGATAAATGCACTCAAACTCAGTGGTACAACAGCCCATGGAGGCCAAAACCTTTGGTTATCTTTTCAATCGAAAGGTTTTTTTTTTTTTTTTTTGAGTCAGAAAAGGTGGTACTTTTCTTAAGTGAACGCATTTTTGATTAAAATGGATACAAACCAACTTTTATTCCTTGACATCCAGTTTGAATTGCTCTCAAAAGTTTTTAGCTTTTTCTAATTTCAAAAGGACTATAACTTTATAGAAAATTTGATTTTTGAAGTAAAATTTTTGCAAAACAAACTTTATTATTTTGCTGAACAATTACAAAAAACTCCCTGTTAATATTTTTGAGCATATAGCAAGAGCATACTTTGCTCATCCTAGAAAAAAATTATGCTTGGAGTTGGTATGTCTCAGATATGACTTATTAAATCTACATAACTAAATATAGTGCTGCAAAAGCCCGTGAGGGGCTGAAGCAAACTGTGTCTGTGTTTTTGTGACTGAGGGCTCTGTAGTGCTAAGACAGATGTCATGGTTAGGTAGCCAGCCAATAGGCTAGCTACCAGTGTTTGGTTCTCAAGCATGCTTGTTACTTATTTTATCGACCTACTGAAGGGATGAAAGGATAAGTCCACCATGGCCAAACATGTTCTGCGGCGTGAAAGCACAAATTGCTGCCTAGCACTAAGCCGGGGGGTCTCAAATGTACCCGTATATGTATGGTTATCTTATTAGCAATGAATGAAAGTCGTCATTCTATAGAATTCCTCGTCATGCTATGACTGAAATATGAGAATATTGCACTTTTCCTATGCCAAGGGTGCACACCTAAGGTGAGAAGGGAGGTCATGGCGCAGGACTGCAGCATTGAAATTTTTAGGGGGATGTTTTGAGGGGTATTTTTCTCAGGTGTTCTTGCTTTTTTGGGGGGGGGGCTTTGCAATATTCAGGGGTGCGCCCTTGCTCTTAGGTGGGTGAATACCCCTGTCCATGCAATATATATTATCTGCTGGATAAAATTATAGAGTCCATTTTTTAAAAATCTTGTCCAAAAAATAAAGATGAAAAATTGAAAAAAAAAGGGGGGTTTTAATTCAGTCTACAGGGTTTGTGCGGGTCATGGAAATCCTGGAAAGTCAAGGGGGGAAAAATCTAATTTCACACACAGACCTAGAAAAGTTATGAAAAATTGAAATTTGTTTTGAAAGTCATGGAAAAGTATAAAGGAAAAGTATTGTCCTGGAGAAGTATAAAGTAACAGTAGCTAAAAGAGCATTAGAAATCTCGAGTGATTTAACAATATTGCACATTAAATCCATTGAAAGTGGAAAATTGAATGATCCCAAACACAAATCTGAATTTTGAAATCTCTTTGCTTCCACTTGTGTAGCAGCTGCTCGAATTTTTTTGCAATTGCGTTCTACTGCTTGGACATCACTCATTTTGAATTTATCATAATTTTCAACACTTCCTATATTTTATATTCTCTAGTAGCGAACTTGCACATTTTTGATTTTGCTACGCCCATTCAAAAATCGCAATTCAATTGCATCCAAGTTTGTTTCCATCACTGGTAAGAACTTAAGTATTGAATTTATCAGCGTTTACCTTAATTTACTGTAGGTTTTAAAAAATAAAGATCTTTATTCAGGCAATAGAATGTCAAAATAGGGCAATCAAAATACTCTTAAACAGTAGTGCCTAACCCAACATACGGCCCACAAAACTAATCCATGCGACCCAATGCTATGTTCAATGTCAGGAGTCATACACTATTTTCTGTAATTTCTGAATCTATTAATTTATATGCATTTGAAAATTTAATTTTGAATCAGATAATTTATTCACTACTGAGTGTTTTTTTTTTTTTTTTGTTTGTTTTTTTTTTTTTTTAATGTCGTAGAAACGTAAAGAACTAAAGAATGTGGATTTGCTTTAAACCAAAATGCTGTCAAGTTATGTGGATGATTAAATGTACTGTTAGCACTAAAAAGAAACTTTTGAGGCAAATTTATTGAAACTGACGAATGACTCAATCACTCTTTGTCCCATTCATTATCATTCTGCCTGTTTATAAAAAATATATTAGAATTTAAGCATCGTTATATTACATTCACTGCATTTTTACTTTATTTAACTTGATATGATGAAGACAAATAAAAGTAGTTTAATTTTATAGGTGTACACTGATGTTTTTTCAATCACAAGTTAGTGTTTTGATGAGGTAGTATAGAAGTTTTTCTAATGCTCATTTTCAAAAATTAGCAAGTTTGATATTAAGTAGTACAAATCTCTTCATGTAACAAGGTCATGAACATTTTTATGTAGTCATCAAAAAATCTTGGAAAAGTCATGAAATTTTTTCCTCCAAATAGAGTATGAACCCTGAGTCTAGCTCATAAATAAAATGAAACAATTAATTTGATTTTTGAGTCATCTAACTTAAATATTCTTTTTCATTACATGAAACCTAGAGAAAAGTATAAAATCATATCATTAAAAATTTGAATTTGACACTGAAAAACAAATGCAATAAAAAACACAGGGAACGCACTTCCATGTGGCTTGATGGTTGTTTGTCAGTTTTTTTTATCGAGAACAGAAGAATTTCGCTAAGCAAAATGAACTATAACTCTGAAAATATTCAAATTTCCATAAATTCTCTTAGAGGCGCATTCTTTCTAAAATTTGAAAAGATGAAAAGAACAAAATTCTGTTCTTTGAATTTCTAGACTGAAACATCCCCTTAAGTTCTCTTTAATCTCTTTTACAGGCTGAAGCAAAAGGAATGCTGATTGAGCAACTGCAAAACCATCTTCATTCCATAGTGCATGAAGTAAATTTTTATTTTTTATAATTTTCTGACAAATTATTTAAATGTTTATCATATTCTTATTCCATTTAGTGGTACAACATATATGAACCATATTCTAATGCTTAGCTTTATTTTACAAAGGACTTTAAAAACTATATGTGGATTTTTGAAATGTCAAAATGAAAAGGTTTTTTTTTTTTGAAACATACCCAAATAGCATCAACTCATCAGATTTTGCTCGGTCGATCATCGACTCCTCCTAAACTCATCACGTAACGCACGCTGATATTGTTGCGATCAGAATCCGAGAACCGGTTTTCGATGAGCTGTTTTTCATCGAAAAATGAAATCATAACGATCAAATTTTCTGATTAGAATTTGCCGGTCAAAATTACATCGGAAAAAGATGTCGTAAGGATCAAATTTTCCGAGCGAAATTTCATCGAAAAACAAAATCGTAACGATCAAATTTTCCGATGAAAATTTGCTGAGCTACATTTCATCAGAAAAAGAGATCACAACGATCAAATTTTCCGATGAAAATTTGCCGAGCTACATTTCATCAGAAAAAGAGATCCTAACAATCAAATTTTCCGATGAAAATTTGCCGAGTTACATTTCATCAGAAAAAATGTAGGTTGTTTAAATTTTCCGATAAAAATTTTCCTTCTAAAATTTTTGGAAACCTGTTAAAATAGGATAAGTTTTATTATTCGAATATCCAACTATTGATCAAATGTAAGGCTATACGGATCAACATTCAGGGTTGAGAATCGGAGGAAAAATGACTGAGACTTTGACTCTGAATCCGACTCCTGGATTTTGGAAGGGTTTACTCTGACTTCCTGCAAAATCAATTCAACTTCAACTTCAAGATTCCAACCCCGCTTACCTCACTGGAATTGGGAACAAAATGAGACTTCGACTCTTGAATGTTTTCTCTCTATCTCCAAAACAATTCCACTCTGTTCAATTTGACTCCCAAAACTACCGACTCTGACTCGGCTTGCTGGCAAAATGATCGACTCTGACTCTTCACTAGCTGGCGCCACAAGCATATTCACTGAATAAAATTCTCACTTTCCGTTCAGAAATTTGTCATGGCCTTGGCCCCCGATAGATGGCGCCACAAATAATTTTCCATTTAACACATTATTTTCCACCTTGGAAAGAATATTACTTGTCTAGTGGTTAGCATATGAAGCTCGTTTTCCAGACGCCTGGGGTTCGATTCCCAGCCAAAGCAACTCAAGTTAAAGTAATGAATCGCGTTCATCAAAAGTAAGAAATTAGAAATTAAATAAACAAGTTATTAAAAAAAACTTAAAAGATATTAAATAATTGTCCCAAATGACGTCATCCGAAAAAACCCCTCCTGAAAGTTTTCAAGATCGCGGAATGGTCACGTGATCATCCAAGATGGCGAACCCCTTTCCCACTGTTAAATTGTTTTCCTCCTGTTTGTCCCTATATCGCGGCTGTTACTACTTCTCATTGTATTTTCATCCTAAATTCATCGCGTTGGAACAGCACTGCTCGTATATTGCTCCAAATATCATGGTATTTTCATCTAAAATTCATTGCCTCGGAATAGCACCGCTTGTATATTGCTCCAAATCTTATCGGTATAGGGAGCAAAATTCATCGGATTTCGATGATCGGATTCTACTATTGCCGATGAGACATATTGGAGCAATTTCCAATGAAAAACCATCGGAATCCGATCATCGGCCGATCAAAGTTTGATCGGATTTTGATGAATGGCCGATGAGTTGATGCTACTCGGGTACTGAGCTATTCTTTGTAAGATTTTATGCACTAAATTTTTCTAAACATTTTTATTTGATGAGAAATCAATTTCTACAGATTGAAAAGTCTTCCATGTATTAAATTTATTTTGGCTATTGGGGGTATGCTTTTATACACCACACACAACTTTTTATGCATTTCAAAATCTGTTTACATCCATTTCCGTAACATTATTTCATTTTTGTCTAATTCTATCGCTTAGACATTTTTAATATGTTTTAGCTATTTTCAACCCTGATTATATTGTGTCATCCATGCACTTGCATCCGAGTTAAAAATTAGCAAAAAATTTTACCAGGCTTACCTAAGCTATTGTTAGAGAAAATTGTAAGAAAAAGCTTAGACAGGGTTACTGAGTCACTGGGAAACCTGATAAAAACAGGGAATATACAGGGAATTTTGAAAATCTCCTTAAAAACCTGGAAAATACAGGGAATTTTATTTTTCTTTTTATTTGAAGTTTCAAAAAGCAATGGTGAAACATTAAGTAACAAAAAAAAATTAATTAAAATTTTTAAAAAATAAGAAGAAAAGCAAATAGAATAAAATAATAAACGGTAATTTTGCTTCAGCCCTTTTTTCCCCCCAGTTTTTATTTAAGTAAATATTAAAATGTCTATCATAAAAGCAAACAATATTGAATGTTTTGTTTGATATGCATCCTGAATTTCATCCTAATTTAATTTAGAGAGCATAAGATTAGTCATCAGTATTTAATGTTCTGCTTAGCTTTTGTTTCCCCCCTAATCTGGTTCAAGTAAGGAATTGTTAAGAGAAGTTTTTTTTCTTTTCTTCTTAATAAAATTCTAACATAAATATTCAGTCACCATGCTGTTATTTGAGTTTTAATTTATACTTTATTTCCCTTATGTAATTCAATTTATTTTTCCCCATGATGAAACTATCAGGATATTAATGTTCTTATACCAGTGTTTTACTCTCTTGTAATGCTTCATACTCATACAGGGAATCCCCCCCCCCCCCCCTGGATTGAGTGGCAAACCTGTCAGTGTCGTTACTTTTCAGAAATCAAGGATTTATATTGTTCAGAAAAAACAGTGAGCCAAAGTCTGGAAATGTCGAGCTTAATGCTAGGATTATTTTTAGGCTTTCTTAAAATTTTAAGGATCATGTCATTCATTAAAAATATGAAACATTATAGCTTTATTATTCACATACAGTATAACTTCATTTAATGTTACCAGAATTAGCAATTTCCTCAATTTTATGGTACATTTCGGATTTGACTGCATTGAATGTCTATGCTCCTCGATGTAACGTTATCCTTAATTTAACGATAACTTTTTCCAGTCCCTTAACAATCGTTTAATCGGGACTATACTGTAGTTCTAAAAATATTTTATAAGAACGAAAAGATTATTTCAGAAGAGTGAAATGGATCATGTTCAACTTTCGGCTGGAGTTGGGAATCTGATATCGCAGAATTGCTTTGCATGTTCATATTTCAGGTTTATCCTTTGTTTTCTATTATGCTGCTTTGATTTTTGTTGTTAGAATTATTTTTTTTTTGTGTGTGCAATGTATTTAATTTAGCTTGACAATATTTTATTTTTAAACTTTTTTTTTGTTTTGTTTTCGATGAAAAAAAAAATTTAGTAAATAGAATGATTTCAAATGTTATTAAGAGAGTTTTGTTTGGAACTTTTTTGCATTTTTCGAAATCCTGTAAGGTTTTCATTGTATTGTATAATGTCTTCGCTATACTCCTTTTTTTTTGGGTTAATAAATTTTAAACTAAATTAGTGTAAATTGATGAGTATCATGTGGTACAGTCGAGCCCGCTTATTAGAATATTGGTTAAAAGAATGTCCCGCTTAATATAATACATTTTCAATGTACCAAACCAATATAATGTGTTATTTTGATCCTGGTTAATGGAATATCCTGCTTATTGAAATACTTTTTTGTGGCAAAAAGGCTATTCCATTAAGTGGGTTCTACTGTAGTTCAGAAACCGAATTAAAATAAGAAAGTTAATTTAAGATTTTATATCAACGGCATTGTTTTCCTGGTCAGGTATAAAAATGGAAAACTTTTTCATTGTTTTATTTTTTTAATTGAGATTTAAAAATATTTTTAAAAAAAACCATTGCTATACATTTTACTTCTCTCCAAAACTAGATTTTCCCAGCTGAAAAATGTTTTTCCTCTCCAAAACTTTACTTTCCCTGCTACAAATCTTGACTGAATTTGACTCTAATTATAACCTTACCAAGTATTGGAATAATTATGACTTCTTTGAAAATGGATATGATGATGTTCCATAAAATCTGATTGTTCATTTTCATTGAATTTCTGTTATTTCAGCTTTCAATTAAACATTTTTCTATTTGTAGAGAGATTTAAAAGATCAAGCATTCCTTAATTTGGAAAAGAAACTTGAACAATCCCGTGCAAAGTGTTCTTCATTTAAAAAAGAAATGTCAGCATTAAATACTAAACTCAACAATGTGTATGATCAGCTTCAAGATCTACAAATGCTAAATGATAATTTAGCCCTAAAGGTTTGAAAATTCATGCATTATATCTGTGATGGCATATTTAGTTGATTAATACCGCTGTACAGCAAAAATACACCTTTTAAAGGCATCTGATATAATTCTTGCTAATTTTTATGTAAAATACGACCACTTGAAACCAAATATGACCACAATCCCCCCCCCCCTCATTACATCCCACTTTTTGGAAATGGTGCCCCTCATATTTTTTTCCAATTTCAACAATTTCAGAGCTGTAATTTTTATTTGGAGGGAAAGGGAGTATTATACTAGCCATTAACACTTTTCTGAGAGGCTTCGACAATTACGTAATCCTGCCAATTTTTAGATTTCTATCCTTTTTACTGTGGAAAATTTTTTTTCTGACCCCATGAGATACATAGATTGAGTCCTATACTCTGGTTTTATGTCAAAAAATAAGTGAAAAAACCGCTTAAAAGGTGAGTTTTGATGATTGAAAAAACATTTTAGGGAGAATACTCCCCATGAGTCTCCCAACATGTTCCAAATGTTCATGCTTTTAAACTTTACACCTCTATAACTCCTCAGAAGATGCTTAATTGCTAATATAATGCTCACTTTCCCTACAAATAAAAATAATGGCTAAGAAACTGTCAAACTGAAGAAAATGGAGGAGGGGGGGGGGGACCATTTCCAAATCCCCAACTAATGTTCAAGAATTGTAAAGATTTTTTAAGCCTGTAATTATCTACAGCCATTTCATTCTAAATTAAGATATCCATTAAATAACCTGTTGAAGAAAAAGGTCCCTGATGTATGGAACCAAAACTGAAAATCCTTTTCAAAATCTAAAAAGTGCTTTGATAAAAAAGTCATGCTATAAAAATATGTAATGCTAAAACTCAGTGCTGCTTATTTGATGATACTTCAAGCCATGATGTAGTATGCATTTTGAAATTGGCTTCAAGAAACACGTTTGTGATTTCCCCCAAAAATCAATGAAATATTGAAATTTGATTCTAGGTGATTCTATATGTTTATATCGAAATATTTTTTGGGTCGTCTGTGTTCATTTTGATTTTGCAATCAAAATTTTGATCAAAGCAGATACTCTCGTTTACCTGCTCTTCACACTAGTAATTTCCATATATTTTGACTGGCAATTAGCAGTAACTGCACAATACACTATTGAATGACTAACAATTACAGATTCGACATAATAAGGAGTACAGATGTTATTACAAAGTATATTTATTGCAAAGTGAATAATATATTTTATTTTAGAACATGAATAAATACTGTGTATACACTTGACATAAATTTAATATAAATGAATTAAATGTTACTTAAAAATAAAATGAAAATTTTATTTTTTTACACAAATGTAAATAAATGCTATATATATATATATATATATATATATATATATATATATATATATATATATATATATATATATATATATATGGGTCATTCCATACAAAATTCGCAAAAAAGTGGTGGCTGCATGGTAACAGATTTTTATGAAATTTGGTATACAGGTTCCTTTTATGCCTATATAAAAATATCTAAAATATTTTTGCTTGAAATTTTTTATTTTAATAGTTACATGCGATTGAAAATTGGTCAAATTGAACAGCATTGTCATAAATGCTAAATGTTGCACTTTTGAAGGCTTGTATCTTATTAACTATTTAATGAAAACATAAAAGTTATATGTTGTTGCAATCTATGGAGTAAGGTAATTAATCTGATATCAGTAAAAATTTCAAAGTTATTATAGTTAACTTTTAACCGAGTTTCAAAAACTGAAAATATTTCAATTTTCTCATAATTAAGCATTTTATTTTTTAATCTCAATCTTTGAGGAATGCATTAGCTTTGATGAAATTAATACCCAATAATGTGCTAAGTATCATAAAAGAAATACCTTACTTTTGAAGTTATATTTTAATTCCTTTGTCTTCAAAATTAGTTTTAAACTTGGTGACATTTTGTAAAATGATGATTTTCCCCTTCACATACACACAAAAATTCAAATGAGGGAAAATTCAGACAACTTTAAAATTTTACAAGAATATAGAGCTGTGTTTCTACTATTTGCTTGAAGAATCTCGAAATTGGTTTTTGATTTCCAAACGTAAAATTAAAATTCAGAAAAATAGCTTTTTTTTGTTTTATGGGTTATACAATTTCAACGGATGGGTGCGCTCGACGATTTTTAATTTTTTTTTTTTTTTTTGAAATTCATATTCCTAAAAGCTGCATATGAAAGATGTTTAAAACCACTTTTATTTTTTCTCTCAACTGAACTTTTGATTTTTTTAGAGGTCATCAAAAGTGATTTTCGTAGTCAAAAATGAGACCTTTGCATTTTGGCCGAAATCTATTCGAATTACATTTATGACAGTTAATTTAACGCTTTGATGTTAAAGTGCATAAGTTGATAGTCTTATATGCTGAGTTACGTAGCTGTAAGTTAATAATTAAAATAATGGCAACAGGTTGAAGTTCAAGACCAAATGTAAAAATTTTTCTCATTTCAAAGGGGGATAACTCACGTAGGGGACGGAAACACAAAATGAAATAAAACAAAAACTAATCACTGGAACCATGCTAAAAAGAATATGTAACTATTTCTGTGTGTTTGTGCACCCTTTATAGATTACAGTCCCTCAAAAATCGGAAAAATGACGAAAATGACATTTTAGACCCCTATAAACCAAAAGGGGATAGAATTTTAAATAAAATTTCCTGGCCAATTGAATATTCCGTTCAAGTACTATACATGTTATACATTTTGTTTTTTGTATTTGGTTTGTAAAAAAGATACAGGTCTTTGAAATTAAGCAATTTTGCTAGTCAATTCACACACTAAAACAGAAATAAAAAGTGGGAAAACGTCATGGCACCTTCTTAAATTACGTATATTGTGCCCTATGTAATACATTATACTGAAAAAACATACTGTAATTTTCAAAATAATTATTTTAATTTGATAACTTAGAAATATTTGAACATGAATGAGTACGTGAAATACACCGCCAGCTCAGTCATTTCCAGCCGAGGACTGCAGTTTCATGCTTATTAGCACTCATCAGCCAGGCATAGCAAAGTGACTATGGAACCTGTATGGATTGACCCTTATGTGAAATTACGAGAATTCAAAGAATTAGATAAACTACTAAATGATGCAAAAGCAAGTAAAACTAACATTTATTTCAATTAAAAAAATGTACATTTCAGACTGTACTTCATAAACATGCTTTTGAGAAAATGAAACATGAAAGAAATGGTTAATTTTGCTAATCTTACAAAATAAAAAGAAGTAACTAATGAAATTTTAGCTTAGTTCAAGTTACTCTAGTAACAAAAATATGCTGATACCAATGATTAAAATTTAGTAGCATCTAAAAGACACTTCAATATGTTACGTAAAAAGAAATTGAGTAAATTTAGAGCATTCCCTCATCTTCAAAAACACATCTGAAACAGAGGAAAAAATGAAATTTTTGGAAATTTTCGATTTTTTAAAGTACAATTTCGTCATCAAAAAATTCATAAATAGTTACTAAATTAGAGCAGATAGTTAGTTATAGATAGTTTTTCAATCTGAATTATTTTTACTGTTATTTTTTCATTAAAAGAGCTAGAAGAGTGATTTAAAATCTGAAGTAAATGGCAAAATTTCAATCTTTGTTAATATCTCAGGTTCAAAAAAAGATCGGAATAAATTTTACTTTGCTCTTTCTCAATAGCAAATTGTTCATAGAATGCAGAAATATTTATTTTTTAAGTGTACGTTTATAACTTATGGAGTTATTGAGTCACAAACTGGTAGCAATGGACTCTGAAAATTTAGGCTTAGCGTCAGCATCAACTTCTAATTTCAATAACAAAGCAACAAACAGTTTTTAAACTTCCATACTTTGCATTCCCTTATAGATATGTATGGTTTACCTAAATAAAAATTTTCATTGAAATCTGTGACATGTCAGCCAAGCTGATTTGCTCATTTCACATGGAATGACCCATATATATATATATATATATATATATATATATAATGTTGGTTATAAATTTATTATTAAAAAAGATGTAACTTAAATATATATCAAACAAAATGACCTACATCCACTTGATATAAATTTAATGCACTAACATTTACATACCTACCTAGATACAGATATACTTGCTGACTTAAACAGTCCTCGCTAAAACAAACTCAGTTTTGTAGTTCATATTTTTTGACATTGATAAAACATTGAATAGTAAAAAAGCTTCAGTAGATTTTCTTTTCTTTTTTTTTTCTTTCTTTCTTTTATATATATATATCAGTATATATATATTTATGCATCTCGAGCAATGCGTTGATCCTGAGTTCTATGTCGCATTTTTGCTGGCTGTCTTAGACAAGGGGCAGTATAATTTGCTGTTTCTGCTGGAAGAAGAACATCAGCTGTCTGCATGGAATGTTGAGAAGAGCATGGATTACCTGAATGCTCTTGATCCAATTCCTCTGACAACAAATAGTCAACGAGGCATGTGTTTTGATTCATTACAGCATCATCAAAAACTCTTTTATGTTCTGGTGTTCTCACTTGGCAACTGGAAGATTCTTTAGGCATTTTTAAAAATTATGACAAATCGCTTAATGTTCCGCACTTTGCCATAAAGCAATAAATCTCTATGAAAATTTAGGCAAAAGAAATGCTGCGTGTATTAACAATGGCTCTAATCAAACAACTAAACGTGCATGCAGCTTAGTATTAAAAATTGTGAAAAATACCGTCTGCGACAAAACAAAAGAAATGGAACAAAATTGTACTGTTGCTGAAATTTTATTTATCATCTGCCAAGTATTCCTTGTGTTTCATCATTTGTTATCTTTTATAACTGTTTATTAGCTAGAACTGATTTTGTTTTATTGTTATTAGAACACAAATATGAAGAATCAAGGAACATTTTCTTAAAATGTCTGAGGCCTGTGAAATTACAAAATGTTTTCTTCGACTGTATTTGAATTAAAGTATGGTTATTTTCCCTAAATAATAGTTTTAAGTCTCTCTTGCGCTGAAGGATGCTCGAACTTAAAATTTTTGAGAAGTGGTAATTCCCAATTTTGCCGAATGATAAAATATGACTTGGCACGCATACTTACATCTAATGCGAAGCGACTAGGAATCATTTTAAAAAAATGCTGGGGTCACTCATAGAGGTTTCACATATACACACACATAAATAATACAAGTAATTCTAAACATTTCCACAAAGTAAGAGGTGTAAAAAAGAACTACATATGTTCTGTAGTGCTAAGCTGCTAGAAACAAAAACAATACAAAAATATTCAGAAAAGGCATAAATTATCAAGAAATTGAAATGTGAAAAAATATCAAAAATATACAACTTAGCAAGAAATTGCTGAATGAAAAAGATATCAAAGTGTGAAAAGGGAGAAAACCAAATACCAAATGATACCAAAGAAATAACGGGAAGCAAAGCCTCAGGGGGGAAATTAGTCCCTACTTCACAAGGCTCTTTCTGTGATACATGTGGGAAGGTACCAAAAACATGCAACCCTCCCCCCAGAGCCTTAAAACACAAACAGAAAAAGAACAAACATACTAAACTGATAAAAATGAAGCAACTCAGCCAAGAAAAAATGAAGCAGTTCAGTTGAGACAGGAACCCAATTGAAAAAGCTGGCTAGTAAATAAATAAGTAAAAGACACGGTTACAGAAGACGCAAAATGTCAGGAAAGAAAACAGTTGTAAAATCAAGGGAAAGAGCAATTATTGAAAAAAAAGTTTTAGAATATTGATAAAAAGTGTGTCTATGTATTTATGTATCCTTCATTTCCAGGTGGATATCAAAGAAGAAAAAATTGAAGAACTTTTGAAAGAACAGAAAGTGTTACAGGAACAGAAACGTGCCTTGATGACTCAGGTACAATCTACACAAATATCTGCTATTTATTGCTTGAGCATTTCATGTGTAGCTTTTGCAAAATAGTGTCACATGATTGACTTGCATATAAGTTGACCCCCCCCCCCCCCCCCCCCGCTTTTAGGAGAAAAATCGGGGGAAAATCGAAAACCTGCGTATAAGTCGAGTCCCTACTTTTAAAAAAACGGGAGCATTTTCCCGCTATTTTTGAATTTAAACGTTTAAAAAGGAGTTAAATGAAATGTAATGAACATTTTTATGCTAAAAAACATCCTGTTTTTATTCTTTTGCACCAAAAGGGTTCATTTTTGCGATCGTAATTTTTGTAAAGGGTTCAATTTTGCTGTTACGATTTTTTTTACTGGTTGATTTTATTTTGATTTTATATCAATTGAAATTTATGCTCTAGCCGTATTATATTATTTTTTTAAAATGAGCAATAATTTGCGACTATCGGAAAAATTTGTGAATAGGGCAATCCCCGCACTTTTCTCGTAGTCGGCCATTTACTGTAATTATTTATTCTTTATTTCACTGTCAGACCATGTAAAGTGATAGCATAAAGTTTAAGTATTTACTTTTTTAGCATCTGCTTAAAAGAAATGGACTAAAATCGGGAAAAGGTTAATGTTTTCCAGCGTTTTTACAAAGAAAAAAAATCAGGGAATTTTTTGGAAATTCTGCCCCGTGTGTAAGTTGACCCCCTAAATTTAAACATAATTTTTTGTAAAAATTTTTTTGATCTATCCAAGAGTATATACAACAATTATATGCAAAAATCATTCTTAAATATGATTAGCTCTATAAAATTCTGTGTAAACACCTTGAACAGAAAAGTTGGTTTTGCACCAATCTTTCACATTGCTCTCTAGCAGGGCTTCGCAACCGGTGTGCCGCAACAAGGAACCCGGTGTGCCGCAGTATTTTCGTAGTGATAAAAAGAAAGAGCCTTGATGTATTTTATTTTAAAGATATGACCGAATAGCGTTTGTATCGTTCCATAACTTCTCAACTCACCCTATCGATCATGTGCAATAAGACATACCCAAGAAGGGGAGAGGCGAGGATTTGCTGCCCCACCTCTTTTAAACTTCTCGTGACCCTATTACTTTCAAATTTTGAAAACGGATTCTAATTTTCACAAAATCAACTAATTATACAAAATTTTTTACAAATTTTTCACAAACGGGAGTATATTGCCCCCTCTCCCAGGCAGGGATCGTGCCTTCCCGCCCAGAATTTGTTTTCTTAACTTTTGTTTTCCTCTTTTCCAGTTCTGATACTAATTTCATTTTATCGTAGTTTCTCAAAGCTCGGTTCTGAGACTTCGCAAACTAGCTAAGCTTTGGCTGAAGTCGTGAAAATTGTGAATTTCATAAAATCGAGGCCACTCAATTCTCGCCTTTTCTCCGTATACTTTGTGAAAAACTGGGGGCAGATCACCACAATGAATTGAATCGGAAAATGCAAGAACATACTTGCAGTCAGATCACTTTTTAATTGGTCTTGATTAGTCGCAAAACTTTCAGTCAAGTCACTTTTCACAGCATTGATTGTGTCAAGAAGTTGTTTTAATTGATCATCCATAGCGCGAGTAATCACCATAAAAACAAAGTCTATAAATTCAAACAGTCTTTATGAAAAAATGTCCAAAGTCACACTTACTCCAAGAAAGTCCAGAAGAAGCCCCACGTTGGGCGCCAATTGTAACGGATCCGGTGCGACTTCCAACTTTCTTGAAAGGACGACACAGTTCTTGATTAAGAATACAGGAAATTTATTTACCCTATGTACAGGGAAGACTGTCAACAACTGCTAAATTAATCATCAGTAATTAAGCAAATATCACACAACACCGTAAACTCAACGGTTACACACGTATTTACTTCCAAATACGAAAAACAACACAGCGAAATGCCTCGCAATAAACAGAGCTAATACACTCTCAGTACAAATTCTCAATCAAAACTAAACTTTTTATCATGCGTAACGGCTTTTTATAACATTGAAAAGTTTCCTCTCAACTATTCCAGAAAATGCTACACCGTTCTACCCTTTCTTATTTCATTCACAAATTTTATCAATGAAAAAAAATAGAGGGTTCGTATACTTCAGCCAAATGTACGGGGGCTGTATATTCATTACAAGAAACTATTTACAGGTTATGTTGCTACAATAATTACTATTTACAGAATTTAACAATATATATATCCCACGTTACCATTTGTCGGAGTTTTACAAACGTAAATGGCATATATATTAAAGTGATACCATACCCGACTTATATAAAGTTCTTTACGGTCATCTGGGATACAGTAAGAAGCTAGGCATATTAGTATTTTAAATGTTAATACAAACGGATGGTATTTAAACCAGAATTTGGCTCTGTGACTCACAATACAAAAAAAAAAAAAGAACTCAAATTTTGTGGATTACTAAAAATTTGAAATTTCTCCTCTTTTAGAATAAAAATGTCTGGAAAAAGTGTTTCATGGAACAAAATACATTTCTAAGTTATGATACACACAAAAATTTCATTTATTCTACAGTTGTTGATTATGTTAACCAATATTTTAAGTGTGACTCACGTTACACTAATTCGTGACTCACGTCACTTTTCTTACTTTAGTCTTTGATTTTCAGGTATTACTGATTTTAAAACATCTTTTTTGTAAATTTTGTTGCAATTTCACTTGATTTCAAAGTAGGTCAATGCTTAATTGCCTATTTTAATGAGTCAAAAAATTTAAAAAATTCAGTTTGAATTAAAAATTGATAAATGTTAAAGTATAGGTTAAAGCTAATAAAAATAACTTTTGAAAGAAAAAAAATCAGTTATTCTGTAGCGGTGGTAAAGTGTAAAATATCATCTTGAATTAGTAAAAGGTTGAGTTCTAATGGATGAATCAGCTTAGAGGATATAATTTTTTTCCTTGTTTTTATGCCACTTCCGGTATTGTTCTGTTGGTTGCAGTGTAGTGATTTCAATTCTACGTTGATCTTAATACAATTGGTATCATTTACAGGTTACAATACACTATTACATTTCAGATGATGCCAGTCATCCCATTTCATATTGCATAATCGTTGTAATAAGTGTTTGTTGTTAGAAATGGTCTCTTCAAAGAATTTACTTTCTCAACTACGACTGATGAAGAATGGATTTTAATCTGCTCAAATAGGGAATAAATGAGGTGTCGAGCTTGCTTTTTCAAGTTTTTCCATCCTACATCTCTTTTTCCTCAAACTAATCTGCTTAAACCATTCTTTTCATAAAACTCTTAAGCCTAAATTTAATTAAGATAAGGAATTTTCTTTGGGTGAGTTTTTCTGAGTACTGAAAGCTTCTTCGCAAATCCACATTACATTTACTACTAAATAACTTTCTCATCAGTACAGCTTTTGCTTTACTTTGGCTTGTGCTTTTCTTTGTGTACTAATACATTTGTGTACTTGTTGAGGCGATTTTTAAGAAGTCTGAATTTAACCACTTTTTTTCCTCTTGAAATATTTATTTATTTATTTTTCAACCAATCTTAAATTGCTCAGTGCAACTTCTTTAGTTTTTCAATTTTCCTTTTCATATACTTTTTCCTCCAGATACAATGTTTCTGTTAATATAATTACGATCTTTTCGGCACCTGTTCTGACATTCTACTGTTACTGATGCCTTAGTTTAAAAACTTCTTTTTTATTGGTAAAAAAGTCCTTAAGAACTACAGAAGACAAAAATGTTCATGTGGAACATCTTGGAAATCTGAGAACCAAAAGTTGACTCTTGCAATAATTAAAACATTATAAAACAATGGATTAAACTAATTCTGCTAATTAAATTAATGTTAATAGTATTATTAATCATATATAGGTGTCTGTGTAAATGCTAATCTCCCATTAGCTCTTAAAATAGCATTAAGATACATTATATACCATTAAAAAGTCAATGTTGTCCTGTATTGGCTGTGACACACTACATGTGACTCACGTTACAAGATAAATATGCTTATTTTCAGATTAGAATAATAAAAAAAGATCAAATTGGCATATAATTTCTTTTTTGTTACATAAATGAGTAGAAGAAACAGTAAGAATGTTTTAATTTACAAGCTATAAAATTTATAAATATTAAAAAATTGAGTTTTTCGTGACTGACATTACATAGAATTCAATGATATAACAATCTGTTTCTTTCAAATATTTTAAGGAGAAATTTTAAAACATACTGCAATAATTATCTTCTTATGGAACGTATCTTTCGGAAAAAACTGTAATTAGTCAGCAGAAACAGGCTAAAATAATAAAAATATGTTTATTTAAAATTGCCTCTAGCAGAGAGAAAGTTCACCCGAATGTGAGCTCATAAAACAAGCTCTCATACGAAAAGAAAATGGTTTACTTGGAGTTACCAGATATTAACTTGTGAACTTCAATTAATACAGAGAATATGCAAAATAAAGTTGGAACATTTTTCCTCTTTTTTTTTTTTTTTTTTTTTTGTTTTATTTTATTTTATTTTTTTTAACACCTAGTTTCCATGTTTTGTGGAATTGCTCATATGTATTATCATTTTAAAGTTTTGAATCAAGATCAGAAAATGAAAAACTCTGTCTCAAATTAATTTGCCAAAGAATTGTTACGTTTGTAAGGCAAAACAAAGTACTTTTTTAACCGAAAAACTTATTGCTTACTTCTGAAGAGCTGTGCGTTTTATAGAGAATTGCGTCTTACAGGTCGGCATTTAAAGATATTCTACTGCATTAAAAAAAAATAAAAATTTGAGTAATATGTAGGTCTTGAGTTCCAAATTCATGATTAACTTCAGTTTCTTTCTGACTAACCATGAGTCATAACTTTTGAACATTTTTCATGGAAAATAAAGATTCTCGATAACAAGTCTCAATAGTGTCAAGGATAAGACACTCGGTGATTCTGAGGCCCCCTATTTCGCTAAGGCCCCAGGCTCGCCCCTCATGTGCCCGTGCTGTGATTTGCCATTTAACAACTTACCATTTTTAAAATGAACAAATAGGAAATTTGTTCTGAAAAATTACAGTACACAAAGAAAGAATAATGTAACTTGCATCGAAATATTATTTTTTATTTTTGGCAAAAAGTTCGTACTTTCAACAAAAAAATGGGCGGGGGGATAAAAATTTTCATTTTAAAAATGGAGCAAAGTGAAAAATACAATTATTATTCTAATTAAATATTTTCTAATCAAAACCTTTTTTAATGCTCACTTTCTGCATGGAACCTCCAGTTTTTTTGTCCATAGTTTGCAGTGGCATTGCCAGGATTCTGTTTTAGAGGGGGCCCAGGTTCTTACCCCAAAGAGACTATCACATTAACTATTTGTCATTAAATTGCTTATTTAATAGATTTCATTATAAGGTCATGTTAATTACTGCTAACTGCTAACTATTATTTGTTAAAAAACCAATAGGATGGTATTTGCAATTCTGAATATTTTTAAAAGAAGTAAATAATCTCGGGATGTATACATGAGTTACATGATTAAAATATTTTCTTAATGAGAAAAGTAATAACTGATCTGTTTTACCTACAATAGCGTTAATAATTCACTTAAATTTACGCAAAAAAAGTTTTTGAGCCGTTAAAATTAAAATACCTTTTATTTTGTAACACTTTTTTTAGTTATTTATTAATCAGAGACTTTTATGTCAATGTGTGTTGACATCAGACAGAGCTAGAACATTTAGACGCTGTTGACCAGTATGGCTAAATTGATCCTCACTCCTAAATGTTGAAATTGTCCTTTCCACTGCTGCCATAGATGGTGTTGGAACACAAGTAGGGTCAAGTTTAATTTAATGGAAGGAGGACCCAAGCATTATTTTGTGAAAGCTTTTATTGCACACATCACAAGAACGACGGCACACACAAGAACATGAGGACAACAGAAAGTACAAGAATGGATGACTAAAAGTTGAAGTGGAAGTACATTCTTCCCGCGCTCTAATAGCGCCCTCTATTCCGTAATGAGGGAGATGCAACATCCTCCGCCCACAAAAGTTAAAGTTTAACCTAAACTTATAAATTTAAATAACTAGACAATTAAACATTTGTTTTGAAAATTAACTCACAAAAATATAACACTGAATTAAATTACAGTACACAATTAAAACATTCAAATGTAGAGGTTGACATTAAAATATTTAAAATATCAGCTCAATGTGTCGTAGGTTTAACGATCCTGCACTTTTTGGTGGTTATTGGTTCTCTCATAATCTCAGAAATTTTACCTGAAGTTTCCAAGCGGTACAAACGTTGAAATGGTCGTACCAGTTCACCACTCTGAGTTTTCAATCTTGCAACGCGAGAGACACCGTCACGCCCTTTGTAAATTTCAATAATTTTGGCTAAAGGCCAATCTACACGTTTTTTATTATCCAAACTGATTAAGACAATATCTCCCACAGCTAGTGGAGTTTGTACTCCTTTGCTGGTCTGCCTTAAAATGGAGAGATATTCTTATTGGAACCTAATTTTAAGTTTTTGCTTAACGGCGTGGAGGTGCCTCGCACGTTTGCGAAGGTTTTTCAAGTCATTCTGCTCTAAGTCTTCGACGAAGAATTCAATCTGATCCTGCAAAAATAAAGATGGTGTTATAGCTACTAAATCAGAGGGGTCCTCCGAGAGATAAGTGAGGGGTCTGCTGTTTAGCAGGGCTTCACACTCACACATGACGGTGTGAAGTTCATCATATTGGAGACAAGCTTTTCCCACATTGCGTCTCAGCAATTCCTTCAACATTCGGACTACCCTCTCCCACCAACCACCCCACCAAGTGGCGGTCGGAGGGTTGAAGTGCCAAGAGATCTTCAAGTCCGACTGAGAAATAATGACACTCCAATCGATGTTCTGGAGCTCATTGTTTAGTCCAACGAAATTTTTACCATTGTCAGAGTAAATTGTTGTTACTCGATCTCGACGTGCGATAAATCTTCTTAATGCAAGAAGAAAACTTTGGGTTGATATGTCCGAGACAAGTTCGAAATGAACGGCACGGTAAACTGCACATGTGAAAATTGCTATCCAGACTTTATCACGATTTCGTAGGAGCAGAGGACCAGCCATGTCGACACCGGTTGTCTCAAACACAGCTGACATTCTCACACGATCTTCAGGAAGAGGTGCAAACACAGAAGTGGCATGTTTTGACTTAAATCTTTGACAAATCACGCATTTGGACACTACAGATCGGACAGTTCTCCTGGATCTCAGTATCCAATACTTCTCTCGTAAGATGGAAACGAGTGTCTGTACACCCGCATGATTATACGTTCGATGCGTATCTTCTATGAGTTTGCAAACAAGCTCGTGCTTGTCCGGCAACAGTATTGGTTTTCTAAAATAATCTTCGTTATCTGTAGAGTAAAGTTTGGTCTCCACTCTGAGGAGGCCATCAAAATCAAAGTTAACCACAAAGTTAGCAGGAATAAGTCGACGGTTTTTGACAAAGGTTTCTTTTTGTATCAAACGGAAAATTTCGAGCTCCGATTTGCAGAGCTCTTCTCTGCTTAGATGTCCATGAAGAAGAGTGTTTCTTTTACCATGTACTGCTGATTTTATATTATAGATGAATCTTTTCACATAGGCCAAAATTCGTATGATGGTAGAAAATCTTGAAATTCGCTTACTCCACTCCAGGAAGTTAGATTCCAAATCGTTTAGAGTGATATTCGTCGTAACTGTTGGTATTTTTTCTCTAGAAGCGAGTTCCAAACCATCTGATAAATCAAAGTCTTGGGTGTCTGGCCAGCATGCGCGATTTTTCAACCAAATGGAACCCTCTCACCAGCAAAGACTGAAGAGGGTTTGTGCATTACATCCCCTGGACGCGATGTCTGCAATGTTCATCTGTGATGGAACGAAATTCCACTCTTCTTTCAACGAACTTAAATGGATCTCTTTAACTCTATTACGCACAAATGTTTTCCAAGTTCCTGAGTTTTTTTATCCAACAGAGCACAACTTTCGAGTCAGTCCAGTAGAAAGTTTGGATATTCTCAATGTTCAGTGATGTTTTGACGTTCTGAACTAAACGAGTGCCGATTACTGCAGCCAAGAGTTCGAGTTTTGGGATGGACATTTCAGTTTTCATTTTGGTGATGGGATCCTTTTTTAGAGGGGCAACACGTGACTTTGCCTGAACTAATTTAATCTGAACTTCATTACCGCATTCGATTCTCAAAAACACGCACGCTGCAAAGGCTTTTCCACTTGCATCACTGAACATATGCATTGTGGTAGTTGACTCATCAACTAAACCCGCAAAGTAACGCGGAATTTGAATTAATTCCAAAAAATTTAAACTAGCAAGCCAATTTTTGAATTCCTCGATAATTTCAGGCGGCAGTTTTTGATCCCATGTTAGCTTATAATTTTTCCACGCTTTTTGCATTAGAAGTTTTGGAATGAGTGTCACGGGTGCTGTTAAACCGATCGGGTCAAATATCTTTTGCGAAATTGACAAAAGTTGCCGTTTTGAACACGAATCGTTGATTTCATTCGAAACATTGCCCAGATCGCAAGATATCAAATCCTCACTTGGATCCCATAAAAGACCAAGTACCGAGCATTTTGTTTTTTCCCCGTTTTGATACTTTGAGGAGAATACCCAACCCGTGAGCTCAAACCCCGCTTTTGACATAATCTGACAAGCTGTTGTTCGAAACTGTTGAAGTTCTATCTCATTTTGAGCACTAGCAACAACATTATCGACATAGAAAGAATCTTTCAATTTTACTGCAACTTCATTACTACTTTCTTTATCTAAATGATGATAAATCGTAGACATGAGCAAAAATAAACTCGAAGAAAGGCCAAAGACTACTCTACAATGCCTATACGTTTCAATTTCGCGTTTTTCATAATCTTTTCACCACAGAAATTGCAAAAAGTCTCTGTCTGTAGGGGAAATTGAAATCTGCAAAAATGCTTTGCGAATGTCTGAAATGACGCCTAATCTATCTTTGCGAAATTTATTCAAAATGGAAGGGATCATTTTAATATAGTTTGGTCCAGTAGCTAAGCATTGGTTCAGGGAAACTGAATTTTCGTCTTTTGCAGAAGCGTTGAAAACTGGACGTATTTTTGTCGTAAGACTAGATTCCTTAAAGACGGCTCTGTGAGGTAAATACCGGCATCTCTGTTCAGATAAGTTTTCCCCATTAACGCTACTCGGGACCTGCTCTATGATTCCCAACTCTTCCCATTCTTTCAAAATTTTGTCATAAGAATCAAATTTCCCTGAGGAAATAAGTTTAGAAGACATATTTTTGAGGCGTTTTTCTGCTTGAAATTGCAAGTCAAGTAACTCTGGATGCCCTTCAACCCATGGAAGATTTACCTCATACCTATTATCACAAAATTTAACAGTTTTTTCAAAAAAAGAAACGGTTTCATCATCAATATCCTTTTTTGTTTTGTTTTCTACAGGGTCCCGTATACCTAGGACATCCAATGACCAGAGGTCACAAATTTTGCTAGCGTTTAGCAATGAAATTATAGGCATGGCATGATTAGAACAAGTGGCGTCGGATACCGATTTACCCATAACTACCCACCCTAGATAAGTTTGAAGAGCGGTCAAGCCGTTGGGTTGCTGACTTATGGCACCAGTCAAAATTTTTCCCAAATAATCAGCACCTAATAAAACTGATATTTAAGAATCATCGGTTTCCACATCCGATAAAAAGATTCCATTTTTAGTGAAGTATTTGGCATCAAATTTACTTATTTTTGGAATTTTACCACAAATTACATCCTTATCTAACAATATCGCTTCACACGAAAAATTTCCCCGAATTTCCTGTAGTTCACACTTAAATGCGGAATGTTGAATTTTTTCTGTTTCAACACCGCCAAACAAACTATGTTTAAGAAATTCGGAGTGATCAGTTTTTAAGTTCAAAAATTCTGCGAGTTTACGATTTACGTAAGACCTTTGTGATGCAGAATCACACAAAAAACGCACTATTTTTGTTTTCGAAGGGCCCGATACTTTAATTCTAAGTGCAATAAAACATCTGTCGAGCTGGAAGAGCTTTTGCTGGTGACACTATTAGTTTCTGTTTTGCCCGAAGAAGAAAAATAAATTTCATTTTCCTTACCTAAATTTGGGCACAAAATTGGAAAATGTTTTTTCGCACAAACTAAGCACCGGACACTCATTTCGCATCTATCTGCACGACAGTTAATTCTAAGGCATGATAAACACGCTTTCATTTCTATTACTTTCTTTTTTCTTTCGTGCAAGGGCATTTTTTGAGCCGTAAAGCAGTCGCAACTGCGATGAGTTTTTTTCAAACAAAATAAACAGTAAAAATTCGATCCTTTCCTTTCATTTTTTGTTTAGGTTACAAGAGTCGAAGCTTTTGAAACTGGCGCCGACTTATGTAAATCGCGAGTATCATCTGTTTTATTTTTTATACTCAGAATTTTGTTTTTATCTTTTTCTACCGAACAAAATGATTTGGCGATACATAAGTGTTCAGCGCTAACAACTTCAGATCGGAGAAATTGAATTAAAAGGTCGAGGTCATGCGAATTTGTATTACTGTTACGAGAAATTGAATTCCTTTCTCTTTCCCATGCTATTAAAATTTGTTCAGGAATAGAGGCTTCGACTAAAGGATAAAGCATGCATGCGTATTTTTCCTTAGTCACACCTAAGTTTTCTAAACAGCGCAAATGAGTGTCTAACTGATCAACTAAGTTAGTGAAAGACAAATTTTGAGATTGATTTAGAACCAATTTCAACAGTTCGCATACATATAATTCAATAAGCATTTTATCATCCGCGAAACGTGCTTTCAAGTTTTTGATAACAACTTTATAATCACTTTTAGACACTTGATAAGACTGAACAAAATCAAAAGCCTTACCTTTTGTTGTTTGCCTTAAATACGCAAATTTAACGTCATCCTCAATTTTTGGATCCTCGTCAATTTTTTGGAACATTGACCAAAAAGAAAACCATTGTTTGATATTTCCGTCGAATTCAGTCAATTGCAGTTTCGGTAAGTTTATACTCAAACGTTCTGTTGACGGGTGGACGTTTCGTTCTTGCTGTACGGGATTTTCAAAAGTTTTTAAAAAGTCTTGGTAACGAACTTTTGCAGACGTGAAATTATCCCGGTAATTCTCAATTTGCTCAAGTTCATTCTCCAAAATCTTGTCCAGTTCCGCGTTCGAATCCGGATTTGAAGAGAGGTAACTAATGACGAATTCGTCATTTTCAAAAAGACGCTTTGTCTTTTCCTCAAGTTTGGCATATGCCAGTGAAGCAGATTGGACATCGTTTGCTGTGAAGCAGTTATCCAACTCAGTTATCGTTCTTGTTACTGCTGAGCGTAGCACTTTACGTTGAAGCAGGCAGCTTTTTTCCATTTTATTTTTTTTCTTTTTACGTTGGGCGCCAGAAATGTTGGAACACGAGTAGGGTCAAGTTTAATTTAATGGAAGGAGGACCCAAGTGTTGGTATGTCTCAGGTAGCTACTATAGGTAAACAGTGAATTGACAGTTACAGTTAGCTATAACACTGAATCATTTGAAAATTTAGAGATTAAAGTATTATTTGACCTCTTTTAAGTCTTAAATTATTTTGTGCTGTTGGAAATTGTTCTTAAAATTATATTTTGCTATACAACTTGTGGGATTTACTGATATCAAATTCTAACATATCTTTCCCCATCCACTCTCTTCAACTCAACTCTGCACTTGTTGGTATGGGGGTGATATTTTTGGAAAGGGGTTTTCCTTGGTGGTTTGGCAACAGTAGTAAGGAGAAAAAGACAAGGTGAGATAGAGGCTGGAAGAAGTAGAAAAGAGAAATGAGGCAGCCATGTGGAGAGTGAGATAAAAATCCCAAGATTTGAAAAAAGGAAGTGTCCTACCAAGAAAAATATGGTAGAGGCTAGCATATACAAGAGATAAGAAGGTTGAATAAGAACTAGAAAGGCCCCCTTGAAATGGAATTATCCTGATGCAGGCAGATTACAGAGTGGAACGTGGAGCTAGGGTGGCCATTGTGTGGAAAGTCACACAGGAAAGTATTCTGGTGTAACCTACCAAGTTGCCTCCTTACCCAAGCTGAACCTTCCTCATAAGGTATGTCATAATTAATAATATCAAGAAAAAATGACAGAACTGCCATAGATTTGAATCATGATTTATATACCCCCTTTATAAAATTTGTGTAGGGTTGAGACCTCTTTGACTTCTTTTTTATTGAAAATCAATGTAAGATGAAAAAATAAATGTTTGATGGATTCCCTCACCTTGATGAACCTGTTTGTCTTTTTTTTTTAATAATGGAAACACAACGCAAGGTTTTTTTTTGTAAATTTGTAATATATATTGCTTAGAATTAGAACACAAGCATTATTTTGTGAAAGCTTTTATTGCACACATCACAAGAACGACGGCACACACAAGAACACGAGGACAACAGAAAGTACAAGAATGGATGACTAAAAGTTGAAATGGAAGTACATTCTTCCCGCGCTCTAATAGCGCCCTCTATTCCGTAATGGGGGAGATGCAACAGATGGAGAGTGGCTGTTATCAAGAGCAGAATATTTGAAATTGACATAAAAAATCATAATTTTAGGCACCATTTGGTAATGTTGTTGGAAAGATGATATTAGGTGCTCTCCCATATTGTTTTCAATGTTGAATCACTTTTAATCTATCTTTTGTGATATTAGGCGGTCAATAGCTTCTTTTAGACATATTCCAAAATGTAAATTTTTAAAACTCAATTTTAGGCTATCTTTGGAGAAATTAGGTAAGAAGGAGGTGTTTTGATCTCGGAAAAATGTTAGATGTTGAAATTTAAAAGGCACAATTTGATAACTTAAATTTTGCATTATTTTAGGTAAAAAATAAAATTGTTCCTATTGTGGCTAACCAAGGTGGGTAGTAATTCTCAGATTACTATACGAATATTACGAAAATAAAAGTAAATTTATGTTAATTTTGCAAAGGCGTCATTTTTATCGAAATTTTAATTGACAAATTCGAAGAGGGTGAAAAGAAAACATGCTAGTCTCATAGAACCCCTGATAGAGCTCCATGGAACCCAAGGTTCCACAGAACACAATTTAAGAAACGTTGGTATAAACAAACAAATAAATGAATGAAAAAATGTAAGAATATATAAATAAATGACCAAATCAATCAATATAAGAAAAGATGAATGAATGAATAAATAAATGAACTAATGAATGAAGGAATTCATTATTGGAGAAATATGTAAGTTATGCTATGAATGAATGAATAAGTAAAAGAAGTAAATTGTTTCACTTTGGTGCACATGAACTGGAAATTTTGTTGAACATTTTAAAGTAAAAGTACATTTTTAATTAAAGTGCTTTTTTCAAAACTAAATATGTATTTCAACTGAGGAATGCCTTAAAAAAACCCTTTGTTTATGAAATACAATGGACAGTCATGCCATTTTATACATTAATATTTATATTTTCATCTGAAAATTAACTTCATATTTTATTTCAGTTAGATGCTCAGGGGGACAACTTAGAATGTACTAAAAATGAATTGGATTCTGTGAAAACACAGCTTCAGAAATGTTCTCTTCAAGTGAGTATTTGAAAAATTAAAGCATGTTAAATTATTAAATAATGTGTATAGTCTCCAACATTATGTGAAAAGGCTCAAATCTTTGTTATTCTTACTAACAGTACTGAAATAATAAAACTCTCTCATTCTCTAACCATACTGCCAATTTTACCTCTCTCAAAAATTAAATTTTAAACAGCTAGTTAGTGGGCAAAAATGTTAAGTTGTAATAATGCAAGTTATACCCTATTCTACAAAATATTTTGCACTTACATGCTTATTACTGTTGTAAAACACCAATCTTTCATTCGTACATCCATCCTTTTCCCATTATCTTTTTATTTGTATGATCCCTGTACAAATTGTATTTAAATAAAGTTAACAAAATATAAATGTAACGTTTTTACAAATGTCATTTCCTAGTGTTCATTCTTGTAATATTTTTTTTCTTCAAGATAAAAATGTAGGAAGAAAGATGACTTTTTCAAATCCTCGACATTTGAGACCTCAAAATTTTGTACACGGGTCATTCTCCTAAAAACGTAACTTTTGAACGCAAATATTTTTAAATTTCGAAACCTTTTGATTTCTTTCTTTTTCTTTTTTTAATTCTTACATGAAAATGTTGCCTACAAGAAGTAACCATAAACAATGGCCCAGCTAAGTTCCAATTATTTTACTCATAAATAAAAAGAGTAATAAAACGCCTTGTTCACTGAAAAAAAAAAATTAATTTTTAAAAATCGAGGTTAATTTATTATCGAAGAAATAAGATTGTTAATTATGCAGACAATGAGCTATTTTAATGATGAGTTGGAATATAATATTAAGCTCTCTTAATTAATGTACGGCTTAATTAGTAGTTTCAAATGTATGTTAGAAAATACTATTTATTAAATTTGAGTATATACTGGCAATTTATAATTTTAGGAGAATGCCTATAATTGATGTATTTCCCCTCCATCATTTATTTTCACCTCAGAAATAATGACATTGATAAGGTCTGTCATGGAGGTGAGGAATTTTCCATTAATATGTGCTTAATAAATACATTTTTCAGGAAATTTTTTTTTTCTTTGTTCTACAATCTGCACATGTTAAGCATATGAAAACATGTTCACTTATTTTTTTACATTAATTTATGTCCCTGAAATTTGAGTTCACAGAGGTGAGAAGTCAGAATAACCACACTAAGTTTTTAAAGCAATATCTATCTTCTTATTTTTCGACAACAATCTCACAACTTCAACTATGGCTGAAAAAAAAACAAGGGGGCTCCCTTGTATTATGGAAAATACAATTTGATGTCATTATTGCCACATGTTAATGAGGAATGGCATTTTGTATTTAGGTAACGGAAGTGAGAATTTATTGTGTGACAAGACTCCTTATCCTACTAAAACGAACTAAAACACAACATTAAAAATTTAAATATACTTAAGCAATTAGTATTTGAGACACTTGTGAAAGGAATAATAAATAAATAAGTTCACTCCTGTTTGCGAAAATTTCAGCACCATGAAGGACTTACACGAGTGAGCTGAAAATTGCAGGAAATGTAAAGTAGGGCATGAAATGCAAATGATTAGAATTGCAGACCGGTAGCTCATGTGTATGCTGAGCAGCGCCCTCTGAACGGTGGATCAAACCGAATATAAATAGACGGCTGTAGCGAGACGCGTATGATTATCGATGGTTATATGCTAGAGTAAATGTTAACTGAATCTTTACTATGCCTCTTCAATGAAAAAAAGCAAAATTTGAGCAAATTTCTGAGTTTGAATGGGGCAGAATGGTCGGCCTTTGTAAAGCTGGATTGTCTTATTGTGCAGTAGCTGCTCGTGTGGAGCGTAACAGCAGCACAATCATGCGTATTTGGAAGCAGTGGACGGACGAGGATGGGGCAGCTTGGAAATCCAGGTGTGGACCCGAAAATGTGACCTCAGCTCGCGATGACAGACGCCTGGTGCGTATGGCTCTGATAGACCGCACAGCTTCTTCTAGACAATTGGCAGCACGGTGGTCAACAGCTGCAAGCACTTCATCAATTGGGAGACGTCTGCTGCAGCATGGGCTGTGCGCAAAGATTCCTTTATACAGGATTCCTCTCACACAAAACCATCGCCACCTGCGGCTACAATGGGCCAATGTGCATAGGAGCTGGAGTGCTGATTGGCAGCAGGTCATCTTTTCTGATGAATCCCGCTTCAATTTATGGCACCATGATGGCCGAATTCGTGTCAGGCGCTATGCCGGTGAATTGGCACATTCCGGAGTTCATTATTGAACGCCACAGTTGACAAACACCCGAAGTTATGGTCTGGGCTGCCATAGCATATCATGGACGATCACAATTGCTACAAATTGTGGGCAATTTGAACAGTACCCAATACATAAATGAAGTTTTACAGCCTCAAGCTATTCCTTTCCTGCAAGGATTGCCAAGGGCTGTATTCCAGCAGGATAATACCCGTTCACATGTCGCCAGGACTGTCAAATCCAACCTTGATTCCCAGCCGGTACAGCTTCTTCTTTGGCCTGTATATTCCCCTGATATATCACAGATTGAACATGTGTGGGATTTCGTTGGGTGGCGTCTCGCTCGTGATCCTCGTCCTGTTGCTTTGACAGACGAACTTTAGTTGTGCATACAAGCAATATGGAATACTTTTCCGCAGGCAGATATTCAAACTTTGTTTCACTCAATGCCGTGTCGTGTAGCAACTCTTATTTTGGCGCGTGATGGCCACACAAAATACTAATTTCTATCTCTTTTGTTTGTTTGGTTTGAAAATGTAATCATTTATTTGTACCATTACCACTCAACTGTGTATTAAATTTCATTCAACTATGATGCTTCCTTCATGGTGTTGCAATTTTCACAAACAGGGGTTTATATACTTTTAATTAAACAAGGTATTAAGCCACATAAACAGTCACACAAGGTGTGTGACATGCCACGGAGGTGAGAATTCACATGTTGTGAACCAAAAATATACTAAAATAAAAATTATTTAAAAAAATTGTTGGCACGTCTAAATAGATATATTTTTGATGAAATTAAAAATCATTGCTAAATGAATTGTTCCTTAAAGTTTTTACTATAAAAGGCGTGTGACAGAAAAGTTATACTTTTTGAAGAATGACCCACTCCCAAATTTACTTTTCAACTTAAAATATGAACAAAAACCCGAACATAAAACTTTTTTTATAAAGTAGCTAAGTATTCTTCAACTTTGATTTATGTTTTTTATGGTTTGGTAAGTAACAATTCATGTATAAGCACACTAAAACAAAAGTGCTGGCATCAATTTTACATTTAATTTTTAATGTAAATTCACAACTCATAGTAACAGTTAAGAGTAAAAAAATCAAAACATTGCAAATGTTAATCATAGGGTGGCAATCCCTAATATGCAAAGTAATAAATGTAAAGCTGAATAAGATCACTCTCTTCTGAGTACCTGGACTCTCAGGTGTGAAAGGTAATGAAATATCTGATAGCCTTGCTAGGAAAGGATCTGATACTCCTTTTGTTGGCCCTGAACCAGCAATAGAGATTTCAAAGAAACCAATTAGGACTGCTGCCTTTGATAGTTTTATGAAATTTTTTTTTAACTAGCATAATTTTGATGGGCAATGTCAGGCAAAGGAACTTAATTGGAGTTGTCGTAGTAATAAGGCAAAACTGCTCAAAAGTCTGAATAAATCTCGGAGTAATTGTAATAATGTAATCTTAATCAAATGTTAATCAAACTTAGTGACATTTTTGTGTAATCATAAGTAGTTGTGTCAGTATTTAAAATCCATATAATTATTATTAGAATCACTAAATTTGGATGTAATTGAAATCATAATGAACAAATTTGTAATCAAAATCTAATCCTACAGTGGTGGACAAAATTATAGACTCAATTTTTTTTTCTTTTGTTTCAATTACAACATGACTCAATTTAAATTACTTTCATTGAAGTAAGGATGAATAGTTGAAGAAATAGTTCTAAAATTAGTACATCTTATCAATTAAATTAAAAATTTCATAAAATTAGAAAATTTGCAAATTTAATATTTTATCATTATGTGAAACCTGGACAAAAGTATAAACTCAGAGGTAAAAAATCCAGGATTACGAGAGAGTTTCGTTCCAAAATGTTAATTTAACGCCATAGAATGAATAAATGTTGCCATCAGTGATTGCTAAAAGTTTTGTTTTTGGAAATTAATGAGAAACATATAAATGCACCGCTGGACAAAATTATAAACTCACTTATTTTTTCATTTTCTCAGTTAAAAAACTTTTTGTTCCAGTAAAGATAAATAACTGACGAAATAGTCCTAAATTCAGTATAACTCATAAACTTTATGAATTAAATAATTTAATTAAAAAATCTCAACTTTAATATCTTTATAATACATGAAACCTGGACA
Source organism: Uloborus diversus (assembly GCF_026930045.1). Lineage (NCBI taxonomy): Eukaryota > Metazoa > Arthropoda > Arachnida > Araneae > Uloboridae > Uloborus > Uloborus diversus. The sequence continues at coordinate 49,706,831 of NC_072733.1, read as the reverse complement.
AACGTATCAACTCACAGAAGTAAGAAACTCTGAAGTTTGGTAGAATTTTATTCAAATACTTAATCATTTAATGTCCAAAAATGAACCAATGCTGAATTACAAAATTACAAACTTACAATACTGCATAAAAACAATTATAAGCTAACAAAATTTTAATTTTTTGAGTTTAATTAAGTTACATTTGCAATTACTTCAGTAAAACAAAAGCATAGATTTAGGAAAATGTAATTTTGCTATTAACATGGATAAATTGAAAAAAAAAATCAATATTTGAAATGTTTTAAAAATTAACACTGCATTAAATCTAGCCATTAGTGTAAACTACAAACTTTTAAAAACGAGTTGGGCTCCCAGTTTTCGGAATTGCCTCGAATATGCGAATGGGCATGTAGATTTCACAAGCGTTTCCAACAGCTGCAGTGGCATATGGTTCCATGCTAAAAATATTGCCCTTTTTAATTCCTCTATGGTTTGGTACTGGTGACGATCATGATAAACTTTGCGAACCGTGGTCCCCCAAAGATTTTCAATCGGATTAAGATCCGGACTACGAGCTGGCCATTTGGTAACTTTGATACCCCAGCGCTTGAACCAGCGCTTCTTTTGTACTTTTCACTGTGTGTACACACGCGTTATCTTGCTGAAATAACCAGTTACCTCCAGGAATCAGATGAGCAAAAAGGTAAGAGATGATCTTCCAGTATTAATTGGTAATCTTCAGCGTTCTATCTTCCATTAAGAAATGCCAATCCTGCTTTACCATGCTGAGAGAGTTATTTATCTTTACTGGAACAAAAAAATTTTTAACTGAATTAAATTATGATTGAAAAAATGAAAAAAAAAAGAGTTTATAATTTTGTCCAGCGATGCATTTATATGTTTCTCATAAATTTCCAAAACCAAAACTTTTAGCAATCACTGATGGCAACATTTATTCATTCTATGGCGTTAAATTAACATTTTCGAACGAAACTTTCTCGTAATCCTGGATTTTTTACCTTTGAGTTTATATTTATGTCCAGGTTTCACGTAATGATAAAATATTAAATTTGCAAATTTTCTAATTTTATGAATTTTTTAATTTAATTGATAAGATGTACTAATTTTAGAACTATTTCTTCAACTATTCATCTTTACTTGAATGAAAATAATTTAAACTGAGTCATGTTGTAATTGAAACAAAATTAAAAAAAAATTGAGTCTATAATTTTGTCCACCATTGTATTATCATGATTGCAAAAAAGATGAAGTATTCAAATTCTGAGTAAAATTCACTGATGATGCTTGAACAATGGCGCAGAGATCGCTTGCTTGTTAGATATAATCTCAGTCTTCCGCTTCACCTTGAAGCATTATTTTACATAACCTGCTCAAATCATCGGATTGCTGCAAAAGCATAAACCCCCCTACTAACTTTTGGAGACAAAAGAAGTATCCGAATCTTGAAAGAGTTTTAGAACCAGCGGGAACTCTCCCCTTAGAGGTAGAAGGACTGTTGTGGTGTTGCTCTTGACTTCTGTTACAACAAAAAAAGGTTGAAAGGTCATGGATTGCAATCTACATAGTATGTACTGGCCTAAACCAAAATTACAAAACTTCTTATTAGATGAAAAGTGAATTCTTTAATATCTTCTCACTGCAAGAAAATATTCAAGAAATGAATGTCTAAATTTAAAGATAATTTGTTTACACAATTGTGTGCAGTTTCCAAGGAATACTTAAATTGTATAATGTATAATTACCTTTTCATAGTTTATGTGATGCAGTGAGAAGCAAAGGGATATAAGTGGACATTCTCAAATTTTAAGTAAAACGCATTAAAAGATAACATCTTAGGTAGGCTTTCATTGAAATTTTTTTCTAAATCATGCTGTATAGCAGTAAGTACAAAGGCTGCTAGTACCATCGCTTGGCCCAAAACAGAGGAGAGGTTCACCTACCATGTGTACTGTTTATCTCCAAATTTATAATTTTGCCACTTACATCCCTTTGCTTCTCACTGCCTCATATGTTTTTAAGTAAGTCACCAATTTTTAGTATTGTAAATTACATTAAGTATGCTAGTACAGAAAAATAGGTTTAAATTTTGCAATTTTAAATGGTTACTTTTTATGATTACTTTAACTTTTATTCTCATCGTTTCTTCCCACATTTGGACACGTCTACAATTTTTATATTTATTAACCTTCTATAGAAATTTTTAAGTAAATAACTGTGTTCCTCTCTCCTAATTGGGGGCGTCTAGGGGTGGAGTGTAATTAAACATTCAATGCAAAAGGACGTGCTTAGGATTATTTAATGAGAAATAAATTTTGCATACAATTTTGAACTTTGTTCTCTGTACAAGAACACATTGTCGCCTCAGAGCAACACTCAGACATCTAATCTCAGGAGTAACACTAAGATATCCTAATGTTGCTCTGAGGCAACAACATAAAGCACTCCTGCACAAATAGACTTGAGTTTTATCCCTTAAAATGCTTTGAACAAAACTGAAACACACCTCTGCAAAAAAATTCAACAAAAAACGTTGCTTCATTATTTTTGTATGTTTTATAACTTCTGAAAATATGTAATAAATTTAGTTTAAAATATCTTGAAGAAGTAGACTTTATTTGACTGTGGATGTTTTCACAGGATTTCTTCTTCAACATTAATATTTAAAAAAATTTTTGGAAAAAAATAGAACCGACTTCAAAATTGCTCTAAAAAGGGAAAAATAATTTTATTCTTTAAACACCATCGAAAATACTTTTAAACATAATTTTTGAAGTTGGCGCAAAAACAAAAAGTAAAATCCAGTGTAACCATGCTTCGTTCATATTTTTTTCAGAAAATCATCCAAAGTTAGAAACGAAACATTTATATCGTTACTCAAAGATGCTGTTATCAATGCATAATGTATGTGGTAGTAAAGGAACTAGGCCTGGTAAAATTTATAGTTGTAGTTGAATTATGGCGGTGAATGATCTGTTCTATCGTTTTTGCGCCAACTTCAAAAATTATGTTTAAAAGTATTTTCGATGGTGTTTAAAGAATAAAATTATTTTTCCCTTTTTAGAGCAATTTTGAAGTCGGTTCTATTTTTTTTTCATCCTTTTTAGTGTAAATGTATATATTTCTGTAAAAATCAGAAGTTACCATCATGAAACTTTACCCTTTTTTTTCCTAAAAATGCTACATACTAAAAAAAAACTATAAGCACATCTTAAACTTTAAGCGATTGACACTAAAAATGTATTTTACCACTTGAGAAAATGCCGGAATTTTCCAGAATCGGAAAGATACAGAAATCAATAGAACATTCGAGAAAATACGAGAAACAGTAGAAACGAAATCTTAGTAAAATTCACTTTGTCCTAGTCGGGATTTGAACCCGGGTTGCTCGCGTGGAAGGCGAGAATTCTACCACTGAACCCCCGTTATCCACGGAAGGTAAGCGCGAACTTCGTTACAATATTTAATCATTTATTAGGGAAATTGCATGAAATTTATGGTTTTTTGCCCATAACTTTTTTTAAAGGACAAATATGGTCAAACAAAGTAATGGGACCTAAGTTGAGCCATCCCCTATCCATTAAAGAAAGAATCATCAAAATCGGTTCACTAGGTGAGACGCTGTGAGTGGACAAACAAAAAAAAAAAACATACATACGGTATGAACTGATAACCGCCTCCTTTTTGAAGTCGGTTAAAAAGAAGCACAGCTCTTGGTAATCTATCACATTTCTATACATAGGACAAAAGAACTTTTTTAATAGTTGAAAAAAGGAATGTTAATTTTAGTATTAATTAGCATTATGTGTTGATTTTAGTATCACAGTAATTACTCAGCTGACAAAGAGAAAATGTTTCTTTCCCGTAATTATATACACATGTTGAACATGAATTGTTTGACCACTGATGAGATGAAGAGGGGAAGATCAGGTTTATAAGCGGAAATTGACTGCTTGGATTACTTTGCAGAGATGCCAGTTTGCGAAATGTAAAACAGGGGTATATCAAAAAAATAAAAAAAAAAAAGCTTCAAAATACCCCCTTTTCCATTTCATCTTAGCAGCTGGCCAATTTTTAATGCTGAACATGAGTGGACAGTACATGTGGAGCTATGCAGATATATCGATATAAATATTTATGTGTGCATAAGTGTACGAGACAGTTACAAATATACTTGGAAGTGTACAATTGCCATGTAAATGTACAATGCCCTTTTTTGTTTTATTTATTTTATTTTATAGCATTGTCTGCATCACAGCTTAAATTATACAGGGCAGTTTCATTTTATTTCAGCCTTAACACTTGTCATTCTTTAATACATCTTTAAAAAATGAAAACATATCATTAAAACCCTTTGATACATTTTGTTGTGCTTTATATTGCACAATTTTCAGTAATGATTCAACTTGTTTAATTGCCTCTTTCATGAAAAAGAGTTAAAAAGATTCTGTGTGATTGCTAACCTGCCTCCAGGCTTGAACACCTTGATTGTCACTCGCTCAAACCTTGTGAGATTCATGTCATTGTTATTCAGTGCTTACTGAATTTTGCTTCTGCTACTGGTCTGTTTTGAGACTTCTGTTTGGGAATTACTACAATAGATCTATGGTTGCAGTGCTTGGCTCTATTGAGCATCCTCTCTTTCATTTCATTCCCTTCATGCCATCATTAGAAAGAACCAGAGCACAAAACTGCAGGAAATTGCCAGCATGTTGAACTTTTTGTAGGGCTCCATTGTTCACGGAGACCTTGGATTTTATAAACTGTCCTAAAAATGGGTTTTACCTGTTCTCACCGTTGATTACAAGGTACATTTTCAATCCTCACTGGCATTTTTGCAATGTTATTCCACTGAGAGCAAAAAGTTTCTGCAGCGAATTTAGAACTTTTTGCATCCTCCCGAAACAAGGATAACGTTGATGGAATGGATGCACACCTCATCACCACAATGAAAGAAGACCAAGATCCAATCTTCAGCAGGAAAGGTTATGCTTACAGAGTTCTTTGACATAGAGAGTTTGGTGCATGTTTTGTTTATGCCAAAAGAAATGACATTCAATTCGGCTTTGTATTGTCAAATGTTGAACTGATAGAATGTAAGTAAAGAGAGGCACCAGGGAAAACTGAGTGCTGGTGTAATTTTGTTGCATAATAACACCACACCTCAAAAGGCTCAGCAAATGTGCAAACTGCCATACTGATTCAACTTATCAACATATAATTTTCATGCTTTTGGCCAGCTCATAAAGGATCTTGACCGAAAATGATTCAGAAAGGATGAGGAGCTGAAAGCAGTTGTCACCATGTGGTTACATAGCAGTAGAGGAGATACTTATTTATCTAAAATCGAAAAATTGGTTGTCTGTTTGAAAAAATGTTTATACAGTTTCTTGGGAACTATGTGGAAAAGTGAACTTGCATTGTATGAGGATCAGTCAATAAATAACAAGGCAGAGGCCATAAAACAGACTTTATTCGACATTCTTCAAAAATACTGACCGAAATTGTTTAAACACTTATTCCACTGGGAAATTAGTAGCATTCCGTGCTCATAAGTCCTTTGGTTGCTGCTGGAATCAATTATGCATACACTCCTTTACTTCATTATTCAAATGAAATCATTGTCTCCAAAGTGCCTTCTTGAGTTTCCGAAAGATATGGGGATAGATCTGGACCATAAAGGGCATGATTCAAGACTTCCCACATAATTTTCTGCAAAAGCACCTTTTTTGCATTGGCTGTGTGCAGTGACCGATTTACACTTGGGTGCCCCGGGGCACTGACAAATATGGTGCCCCCCCCCCCCCAAAAAAAAGAAATATGAAGGTAATATTTGAATAGGAACTGATGTGATATACACCACCCTTGGCGACTTTTCCTGTTGGCGCCAAGAAAGCGTCGCCAAGAAAACGATGTATGACGACATATGTCATACATCGTTCTTAGCGATGCTTTTTTAGCGCCAACAGGAAAAAATCAGATAAAAAGACATGATCAAAGCCCTTCAGAACACAATATATATAAAAACAACAACAAAAAACATCACAAATATACGCTTCAAAAATACCAGAAACTGGAAAGTTTTTGTAAACAAAGAACAATGACTAGAATGTATTTAAAATGCTTAAATTGACAAATTACTATAACAGCTCACCAATGAAATATGTACCAATAGAAATAAAAGCTATTTTCCAACATGCATTTCATCAAACGAAAACTTTTCTCATACTCTGCTATAAAAGAGCAAAGCGATTCAAATTGCGATGTTTAAAGCGGAAAACATCCCCAAAATCAATAACTATTTCAGCCAAAAAAGCGCTTAGTTACTCAAATGTATGATGTATGAAAAGTAAAAATGTCTCAACAGAACCATCCTAAACATAAACAATACAAAAATACCATACATTTATTTGCTATCCAGACATGCTTTCAAAATACCTATTATGTTTTACATAAAATAACACCTTTATATTTTTATAAAATGCTGTCAACTTATTTTCAGAAATTCAGTACCTGAAGGAGGCACGTTCATAGAATGTCTAAATAATTCGTGGCATCGATAAGAATTAACTTTTAGAACAAAATAACTGTACTATTTTTGTAAAATTAATTTACATACAGTAAAAATAAAGTTAAAAACTACGAGAATCCCTCAAGGATTTGTAAAAACAAAGAATTTCGAAAGTGAGAGTTTTTTTTTAATTCTAAAATAAAGAACTTACCATTTTATGGTATAAATCCTCACACTCAGTCTAAAACAATACATTATATAACAATGGCACGTTACAGATACACACCACGTTGGAGTTAACTTTTAATTAACGTTCAAGTTTGAAGAAAATGACATTTTCTAATGTTTTTACTTCAAAACATAACTACTGAATTTAAACTAACACAAAATAAGCTTTCCTGTAAGGTATATTGCACGAAACAACACCTATCTCTCCTGCGTAAAACCGAGTAAACAACCCAAGTAAACAAGTTTGAACAAGATTGCCTTCGGGTTGCGAAACACGGGTTAATTTCGTCAGGGATGCCATGCTTAAAAAGTTATTGCCTCATTGGCGAGAAAAATATTTCAATTTTGTGAAAAAAATCGGATGTCTCCAGATGGGGGGGGGGGGTATATCACATCTGTACCTTTGAATATTATTTTGATACAAAGAAAACTCTAAAATAAATTCCTGATTTTCATGTAAGAAAATTTTTTACAGTCGCAGATGAAGAAACTATGATGGTTAAGGTAAATCATTCCAACGCAAGGATAAGGTTTTGCGATCAAACTTCCTTCTATTGATAATGAGATAGAGCTAATGAAGATAATTTACTATCAGAAATGAGAGTACGCAAAGGACACTTAGTTCTCTTCAATAGCGAAAATGATCGTTCTCCACTACAATTAGAGATTAGCAAAGTCAAAAACAATTTCAGGGCTGTATCTACATTGGTAAAAATATCCATTTACCAAGTTTATGGATCTTTTTTAACTTTTTGGTCATTAAACTTTCTTTTCCGATGATTGAACTAATATGAATAAATTGATCAGGAAAAGATTCCTCCAAATCACAGGAATAAGATTTTTGAAGATCTTTTGCACTTTCTTGAATATTTTGCTTGTCGCATTCAAACAGCAAGAAAATTTCTTTAATATGCCATCATAGGCTGACATTCTGAATTTTAGTTTTGTTATCAAATTATCAAAGATTACATAAAAACAGGAAACCTTCACACTTTGCTTAGAGTCTAATATGACTTCTTCACATTGTCCATCATAAAACTGTTTTGGAGTTTTTTTCTGTCTTTTTCACTCTGTCTTTTTGCTCAAAAAAAAAAAAAAAAAAATGACAGAAATTTTGTGTCCCCTTTCCTTTGGTGCCCTGGGCCCGGGCCCCGCTGTAAATCAGTCCATGGCTGTGTGTGGTCTAGCGATATCGTGCAACAGGATGGCAGCACACCAATGTAAAAATGGAACTTTTGTGGAAATCTAAGTGGGAAGTCTTGAACCACCCCCCGTATAGTCTAGATCTATCCCCATATGATCCCACATCTGTAGGGAACTCAAGAAGGCACTTCGGGGACAACGATTTCATTCGGACGATGAAGTAAAGGAGTGCATGTGTAATTGGTTCCAGCAGCAGCAAAAGGACTTTTATGACCACAGAATTATGTGATTATTTTCTCATAGAGATAAGTGTTTAAACAATTTCAGTCAGTATTTTTGAAGAATGTTCAATAAAATCTGTTTTATAGCCTCTGCCTTGTTATTTATTGACTGACCTAATATGCTGTGATAGTCGTGTTGCTTTTGTATAGGTTATTTAATAAATGGCTTTACTTTGGAAGTGTAACTTATTTTTTGATTTGCCCTCATATGATCAGTAGATAATACAGTCGCTGCTCATTATAATGACCAAACATTATAAAGACCATTCCATTATGACGACCAATGTTAAAGCCCCAACTTTGTCCCTATGAACTCTAAATTAATTTGCTTTCTGTATAACGACAGTTCTGTATCGGCTGTTTTGATACAGCGACCAAATTTAGCGGACAGTATTTCCGGTGTTTTCTCAATAAAGCAAATTTCTAACTTGAAATGAACTTGATTATTGTTTATGGGCAGATGCATAGGTGTCTTCAGCAGGGTTCATACTTCCTTAAAAATCCTTAAGAAACCGTTAATTTCATCAAGCAAAATTAAGATCCCTAAAAAACCCTTCATTTTCTGAAATTTTCCTTATTTTTTTTAAAAAACTGTATCAAATTTGGTCCCCTTTTACTTATTTTTTTCTTTTTTACCCCTTCAAATCTTTATCTTCCGCGATATCTGCCGAAAGCTTATGTTTTGGAGACATGCCCAACCACACGTACTTCGCCGAAAATTGCTTGCCTTGTTTGAGATTGCAATCTTTCTGCATCCTGCAAATATTTCAATCTTTTTAAATGTTGGAAGGTTTTTTCCACCATATGCTACTTTATATCTGTTCATTTTTTTCATTATTTCAATAATATTTTTATTTCTTAAGTTTATTTTAGAAAAAATGCAAAAGACTATCGAAAAAATGTGGTCTAACTCCCAGTCTCTGATTGTATTTAAACTTGGCATGGTTACTGTTTTTATGTATTTAAGAAAGCTTTCAAAATATTTATGGTGAATCTCTAATGGTTTAGGATAGGCAGGATAGGCTTAACGGCCTGTAAAACTTTTTGGAATTTCACAATTAAATGAAGCAAGTTGTTTTTTTTTTTTAATCCCGAAATAGTATTATGAAGTTTTTCAAACCAAATTATGAGTTCCAATGCAAGGAGAAAGGATAATCAATTATATGTAAATTTATTATTTTTTTTTTAAATGTTTTTTGCAAAAGAAATATTTCCCCCCCCCCAAATATATATATATATAAAAAATTGACAGTTAGAAATTGCTTTCTCTCTTTCAAAATTTAAATTTATATAGAAACAAACAAACTTGCGAGAAATAGTACAATATAGCAATTTTTTTCAAAATGGGATTTTAGTAACAATAACAGATCAAAAGCAATAATAACAAAACACTAGTTTAAATATGTTGAAAAAAAGAGATTTTAGTTATTTTCCTTCAATTTGCCTCTCACTTCAATCATTTATGCTAAAAAATAATGCTTTAATTTACAACTAATTTTCTACGGCTATCCCCATTTTCCTAATCTTTTTTATGATTGAAATTTGAGAAATAAATGCTACTAGTTGACCCGTGCGGAACTCTGCACTGTGCTTCGAATCCTTTCATGTAGCATTTCGCTTTTTAAAAATTTCAGAGAAAGAACATTATGAAGAACAACCGAAAAAAAGATAACAGATTAAAGTAAGCGGAAAAAAGTAAGCGCACAAAAGAAGGCATGAAATTCGAAGCCATCAGCAACAAAACCTCTTTAAACACAAAGTTGTGATAATGTGGTCATCGCGCACCTTTTCACTGTACGTATCTTCAATGCAAACATAAATATCATTAAAAGTGTGAGAGTGACTCAAGAAAAAGCTGTAATTGTGCATGTGAAAAAATGGATTGTGGCAAATACAGTCCTGCATCTGACAGAAAAAAAAGATATTTATTGGCATGGATTTGAATTGGCGCCATTCTGATTAACAGCACGACACTCCAACCAACCGAGCAGTTGCGCCTTTGTTTTTAAATGCCATTCATTGAAGCAATGTGTAATAAAAAACAGCTAAAAAGCTTTTCACCAAAAAAAAGAAAAAGACCATGTGTTTATGTTTTGTCATTAACCAGCATGATGCGCTTTAAAGTTATTCGTAAAAGATGAAATTTGATTAAGGAATGAGGAAGATCTTGCTTAGCAATTGAAACAAACATTTTAGAGGAATAATAAATTAGATTGTGTCAAAAAGGTGTTTTATTTTTTAAAAAATTATACGATTTCACATAGCAGGCTGCTTTAACCGTTACGGCTTGAATGCCAGCACATGTTTTTCTTTTAATCGCACATTTAAAATTTAAAACCAAAACCATTTTTTACGTATAATTGTTCGAACGTAGACAAAATGAACCCCCCCCCTCCTGAAAACAGAGGAGTAGAGAATGATGTCTTACTAATGAAGTTGATTATAATTTTAATGTTTTACATCGTATTCGAATAAATAGTTAAAGGTTTACTGGGTAAAACTCGTAATTTCTATTTTGCGTAGTATTTTTTCATTTATAGAAAGGTCGAACACTGCTATGAGAAAAATATACATTTCAGCATATAATGAAAAAGTTTTTCTGCACAAAAAGGATTCCCTTGAGAACTGAATTTTTAAATCTAATACTTTTTTATGCTTATATTATGCTTAGTGGTCTGAACGGAGTCAAAGTTTTTTAAAAAAAAAGAACACCTTTCGCTAATAGTCAACTTATCTGAATAAGAATGTAGCCTGCATAAAGGAATCAAAACGCCAAGTAGCATTCCCGTCGCATTTATATGCCCTACGCGTGTTATCTGTTGCATGTTATGAGTACATGTAATGTGTAATATTAATCTAAATTAGCTATAGTGTCAAACAGACCGGGCGGGCCCAAAGTTCAGCTAGTTTATAGCCAGCCGAACGCTCTACCGAAAAACTTATCAATAAAACCAAACAACTAAGTCCAGTGCTTTTAAGCTTTATTTAAGAAAATAAATAAAAAAAACAGGGTTTTTTTCCTTCGCCGAAAGCGACGCTAAAAATTGGAAAATTGAATTAAATTTTTGTTTAAAAAAAAATCTGCATAAGAACTACAGGCTGCATCAAAGTTTTGCAACAGCAAGGGGCGTTTCCGAAAAATTGATTTTTAGATCGTTAGTCTCTTTTTCGTCATTAGGCGGCCCGATAAGCTTTAAAATGAGGTGGGAATTTTTTCAAGAAATAAGAGAGATCTTGCAGACCGACAGAAAAATAATCCACAGAAATAATATGTAAGATAAGATATTGAAGAATAGGATGACTAGCTATTTGCTTTTTTTGCCGAAAGAAGTAAAAAAAAAAAGATATTTTTCCACATCAAGTTGTTAATAAGTTGAATTTTTTACTTCATATTCTAATAAATATTCACAGTTTAAGTTAATGAAAAGCATAATTTCAATTTATGGTAGAACTTTTTTTATTTGTTCAAAGGTCAAAAACTGTCATTAGAAGGATTTACATTAATAGTCAGAAAAGATTTATTTTCTTTTCTGAACAACCAACTATTCTACTGTAGTCTGAAATCTTAAACCTGATCCTTATAGTTTTGCTTACATTATGCTTTAGTTTTCTGACCAGGGTCAAAGCTTTAAAAGCAAACAAACAAACAAACAAAACAATTAAGTATTAATTTAGCTACAGATTGCATCAAGTTTTCGTTCCAGTAAAGAGTGTTGCCATCACATTTATTTTATTACCTCACTTGGGTTATTTATTGTTTTCAAGTGTTCATGTAATGCACCCTATTTGTCTAATTTTTTGATGGAGATCGTCTGGGCCGAGCCCGAACACGCATTCATCTGTTTACGATTTGAACGTTCTGCCGATCGAGCCCTTCAGCTCTGTCGGTCACAGCGCAAGTTAAACTTATAAATTTAAGCGATAACCTCAGTCCGGTGCTTTAAAACAGGTTTGTTTGACAGAAAAAACAATTTTTAGACAGTTTTTCATCATTTCCTGCACGATAAGCTTTAAAATGAGGAGTATATCAAAGAAATTGATCAAGAATTGAGGAATTTCTCACGTCGGAACAAAAAACAGGCTACAGAAATAATATATAAGAATATTTGTTGCCATGGATTTGAACTGGCGCCATTCTGATTAACAGCACGACACTCCAACCAACCAAACAGTTGTGCCTTCGTTTTTGAATGCTATTCATTGAAGCAATGTGTAATAAAACACAGCAAAAAAAGGCTTTTTGCCAAAAAAATGTCTATGTTTTGCGTATATGTTTTGCGTCTATGTTTTGTCATTAGCCAGCATGATACGCCATAAAATTATTGGTAAAAAATGGAATTTGATTAAGCAATGACGAAGATCTCACGTAGCAATTGAAACAAACATTCTAGAGAAATAATAAATTAGATTGAATTAATTGCTTTTATTTTTGAAAATTGAAACAATTTTGCATAGCAGGCTGCTTTAACCATTACAGCTTGAATGCCAGCACATGTTTTTCTTTTAATCGAACATTTAAAATTCAAAACCAAAACCAGGTGAACTGAGTCCATTTTTAAGTAATTTTTTGAACTCAGACAAAATGCAGCCCCCCCCCCCCCCCGAAAGTAGAGGAGTAGAAAATGATTTCCTACTAATGAAGTTGATTATAATTTAATGTTTTACATCATATTCGAATAAATTGTTAAAGATTTACTGGGTGAAACTTGTAATTTCAATTTAGGTTTGTATTTTTTAATTTATACAAAAGGTCGAACACTGCTATGAGAAAAATATAAATTTCAGCATACAATAAAAAAGTTAACTGCACAAAAAGGAGTCCCTCGATAACTGAATTTTTCAATCAAATATACTTTTTTTATGCTTACATTATGCTTAGTCTTCTGAGCGGAGTGAAAGCTTTAAAAAAAAAAGAAAGAACACCCTTCGATTAATAGTCAACTTATCTGAATAATAGCTGTAGCCTGCATAAAGGAGTCGAAACACCAAGTAGCTTTCCCTCGTATTTATTTTATTGCCTTACGTGTGTCAACTGTTGTTTGTTGTGAGTACATGCAATGCGTAATATTATTCTAAATTAGCTAAAATGTCGGACAGCTAGGGTGGGCCCGAAGTTCAACTAGTTTATAGCCTAACGCTCTACCAAAAAAACTTATCAATTTAACCGAACAACTAAGTCCAGTGCTTTTAAGCTTTATCAAAAAAGAAAAAAAAAGGTTAATTGTAGAATTTTTTTTTTCGCCAAGAGAGATGCAAAATATTGGAATATTGTATTAAAATTTTGCTTTAAAAAGATTTCATAAGAACTACAGGTTGCATCAAGGTTTTGCAACAGCAAGGGGCATTTCTGAAAAATTGATTTTTAGACCGTAAGTCTAGCCGGGACGATAAGCTTTAAAATGAGGAAGGAATTTCTTCAAGAAATAAGAAAGATCTTGCATACCGACAAAGAAATAATCCACAGAAATAATATATATAGGATAAGATATTGAAGAGAAGTGTTTTAATTTTTGAAAATGTATACAACTTGTTATCGCAGGCTGCTTGAACCGTTATGTCTTAGATCATCACGTGTTCATCACTTAACCGAACGGTTAAAATACAAAATCAGTGGAACTGAGTTTGTTTTTTTAGCGTAGCTTTTCGAGTGTAATAAAAATGTGAATCCATTTGTTTTTTGCCAAAAGAAAAAAAAATTATATTTTACCCATCAAATTGTTAGTAATTTTAATGTTTTACTTCGTATTCTAATAAATATTCATAGTTTAACTAAATGAAAAGCATAATTTTAATTTTTGGTAAAAAAAAATTTTATTTGTAAAAGGGGGATTTATAACTGTCATTAGAAGAATCTACATCATGGGTGCAAGACCTTCCGTCTCAGGACGGATTTCCGTCTTGGACAAAATTTCTGAGACGGAGGTCGGGACGGAAAGAAATTCGATTACTTTCCTTCAGTTTTTACTAAAAAAAGAAAAATTGAGTATTCGAAAAATATGCTTTAATTGCAGGACCTTTCCATAACCACGAATTTACATGGGCATTCTCTTGATTTTCCGCCATGGGCTTGTTTTGTTTACAACGTGGTTTTGGAGGTGTGTGTCCTTTCGTTTTTTTTTTCTCATTTGCCATTTCATTAATCGCCCATACCATTCCCCCACCTTTCTTTCTTTTCTGGTTTGTTCGCGCTATCTTGGGGAGACTTTCCGATCAAAACTGGTTTATGTTGCAAAAGTGAATCTTATGTCCCATGCGATTTTATTGCTGCAAAAAAAAAAAAGATTTAAGATTGCCAAAAAAACTAATGGCTTGGAGCCCCGATTGCTTTTACTCCTAACATCATCCAACATCGCCTAAAATTGCGTTTTTGGAACTTCAATTTCGAAACATTGCCGAAGGAGAGTTCTTGAACTCCGTCCCTTCGATAATGCATTGAAAAAGTGTGTAAATGTTATGAAGGAGGGAGTACAATTTCGTTTTTAAAGCTTCGATTTCGGGGAGAGCCAGCGCCCCCTTCCTCTTTCTATAATGTTTTTGAAGATCACCCAATATTGTGATTTTGGGACCCTGAACGTCTCCTTTCCCTGAACTTTACCAAAATGGCCTATCATTGCGCTTTTTAGACTTCAATTTAAAACTAGTATGTTGTGGCTATCACGAAACTTTCTTCTATATTTCTCTTTTTTTTCTGATCCCTCCCCATGCTTGACGAGGAAGCAATATTCCCAATGAAAACAAAATTACACATGCAAAAACTTGACGACCATCCCAATGTCTGAATTATTGCAAAAGCAAAGCAAAGAGCGAAAATTGAAAGTTATTTTAAAAGCCTTGCTTGAATTAATTACAAATATTTTATTTGTTAACAAACATAAGATGGCAACAGTTAAAAATTTTAAATCATTGAGATAATATTTCCGATCATTTCCATACAATTAAAATCACGGGAAATACGCAGACGACAATCTATTACGATTTATCTTTCTTATTGTTGCATTAATAAAGCTATTTTTATTCAAAAAAAAAAAAATCAACACCTCTTGTAGCGATTGGCGTCAAAATTGAACCAAAGCCTGTTTACATATGGATTCACATATATTCCAAATTTCAACCAGAACGTAGCATTACTTCTTGAGATAGGGCACTCACAATGGAAAAAAAGAACGGGCGATTGCGCTACCCCCTTTTTAGCTGTTGACACCAAAATAAAATCAGCTCTTATACCCACTAAGGACTACTTGACAATAAATTTTTCTTTCATTCCGTTCTTTATTTCTTGAGATACAGCAGTCACAATTGACGACGAAAAACGTTCTATAGCTCAACCCCCGTTCGAGTTATTGACACCAAAATTGAATCAGCACCTGTTCCTGTTACTGGCAACATATGGACCAAATTTTGTTTGATTCCGCCAGTTACTTCCTGAGGAATAGCGATCACGCGTAACTCAAAAAACGTCCCATTGCTCCACCCCCCTTGGAGGAATTCGCGCCAAAAGCCAATGGGCACAAGTTCACATAGGGGCACATATGTGTACCAAATTTCATTCGATTTCATGCGGTAGTTTTTGCTGTAGAGCAGCCACAAAAAACTGGTCACACACAGACGTGACACACACACACACACACACACACAGACAGACAGACATTTTCCAAAAATAGTCGAAATGGACTCAGCACACCTCAAAACGTTCGAATCCATCAAAATTCCAAATTCGAAAATTTGCACGAATCCAATACTTTCTTCTACACTGTAACAAATTTCGGAAACGTTTCTGGATATATCGGAAACGTTTCCGAAATAGTAGGAATCCTTCATCCAATAGCGAACTCCTCATTATTCAGAAAGCTTTTTGTTATTTCAAGAAATCTAGAAGCGGAAGTGATGACGCAACGCTTCGAAACGTATTTCATCCTTCCAACACGAGCGCCAATGAGTCGGAAATATTTTTTTCTTTATCTATGGTTGCTGCAGTCAGCAACTGTTTAGCGTTGGATTGCTTGTTATTTCTTGTCTAGAGAGTAGCAAAATGTGTCGAAACTAATTTTACGCCTTTGCATTTTGGACTGCCCTTGATTTTTTAGACGATGTACGCAGCTATTAAGTTAGTTAATAACCATTTGATTCTTTACAATTTCCAGTGCTACTATAATTAGATATATATTGTGTGTTCAAGCGTGAATAGTTTCAACACGTTTATACTTAATGAAACGAAACTCTTTGGATTACTTATTCAGTTGTAATGGAGGTACTTAGATTTTCTTTCGCTCATGTTCACTTGTTAGTATTTATGAATATTTTAAAACATGTTGTTACATACATTTATATTTTTGTTGATTTGCATTTGATGAGGCTCCAATTGTAACTGTTTTTGGGTTTATCGAATTAATTTAAAGTTATCCTACATACCTATGTGTGCGATGTACTATTTGTTGTAACCAACTGAAACTGATTAATTACGCAAAAGAAAAAAGATTTATATTTGAGAAGCAATCACAGAAAAGTTATTTCGAAATAGTTGGATGTACATACATTTTGGTTCAAAAAGAAAAAAAAATCTATTGTTTAATTCATTAAAAATATGGTAATGCAAATGTTTTCTAGTATTGTAATATGCTTCACAAAAAATGTGCCAGTATTATTTATCTTTTTTTATTATAATTTATTCATTCATTTAAAAAATATTTATACCATTAGAAAATGACCCAGTTATCTATTAGTAAGCAACATAGTTATGCAATTAATTCATGTGCTTATTCATTTTGTTAAATGTGGTTGACAATAAAAAATTCCTTGAGATTAGTTTACCTCACCAATTTCTCTGTTGGTACTTTTCGGTACACTTTGTACGTCAGAGAATTTGACTTGAGGTGAACGAATTCCGGAACGCGAAGGGTAGGTAAGTTCTGTCAAATTTTATTCGAAAATAAAAGCTATCAAGTTTGATACAAGATATGTTTTTAAGTTCTGCATTCAAAAATACAATATGTTGATAATTTTGTCTTGAAAATATTGAGAGAAAAACTGAAGTTTAAGATTATTTAACAAACAATCCCACTTTTGAGAAAGCACCCCCCCCCTCCCCTCCCCTGACAATTTTGTGATTAGGAATGAAACTACTATATTATTTCAGAAATTTTCAAAAATTTATAAATTTGCATATGTTATGCTGTTAACCATGCTATTTGTCATTAGAAATTCAGAAAAAAAAAATCCACGAATGATTCTAAAATTGCTTGTTTCATTGCTCTTATATATGAAAGAATTGAAACTGATATGGTATGCAATACTATAGTAAAGAATTATATTTTAGAAAAAATCACGGAAAAAAAATTCCGAAATTCTCGGAAACGTTTTTGAAAATTGTTTGGAGAATTCCGAAATACTCGGAAACGTTTTCGAAACTTTCATGAACCACATCTGCACAGAATACTCAGAAACATTTCTGGAAATTACAGAAAGAGGATTCCGAAATACTCAGAAACGTTTCTGAAAGTTACAGAAAGAGTATTCCAAAATACTCAGAAACATTGAAAGAGGATTCCGAAATACTCAGACACGTTTCTGGACATTACAGAAAGAGAATTCCGAAATACTCGGAAACGTTTTTGAAAATTTCATGAACCGCAGCTGCACGATATACTCAGAAACGTTTCCGGATTTTTTTTACAGTGTATATATTAGATATAGAAGAAAGTAAAAATTGAAGTTTCTGAATTCAAGGAGAGCCCCCAAAGCCCAGACCCCCAATTATTGGTGGTTTTTGGAACTACGATATCAAAACTCTTAAATATTGCAATTAAAACTACAAGGTCCATATTGTTAGAAAAGTCAAAAGGGGAAAAATACAGAGTAAACACAGATTCCAAAATTGCCATACTCAAAAACTACAACATTTATGATCGTAAATTTTTCCTTAAGCACGCATGTGGGGGGGGGGGGGGGGGGCTCAAAATATTTTCCGTCTTGAACACATCACCAAACTTGCACCCATGATCTACATTTCAGTATACGGTTTATTTATTTTTTTTCTGAACTAAAAACTATTCCATTCTAGTCTGAAATTTTAAACCTGATACTTTTATTTTCGCTTACATTATGTTTTAGCTTTCTGACCGGAGCCAAAGCTTAAAAAAAAAAAAAAAGAAGAAAAAACAGTTAGAATTAAGAATCAATATAGCTACATGTTGCATCAAGTTTTCGTAACAGCAAGGAGCGTATCCACTTATTACCGCAAATGTATTATTTATTTGTGTTAATGTAATGCGTGATGTTTGTCTAATTTTTTGATGCAGATCGTCCGGGCCGGGCCTGAACTCTCATTCTTCTGATTACCATTTGAACGCTCTGCCGATCGAGCTATTCAACTCTGTCGGTCCCAATGCAAGTTAAACTTTTAAATTTAACTGAAACTATCAGTCCGGTGCTTTTAAACATGGTTTTTTTTTTTTTGACAGAAAAAGCAATTTTTAGACCATGGGTCTATTTTTCGTCATTAGCCTATGTGCCATGTATTGTATTTATTACTACCCAATCAATTTCAAGCATAATTAATAGGGAAAAACTTTCGTATTATCTTTGAAACTGGTCTTTGAAATTCGCCATTTTGTGTTGAATTTTGGAATGTCATGGCCTCAAAGGGCTATTTTGATCTCATCCCTTTTCTGCTTGATTTTAAGAATTCTTTTTTTTTGGGGGGGGGGGAGGGAAGTTTCCTCCTTTTTGATTTTTTATCACCCTGTGATGTGTGAAATTTTAAAATTTTATTCACTGATAATGGGACATCCCAGTTAATTGCACCTATCCCTGCTTTTTGGAAGCAATGATGCATTTGTGCATGCGTATATATAATATGTATCATGTACTTTGCCCCCCCCCCTCTGGAAAACTTTTAAGGGGTTACAGTACCTCAAAAATAACCAAACGATCAAAAAAATTTTATTGCTTATTTCGAAACTAAACACTAGTCCAAACACGGGAAAAGTTTCATTGCTTTAGTTGAAATATTTAAAAAGTTATGAATGGTTTTAGGTCATGCTCGCTATGTGTTCTTATGCAAAAAGAAAACTTTAAATTGATTTTTCTCGATGATCTTTTTTTTTTTTTTTTTGTGTTTTCGTGTCATAAGAATCCCTAAGGTTTTTTTTCTATTTAAGATATAGCTTTAAAGTAATACTTTTTGCAATTAAGATAATATATTTAACAGAACTTTGCATTGGATAAGCATTTTATAAATTATTCAAATGTTGAGAGCATGTTATACCTTTAAAAACCAAATTTTTTTGAAAAAAATTACGATTTTTTCCGTAATTGATCACAGAAAATTTTCTAGTAAACACAAAAGCAAATGAATGCACAGATTTTTAGAGATGATGATTGTGATCGTTTAGCAAAAAGATTTTTTTACATTAGTTTTAAAACAAAAAAGCCTTAGGGATTTTAAAAAATTGAAATTTTCCTAAATGTTTTCCTGCATGTTATGGTTTCAACAAAAAATAGAATTTACTTAAATTAAAAAAAATTGCTTGAAGGGTACTGTGACCCCTTAAATGGTATACCTAAAGTTATCTAATCATTTCTCCGATGAGTCTTTAAAATTTTTTGAGAGTCCTTAAAAAGTCCTTAATTTTTACTTTCAAAAATGATTATGAACCCTGTTCAGTGTTCAATCCAACTTTGAGAAGGGGGGGGGGATTGGGGAATTACCACTCACCACAGCACAGAAAAAATAATGGGAGGAAAAAAGTGAAATTTCCAGATTCCTGATGAAAAGGGGTTAACAGATATATTGGTAGTGTTGTTGTTTGAATCACGTGGTTTTCAAGAGTTTGTTTCTGCACTTGACGAAGGTGAAGATTACAAAGTGAATGTCTTTATAGCCTTTGCATCTCTCTAAAGTAGCATGGAATGAAGTCTCAGAAAAGACTAATTCAAGAAAGAATTGTTTTCATCATGCTGATTTTAAAAAGCCAAAAGAAATGGAACTACTGCTGAAGGGATTGGTCAGGCAATCCAAGATGAAAATTTTAATGAAGAAAATAAAATGCTGTAAAAACCTTATAAGATGTGAAATTGGATAAAGCTTTTAAAATTTGACGACTATACTAAATTGATTATGATTTAGAATGGTTCGAACATCTGTCAGAAGATGAGCTATCTCTTGATATTTTGCACAAAAACAAATTGATGTATCATGATCAGATAAAGAAATTGAGACCGAAGTTACTAAAAAGAAAAATGTTTCGAATGCTCAAGGGACTTATAAATGTTTCTTTGAAAGGCAAGAAAAACACTATTTATCATCTATAACTAAAATAGAAAATTATGGTTTGAAAAAATCATGTGAGCAAAAAACTTTTTCTGATTTTATCTTCAAAAATAAATGATTGTTAGAATGTAAAAATATTTTTGTATACATTCTACTTTAAAATCTGTTAATATTTTTTTTAATACTTTTTTTGCATCCATATTTTTTTTTTTAATTCTGAGGATAAAAAATAATTTGGAGATTTAACTGGAATCTTTGAAAAAGTGCCAATTTTATTGGAGTAACGGAACATGCATGAAGTATGTATATTTGTTTAATACTACCTGTTATAACAACCACTCGTTTTAAGACCTTTTTCTATGGGGTGGAAACGGTCATTACATTGAGCGTTGACTGTACAACACTATTCCAGTAATTTCTTGGATCATCTATTAGGTTCAAAATGTTGCCAAATTCAGAGACTTATAAAGATTCCCCTTAAAATTTTGCATCAAAAATAGTACACAAAAATGAAGCCAGATCACTAAGCTCATTGACTCCTACGTTAAAGAATGTGCTAAGCAGGGAAAATTATCATTTAGGAAACGTTTCAAAAGGTAAGGTAATTTAGATCGAAAATTATTGGACTAAATGCCAAATTTAGCAAGATTACAACAAATTAAGTGCGTAAAAAAATATCTATTTTCAAAATTTGTTACAATATTTTGACTACTCTGGTTTCCGGCTCCTTTCACATATTTTAGCTTCATGATTTCAAAGTTAATGAAAGATAAAATTTTTGAAGGAAATCTTAACCTATAACAGCTAAAGCCAGTGTACCTCACATGGGTGACACACGTGTTGTCCCCCCCCCCTTCAAATTTAAAAAAAAAAGTTTTAAGGTTCAATGTAAACATGAAATTCATACAATGTTCAGAAATGATTGCATGCTTTTAGAACAAAATTTTAAGTTAGCTAATGCACAAAAGAAAAAAAAAAAAGTAAGCAAAAAATGTGGAACCTTTTTAAATAACTTGCCCTAGATGCCTATGTGCAGGACCGTTATTAGATCAAAAAAGTAAAGTGGTGTATGAAATTAATTTCTCTTCGATTATTTTAAACAGTGGGAAAGATAATGGATTTTAGTTTTTTTTTTTTTGGTTTAAGATTAAGTCACCTCTATACCTAAATACGGACAATAAGATTCTAGTGCCGAGTTTAATAATCACGTCATAATAGGGGGCGATTCGAAGGGGTTTCTCCCCCAAAAATTTTTCAAATTTATAGTCTTAAAAATGCATTTTAGATGAGCTATGATAATGTTTGATGTAACAAAGAAAAACTACAGGACTTGCAGACTGATTGCCCCTATTAACTTCTTGCGTGTATTACATGTTATCATTTTGGACTGTTACAGTTTATATTTGAACATTTTATCTCTTTGTGCTTTTATATTTTTACAATTTTAGATGCTACATTTTATATTTTTACAATTTTTCAATTTTCAATGATGAGAGTGGTCAGAGGACAAAAAGGAGGAAATCTAAAAAGATTTGAAAAATCATGTGGAAAAGGGATGATGTTCAAAACTGCACCAAAATACCCCCTGGAAGCCATGATATTAAAAAATTCAACAAAAAATGGCTAATTTAACTTTCAAAGCCAACACAGATATTTTCTATATTAATTATGGTTGAAATAATTGGGTGTTTATTAATACATGGCACATATTGTTCAAAAGCAAAGTACAGTACAGTCTCGAAAATCTGAGTCTCAAAAGTCCTAGGTGCGGATCCGCTTAATTTGAGGTGTTTTGTTGTTTTTTTAAGGTATACTTTTTATAGACAAAAAATGTTTAATCTGAAAATTGAAATATTTTGCTATGTAGAACTTCCCTTACCCATAAGGTAATAAAAATATATTGAAAAGTTTGTCAATAACACTTGCCAAGTGTCATGAAATATTCATTGACTGTTAGAGATGGATTGTGAGATGCCTTGGAGGAAGTAGGAAGTAGGTAGACACAAAAATAGCTTGAAATTGAAACATTGTTTTGCCTCAAAGAATGAACAAATAGTTCATTCAGAATATCTAATTGCAATTATAAATGTAAGTGCAAAACTTGACGCTGTACGAAGGGTATACACAAAATTTTATCCTTCTGTCACTAACGTTTTCGTATTATGTTAGGTACATAATACGTATGCTCACACATAGACTCAAATGTCACGACAAAACTCATCAAAACTTATTCGAGGACAATCAAAGGGCATTTTTTTGATTGCCTACAAGTTTACACACAAACGTGCAGACATCTGCACATCAAGAAAAAAAACTAATCAAAACTCGCTTAGGGTTAATGAAAACATAAATTTATGTCGATATTTGAGTGATGAATTTTTCAAGGAGACAATATTTTCTTTTCGGAGCGTTTGGAAGTGAATGGCACACGTTCTTATTTAGTCCAAAGAACTTTTTGGATAATCCAAGGTGGTGCGAGCCCCGATTACCTCGGATTTTTGAGACTACTGTATTGGTTTTTTAGGATTAAAAAAAAACAACTTGTAGCTTTCTCATGAAATTCCAAAAATTTTAACAGTTTAGTTTGTAGAGCCTAAACCATTTGAGATTCACCATAAATATTTCGCACGCTTTCCTAAATACAGAAAATAATTTCATTAAAATCAGACCGTGAGAGTCAGACCACATGTTTTTGATCGAATTTTGCATTTTTTCTGAAATAAATTTAAGAAATAAAAGTATTATTGAAATAATGAATAAAATACGTAGATATAAGATAGTATATGATAAAAAAAACCTCCACACATTAAAAATGATTGAAAAATGGGCAGGATGCAAAAAGATTGAAATCTCAAACAAGGAACGCAATTTTCGGCAAAGCATATGTTTGATAGCGTTGGCTTGTTTTCTGAACATATGTCTTTGGCAGATATCAAAGAAGATGAAGATTCCAGGGGGAAGAAAATAGGGAGAGAAAATTATGAAAAATCAGAATCTTTTCAGATTTTTTGGAAAAATAGGATCGTTATGAGGCTTGAAAGAGGCAACAAAGGGAAAAGGTTTTAAACACCAATGGAAAACAAACGGAATTCCGGCAAAAACGAGAAAAATCGCATTGCTAAATTTTACATTTGTAGATCCTACCTATACATTTTTTACTTGTTACAATTTACATTTTTATAGTTTACTTTGTTGCATTTTTACTCTCTCTTCATGTGTGTTGAGTGTACTATCTATGTGCACTCTAGTCAATGAATTTTTATTGTTCAACTGCTACTGCAAAAAAAATCGTTGTTTGTCGTGGTGATGGAACTGCATTTGATGCAGTAAAAATAATTTAAAATATTGGGAGAAATTTTCTGAATTAAAATATTGATATTTTTTAAAAACTTGCAATTTTACTTTGTGTGTCACCCCCCAGACGAGTGACACCCGGGGCGGACCGCTCCTCTGTAGTGACGCCACTGCTAAAGTTACAATATTTTGTGATCATATATATCTTTGCAAACTTAAAACATTTTATCTATACTTTGAAAGTAAACCTATTTCTATGAAATTTTTGACAGCATTACATGTTAAGCATGTTTCATTTGCATATGTTAAATGTTTTTCTCTTTTTTTCTATAGATGGAACAGCAAAGTTCAATTATAAGAAATTTACAAGAAGCACTTGTGCAATCTAAGCGTGCCTTTGATGCAGCATATCCTTCAGTTTTTTCATCTAATCCATCCTTAAGTACTTTAGGGAATGACTTGAGATCATCATCTAAAAGTTCTATTGTAGATATTTGATGGTTTATAAAAATTAGGCATTAAATATAAATTAATATTTTTTTAATATATAAAAGCTAAGTTTCTAAAAAACTGAGTGCATGTTCTAAATGTGCATAAAAAATACATTTGTGATACAATATGGGTGACAGTCAGAGGGCTAAGATATTATTATTATTTTGTGAATTCTCCATAAGGTAACTAGTGTGTTAATACACTAGTTACCTTGATTAAAGTGAAAAACAACGTAAATCAAGCACAAATATTGGAGAAGATACAGCCAATTGAAGAAGAGCATTGCTGTATCTTCTCCAATATTTGTGCTTGATTTACGTTGTTTTTCACTTTAATCATATTGTAGCACAAAGCTTATATGATAATTTTTCATACACTGGTTACCTTATGGAGAATTCACAAAATTAATTGATATTTTTACTCAACCAATTCATTTTCATTGTTTAAAAATATTTTTTGGCTGAAAATGTTTCAGGCTTTTGTTTTGTCTTGAGCTCAAATTCTGGTTTACAAAAATGCTGCCCTTAATTTTATAGTTTTTCTGACTATTGCAAATGTTTTACAAGACTTGCATACCTTTGTGACATGGCATCTGCTTTAGTTTTCTTTTTATCACATGTGTCATTAGAATTCATATGACATACCTTATTCTGATTTTTTTTCTATTGATTTATATAAAGAAAATTAACTCAAAACTTCTAGTCACTTAGGTGTTGAAATCTTCATATGTTAGTTTTGTTTAAAAATTATTAATACAAAAATACTCATATGACTTATCATAATATGTATGCTTTTCTGAATATACAGTTCCTATTTTTGAGAAGATATTAGTAAACTTGCTGTTATTCAGTAGCCTTTTTTAAAAAGTAAACTTGATTTGCCTTTATGTACAAATTATAGGTTCATGTACAAATGTTTGCACTGTGTAAGAAGTGTTTGTTATTTATATAAAACATGTTGCAATATTCTCGGCTGTACTTGTATTGAAAGAGCAGAGAAGTTTTTTGAGAAGAAATAAATTAATGCTTTGAAATTTTAGTTTACTTTGAGCATCTCATTTAAGGTCCATTTCAATTCTAAATCTTCACTAATGTGACAGCATTGGGCATTAGGGTGCAAAAAAAAAAAAAAAATATTTTCATCAAATCAAGATAATGCTGAAAAATTGCCTCTAAAATAATTTCCTTAATACAAAATGCCAACCTAACAAACTGAAAGATCTGAAGAGAGTTTTGCAAAAGAAAAATCTAACATATATCCATGTGATTGCTCGGCAACAAAAGAAAGCCAAGTTATTTTACAGAATTCCATGAATCTGAATATTAGAAACTGTGGAATTTGGTTAACTATCAGAAAATGTTTCAAATTGTTAATTTTTAAAGAATATCATTTTTTTTTCAAATCACCTAAGTACTTATTAAGAACTGCTTCCTCTTAATTAATTTTTTATCACTGAACGTTTAAATGATTTACTACCTTTTTATGAAACAAATAGTGCATCTATGTTTTCAAAATTAAATTTGAAAGAATTTTTATATTCTTTCAAATTGAATTTGTTAATTTCAAAAGGAAGCTTAAAAAATCATTGAAACAACGAAGTTAGATTCTTGTACAAGATGCAAAAAAATTGTTCTTTGAAAACGTCAGGGTTATTTTGCTTGTAGGCTTAAGGGTCATGGTACAAAAAACTTTGGTTTTAGATGTTGGATTTTATTAAAAAAATATATATAGCTTCAGCTTTCTTTTAAATTAATTTATATTGTACCTTTTAAGCACCTTTATACTCTCATATAGTTAGTCTTATTCTTTATTGATTATTTTGTCACTTTCTTTTGTAGTTAAAAATTTTGAACCCAAACAGAGGGTACAGGTTGGTAAATATATATTTTAAATGGTATTTTAAAACTTTTTGTTTTGCAAAAGTTGCATGTTGTATGAGGAACACTATTTGAACTGATTAAAATTTACATATGTCTTAAAATGATTTTTTTTTTTTTTTTAAATGTTGTATAAAGTCGTCTCTCACTGCTTCGCACTTTGACTTTCGCGGCTTTAATACATCTCGGTTTTTGTAGGGTTTTTTTTTTTTTTTTTTTTTTCAAGTATAGTAATTAGCCTTTTTTATGCACTGGCGAAAACTTTTTTCTACAAAAGAATCACAAAGTATATGTCTTTTAAGTAAGGCCTGATGGGCTAGTTGTATTAGTTGAGGGAGTGGAGGCATAATATCGCCAAAGAAAGTGTAGGGAATCACTATCTCATTTTAATTGTTAAGCACTAACTGGAAAGTATAAATCACTGTATTATTACTAGGGGATAAATACATCTGTAAATGGTGTTCAACAATGTACTAGCTTTTTAAGTTGTATACATAAATGTAGAGGAAGAACGGGGGCTCCTACGGTCACTAACGGGCAATTGATTCATCATTGAACGAGTTGAGGTTTTTTCATAGACTAGCAGTAGTGTGTAAGAACTGTGTGTGTGTGTGTAGTTTATTTCTCAATAATTTTAGAGATAATTTAATTAGAGAATTTTAATAATTTAATAGATACCAATTAACAATGTGATATCTATTACGTCTAACTTATCTAATTTTCTCATATTTTGTGCAATATATTAAGTAATACAAATGTAATGGTGGCTAAGGGTGCTGTTTTATGTCTAGGGGGCTCTAACTATGATAAAAACCTATTTAAATTGCTGTAAGTTTTATGCGCTCTAATTAGAAAAATATATACAGAATCCAACTTTGCGGAAATTCAGTTATCGCGGTCAAGTCTGGAACGAATTAACCGCTATAAACGAGATTTGAGACTGTACTTCATTTTAGCTGATTGTATAGCCTCCATTTTATCTATATTGTAATACAAATAGTCATGTTTTGCTTTTCACATTGTGTTGATTTAAAGTTAACACAACATTTTATTTAGAATTTACCAAAGACAGTGATTCAATTTTAAATAATAAAAAAATTTATTACATAAACAATGCTTAGAGGAAGTGGTTTAAATATGGGCCATGGTCTAAATACGGGTCACCTGCTGAAAATGAGGGAAGGGGGTTGTGCGCAGTCGCAAAAGTGGTACCGAATGAATCAAGAGGAAGAGGCAAAAGCGAAGTGAGCAAATGACCTTCATACCTAAAGCACGTGCTTTGCCAAGAAATGTTTTAATAAGAAACACTCGCTTTTGAAGAACTCAAAACTTTTTGAAGCTAGTACAAGTTGATTTATGTCTTTCTAATTTATGCAGTGAAGTGATTTTTATCTGAAACCAAAGTAGATTATATGAGCTTTCTTTCAGTGTACTTAATTTGAAATATTTGTTCCTTTAGTAATGGTTTAGTGCACCATAAACTTAAAGTACTGAGTGGTCTTAAAAGGGGTACCGAAGGTGTTTCAAAAACGGGCTAGCCTGTTTTTTGGGCTATTATTTATAAACTAGCTGTTTTTGATACTTGAAAGTTTTGATTTTATATAATGACTTGAACTAGTCCATATGAAATATCTCCTATCCCCACTACTGCAAAGAAAAGGAACAATCATGGCCACAAGAGTGCCAAGACGGGCATCATTACTGGATCACCTTACAAAAACAAACTGGCAAAAAGTGAGAGCGTGCATTTAGCAACAGTTGGAAAATTGTGAGTGGGGAATCAGTTGCCCGTGAAAAGAGAAAACATAGTAAAATCTTCAAGCCAAGCGAACAAGTCGAAGAGGGAAATTTCAACTACAGAAATCGCACTCAAAAGGAAACCACACTGATCTTCCTACCAATGGCAACAACAAGTATGACAAGTTGGTGTTTCATGTTTTTGATAAATCTAATGATGGCAATGTAAAATGCTTATTTTACGACCAATTCTGTTCAGATGACATTACAGGAGAAGTGTGGATTCTCTGCTGCAAGGCAAGCCATCTGAGTGTGTGGGATGGAAAATAAAAGGTTTATTACATTTTTAACTTCTGCAACTAAAAAATAGAAAACAAAAAAATATTTTTCATAAAAATATCTAAGATAGCAGTACCCACCTGGCGATGCCCGTGCTAAGAATTTAAAGGAATTCCGTTGAGTAAAAAAAATCCAAGCCCCCCCCCCCCCTCTTTGTAAAATAATCGTTTTTCAAAAAACATTTTAAAGTCTTTTTGGAATTTAAAACAATTCGCCAAAACATTTTAAAAGATAATCAGAAGCTTTAAAACTGAAAATAATCGTCCAACTGTATAGTTCATCGCTTATCGCTCCAAGGTTCCACGCTAACATAACCCTGCTCTTTAGCGAATGAAGCACTTTTTATCTGCAATTTGAAATGTTTCAACAAATAACCAAAAAAGACATCAAATAGTATCTTTCAAATGTAAAATAAGTCCGCAACTCGGCAGTTTGTTGCCAAACTCGGCAAGCGACCACGCTACTGTAACCCAGCTCTTAGTGAGTGAAGCAAACTCCGATTAATTAGCTATCCCATCTGTCTTAGGAAAAAAGAAAAAAAAATTCCGTGGAACATTCGAAAATCGTCGTCAGAAAAAAAAAAGTCTATTTCATTCGGTTAAAAACAAACAAAGGTTTCTTTGGAAGTCAAAACAATTCGCCAAAACATTGAATCACATTTACAGTTGCTTTAAAACTTAAAATAATTTTCCAACTATTGTTATCGCCAAACGACCGCGATACCAGAACCTAGCATTTTTGCGAGTGAAGCGGATATATATTTTTTTTCAATTAAAAAAGTTTCGCCAAATAAACGAAAAAGGCGTCAAGTTATATTAACAGTAGCTTTCAAAAGTAAAAAATCCGCAAATCTATGTTTATCGCCAAACTCGCCAAGTGACCCCGGTGCCGTAACTCAACCGATTAGCGAGTGATGCAAACTCCGATCGATTAGCAACATGATCAAAGAAAAAATGTTCCATGATTAAAAGGAATCCCCCTCGCCCCTCTGATGTAAAATAATCAATTTATTTTACTAAAATGCATAAAGAGCCTTTAAATAGCTGAAAACAATTATTTGAAATTTTAATATCTCGCCATAGAAACAAAATATGTATCAAAATTACATTAACAGTAGCTTTTAAATTGTAAAAAAATCCCGCAATTCTATTGCTTATCGCCAAACTCGCCAACCGACCGCGCTACAGTAACCCACCCAATTAGCGAGCGTAGTGAACTTCGACCGATTAGTGATCCAATGTTTTTAACGAAAATGTTTAAACGAAAATTACCCAGCAGAAAAACAACATAATTAAAAAACACAGTACATCTACTATGAAATTTAAATCTTGTATCCCGTACCCCGTAAAATGTAAGAAAATTTGAAAAATATGCTTACATTGTCGTCATGTCAGCGCCGTCTTTTCTAATTTCTATTTTAATGGAACGTCCGCTTTTATTTATGACGCGATTTAATCATTTAGCAAATAATTTTATATGTTAATGGATCATTTAAAGTCTATTTGCCGAATTACTGGGATTTTTCATTTGGCGGACTATTTACTTTGAATGGCTTGGTTTACTTATTTAGAAAATTACATTTTATTTTATTAGTTTTGTTTCAATCATTGTTTTTTGTTCAAAAAAAAAAAAAGCACAGTGAGAAAATAATGCATAGTTTCGCCAAATAAATAGTTTCTACATATAGGTATAAGCAAACATGCTAACAATAAGCTAAACAAAAACAATCACCAAGATTAATAATGTGCCGTAAAGTACCTATAACGAAAAAAAAACGTGTCTCCGATATAATAAAGGTAACAGTTTTCAAAAAGAGTCGACGGCTCTTTAAAATCCTCGTCTGGAATAGTTTCGAAAATATTCATCAGAATGGGTCTAAGCACGGCCAACTCTAATAGGGGCCAGAGCAGAGGAAAATTTTCGACTCGTGACGTCACCGGGAGTAGGGTCAAGTCTCCACTTTCCACCGAGGGGAGTGTGGAATCTGTGCGTGTAGCTATGATGGCGTTGTTTTGTTTGTCCGTACTAATGCTCTATTTACTCGTACTTCAAATCTTTCATTGATACTATTGTTAGTCGTGTATTGAACACGAAGGTCATGCCTTTCACATGTAGTGTCCCTGGTTGTTCAGGGAATTATAAAAACAAAGAAAAAGTATCCATTTTTAGCTTCCCTTCTGACGCGGAGCTGAAGAAGCAATGGCTGCATGCTATTCGGCGAAAAGACTTCACTCCTTCAAAAAATGCTAAGGTAAGAGTTTTTGTAACTTCTTATAGATTATAGTCTTGTTATTGGTAATATTAAGAGGAAGCAAACTGATACATTACTATTTACACAGATTGACTCATTTATGCGTATGCATATTGTTTTGCTTTCATGCAGAAACACTGGAAATGAATATTATCAGTTAATGAATGACATATTTAATGTATCGATTTCGAAAATTTTTATATGCGTGATGCATGAATACTTAAATTTAAGTTCTACTTATGTATAATGTGAAAATACATTTTAATATTATAATGATGAATTGTATCGTAACTTTTGACGTTTAGTTAGAAAGAATCAGTATATTATAAACATAAATTGCTTATATTTAAGATTTCTTAGTCCAATTAGAGTACTTGAAATGACTAGGAATGGAAACAATTGATTGTAATTTTATAAATAAATGCAAATAATTATAGTAAATAAATAAAATGTGTTTGAGTTATGTCATGAAATAGTTTGTAATCACAACATGTATCTATATATCATGCACTAAAGCTTCATTTACACATAATTAAAAGAGTTTGGGAATCATTCATATGTTTTATTTATCAATATTAACCAGAATCGTGTATTTTTATTGTTAATATTTGGTTAAAACATACCATATTAAAAATTAGAACTATACTCTGTGTGAATATCAATATTTAAGAGAAATTATTTTAAAAAATCCCTTGTCCTGAAAGTTAAAGCTAGGCAAGGCTTTTCAATTATATTATAATTGAAAAAAAAAAAAACCCCTTGATGCAGCAGCTTTGAAGCTTTTGTACGCCCTATCTTTAATTCACAATGTTTACACAAGACCAGAGAATTGTTTATATTTCTGTTCACACCTTAATTCACACTAGAACTAATGCTTTGTACACAGAAAAAATTTCTTCTACTTGTCATATAAAAACTATATGTGATAATTGATTGTCTAATAGTTAATTGATGGTATATTATCATACTTTAGGTAGGAATAGTATGCAAATTATAGAAAAGTAGTAAACATGTGTAATAAGTTTTCCATCCTTCATGCCTTTTATTTTATTTTTTCAGGTCTGTGAAAATCATTTCAGAGCATCTGATATTATAAGAGATGCGTCTGCCTTTGATGATAAAACAGGTCCTCTTATCACTGCACCTCTTCGATATCCACGTCTTCCACCAGGAGCAGTTCCCATTCTTCTCTCAAACTGTCCACAATATTTGTCAGGTTCTGACAGTTTTCGGGAAAGCTCAGATGTCAAGCGACAAAAAAAAAAAAAAAAAAAAAAGAGGACTCAAGAATCCATTCTGCCATACAGGATAGCTTGGCAGCTGCAGAAAATTATAGAATTCAACACGAACTCCATTCCTTGAAACATATTACAGTTAAGTTGAACTTTCTTGATTTAAAACAAGACTTTTGAACTTTCATTGACAAAAAGAACTGTATCATGTTTTTAAATATTTCTAATCACCCTATTCCAAAAATTAAATATTCAGTAGTGATTTCTGATGAAATGCAAGTTTCTGTTAATATTGAGTCTTGTCCTGTATCTAAATTGAGCAACTTAAAATTTCCTTTTAAACTTCAAAACATAAACGAATTATCTACAGTATTAGAAAAAATGGAATCGTATAATAGATTGGAAAGTAATGATGAAAGTATTTCAGATGTTTTGATGTTGATTGATAATTTACTCACTGATTTGCTAACTCTTGATGCTTGTGCTCATGGTAAACATTTTGTGCAATTCTTTTTAGAGCAGTTACATCTAGTATTTAAAGAGAAAAACCAGATTAGATATTCGACTGATACTTTGGTGTTTTCATCCCTTTTATCTCATATGGCCCCTCATGCAGATAACTTTGTTAGAGAGAGTGAACATTTTATTTTACCCCATCCAACTACCTTAAAAAGAATTTTGTGTTCAGAAGCTGATCCTACTCTAGAGCAAATGGGACAATTTTTAAATTATATTAAACATAAATTTAGTGCTTTAAAAGATATAGATAAAACTTTAATTTTACAAATAGATGAAATTCATTTAAAACCAAACTTTGACTTTAAAGGTGGCACTATAGTAGGAACAGCTTTTGATAGCATAGCTGCAGCTTCAAGTGCTCATGTTTTCATGATTAGCAGTATTTTATCACCATACAAAGATGTGGTACATATTTTGCCAGTAAAATCTATTAATGCTCCCATTTTATTTGAATTTGTAAAAAAAAATCATCATTGGTCTCGAAGCAATTGGCTTTAATGTATTGCGCTTAACTTCTGACAAAAATTCAATCCATAGATGAGCAGTCTCTATGTTTTCTGATCCAACTGAACTTAAGTATGTATATCCTCACCCTGTTGATCCAGAAAGGCCATTGTTTAATCTTTGATGCTGTTCATCTTTTGAAATGCATTAGAAATAACTGGGTTAATCAAAAATTTCCTGAAAGAGCAATGTATTATCCAAACTTTGATGGAATTACAAATGCCTCAAATTCAAATTTTTATACAGCTTCCTTGCAAGTGTTGGAAAAAATTCACCAACAAGAATCAAAACAATTACTTAAATTCAGTTATAATTTGTCATATCGAGCCTTAAATCCCTCTAGCATTGAAAAACAAAAATGTTAAACTTGCTCTGAAAATATTTAATGAAAATTTAATTAATGGTGTTTTAAATTTTAATAATCTTAATATTGATCATCTGGAAAATACAGCAAATTTTATTAAAATTATTACTCGTTGGTGGAGCATTGTCAATGTAAAAACTCCAGTTGTTGGCCTTCATAAGAATGACGAATATAAAACTCCTTTAACTTCATCTGATAATGATAAGAAATTAATATTTTTAACAAAATTTTTGGAGTGGTTAAAAGAATGGAAAGAAATGAAATGTGATGTAGGTGCTTTACCAAGGGAAACCCATTCGGCACTGACAATAACTACGAATGGATTAATAGAAATTGCTCGTTATTGTAAAGATAAATTTAACATGCCATACATTTTTCCTGGGAAATTCCAGACTGATAATTTAGAGGCAAGGTTTAGCAAGTTTCGTCAGTTTGGGGGGGGGGGGGCGCAGTACTTAATATCTGTAAGACGGGTTTTTGAAATTGAAAAAAAATTGCGCAATGAATCATTGTTGAGGATGGGGATCACAAGTAAAAAATTTGGGTTCTGCCCCATAGATTATGATGAATTTGAAGAAAATGTAGAATACATAACTTTAGTTGATGAATTGTTTAAAGTAACAATTTCTGACAACGATCTAAAAAAATTAGACTTTAGAAATAGAAAATGGTAGTAACATATTTAGCTGGATATTGTGTTCGCAGTGTATATAGAAAATCACATTGCAATTATTGTCCAGAAAATCTGGTTCTGAAACAATATGAACTACCTGAAAACCACAATTTAATAAAAAGTACTAATAGAGGAAGATTGTTTTATCCAGAAAAAAAAGTAATTGATGCAGTTGCATTAAGTTATGCAGTTGTAGAAAAATTGTGTAATGAACAGGAAGAAAACTTTTTAAAATGTAAAAATCAAAGGTCAGTAGCTTTTAACATAACTTATAGTTTTCTCATTGAAAAAGAAATAATGGGAGATGGGACCTGTTCTAATGGACATACTGATGTAAGCAATTTTAAAATAATTCTTTGGGCTTCTACCAATGCATTGTTAAATAATTATTGCAAAATGAAAAATGATTCCTTGATAATGAGTGCAAAACGAAAAAACAAAGAAAAGGCCAAGAGAAAGAAGAGTTCGAATGAAAAAAATAAAGAACAAATCAAGGGGGATTCTGTTGCAATACATGAAAGTGATAACAAAGTTGATGGTAATGTAAAAATTCCTAAGAGTAAAAAATTAGGTACCTTCAGTAAAAATATGTAATAAGAAGTAATAGACAAGAAAGATTCCTTTCAAATTTCTTCAACGCTGTCTGACCTCCTTTTTTTTTTTTTTTAAATATAGATCTTCAAACTTGTCCAGCTGATTTTATGTTATCACTTGTAATATTTATGTATGTCTGAATTAAAAAAAAAATTGTTGTTATATGTGTTTGGTTTCTTTTAGGTTTGTTTCTGTTTTACAAGTTAACAACATATTTTAATGAATATTTTAAAATATTGAATCAATTAAGTAGTTTCAAAGATAACACATTTATTGCTAATAGATGAAACAAGAAAATTAATAAATATTGATGCAAAGAAAATACGACTTGTTTGAAATTTAAACCATAAATCCTCTATTTTTTAATCAGTAATAGTCATCATTCTTAAACGTATCAAAACTATCAGCAATTACTTTCATAAATAAAAAATTGTAGAAAGTAATTTTCTTCCGTTCTGACACGCATCAAATATCACTGCTTTTCTCTCGTAAGCGTGACTAGCTCAGCAGCGGAAACCCTACTCGAAATGACGTCACGCGCTTGCGCGTTGCCCCTTCCTCTAGTTGGCCGTGGTCCGACACGGTCTGAAAATGGGCCTTGGACGAAAGAAGAGCGTAAAAAACTTATACTTGTACGTCTAATAACAAAAATTGAAGGGGCTGCACCATTAGACAAAGCGACCCCGGCCCTGCTATAAATGCGTGGGCCATGCATTGGGTTGTTGATATATGTGCAGTGGGGCACGCACAGGGAGGGGGGGAGAAGGGACACTTGTTGGTCCAGTTCCGAGATCGTAGGAGGTCCGAAATTTTTTAAATGAGGGGTGAAATATATGTAAAGACGCAGGGGTGAACAAGATAGAGGGGGCCCGTAAAAGTCATTTGTGACGGACCTCAAAATTTCTGTCCACGCCCCAAGTATTTCCTAGTTGTGACAGATTCAACTAAGTGCTGTCAGCTATCAAGATATTTCATTGGGTTATTGTACACTGCTCGACATTGAAAATGCAAAACCAAGAAGGAGTGTTCAGAAATTTATGCAAAGATTAGAGTAGACGTACCTCACTGAGTTATGTAAATGATGTGACATGTGCAGCTCTCCGACGCACGTGAAGTAAGATATAAGGGAAGGAACTTCCAGAATTTTTTGTCTTGGAGGATACGTGTAACACGAGAGAATGCCAGGCCGCCGTCAACAAAGGCATTTCCTGCAGATGAGGAGGAATGGAAACAATTGATTGTAATTTTATAAATAAAAGCAAATAATTATAATAAATGCAATAAAATGTTTCAGTTATGTCATGAAATAGCTTGTAATCACAACATGTATCTATATATCATGCACTAAAGCTTCATTTACACATAATTAAAAGAGTTTGGGAATCATTAATATGTTTTATTTATCAATATTAACCAGGATCGTGTATTTTTATTGTTAATATTTGGTTAAAATATACCATATTAAAAATTAGAACTATACTCTGTGTGAATAACAATACTTAAGAGAAATTATTTTAAAAAATCCCTTGTCCTGAAAGTTTAAGCTAGGCAAGGCTGTTTAATTATGTTATAATTGAAAAAAAAAACTTGATGCAGCAGCTTTGAAGCTTTTGTAGGCCCTATCTTCAATTCACAATGTTTACACAAGACCAGAGAATTGTTTATATTTCTGTTCACACCTTAATTCACACTAGAACTAGTGCTTTGAGCTTAGTACACAGAAAAAATTTCTTCTACTGGTCATATAAGAACTATATGTGATAATTGATTGTCTAATAGTTAATTGATGGTATATTAGCATACTTTAGGTAGGAATAGTATGTAAATTATAGAAAAGTAGTAAACATTAGGACTCGACCGATGCATCGGCGCCGATGGTTCAACAATTTAGCCATCGGCATCGGCGGCCGATGCTAAGTTGCAGAAAACATCGGCCCATCGGCCTTAAAAAACATCGAAAAGCCGATGGAATTGGCCGATGTTTATGAAAAAAAAAAGGACCTTTGTTGTTTTACTCTTTAATACAAAGTAAAGGAAGTTATTGTTTACTTAAATTTCAGTATGGATTTCTATTTTAGTCATCCCTGAAAGAGTTTAAAATACTGCATTCAGGTACCTAACAAGTTATTTATTGTGTTGTTTCTTGCGACTGGATGTACATATGTATCTCTCATAAGTCATAACTCAAAAATGGTAAGATGTAGAAGGCTAAATTTTCGCATGTGGGGATGTGCGTACTTTGCAGTTGCGCACTTCTCTTTTTGTTTCGATCGGATGTTCTAAAAAACCTATTTACTCATTTTTTGTGGCTATTATAATTACATACTTCAATGCAAAACTAATATAGCGTCTCAGA
The DNA here is from genome assembly GCF_026930045.1 of Uloborus diversus. Classification (NCBI taxonomy): domain Eukaryota; kingdom Metazoa; phylum Arthropoda; class Arachnida; order Araneae; family Uloboridae; genus Uloborus; species Uloborus diversus. Next base: position 49,670,171 of record NC_072733.1, on the reverse strand, counting down.
ATGACGATCATTTGGTGATATATTGCCGAATTGGAGACCATGGAAACAAATATGTGATGGTGAAACCGATTTTGTTGAACCGACGGTAATTTTTAATTTTTCGATATTTGTTATATGAATCACAGTAATGCACTCTTTTCTGTGTCACTTCGGCGGAGCTACAAGTTTGGGGCCCGTCGAAATACATTTTGGGGCCCTATTTCTCTATCACAGAAGTTGTAAAACATTTATCATACACATTTTTGTAACTCCTAGGGTGCTCCTATGGTTATGGGGCCTCTCGCGCAATGGCAACATTTGCTATATTTTAAATTCGCCACTGCACGTCAAAACAAACTCGGGGGCAAGTTTTAAAAGGGTTTTTCTGCTCAATGTTTATGATTATTTTTAACTCTATTTTTTACGACTATTTTTTGTATTACCGAAAACACTTGCGTGTCCTTCCTTCTACTCCCTCAATTTCTGAAATTAAACTCTAGTTGTACTTCTTAGTTGTTTAAAACTAATACCATGCATAAAATTAGAGATTTTTTTTCAAGTTTTATCTATTGTTTAGGAAGAATTTTGAGCATTATTGAAGAAATTAATTAAAGACGGTTTGAATGGTGACATAATTCGGAGATCAAAGGGACTTTTGAATTTTTTCTTTGTAAATGCTGAAGTATAGATTCAGAAACTCTTCTGAGGCGTTGGTGGTAGCGGTTCTGTACTAAAAAAATGAGGCCGAAGTTTAATGTTGTGAGTTACTCCAAAATCAGAGGGTGACCCATATAACCCACCTTCATCGTTTCAAGCATTTCTTAAATATATAGCGATTATTTATTTTGATCAAGAAATGTCATTTTGCGTATTGTTTATACTTGTTTCACATATATTTCGTAATGTTGTAACTATTTTTATGTATTTATATAAAATCAATGTATAAGTTATTTTCGATTCATCATGTTTTTAATAATATGTTATAGAAAAGTTTCAAGGATTTTCTATTATGCAATTTTTTAAATTTCAGAAAAATATTGTTAAATTGAAAAATTTAATTTTAACTTGTTTTTAGTGCTTTATTCACCAAATATCCTAAATAAACAAACAAACCACTGACGTAGACCGGAAGTAGCGAGTCTTATTTCCGGTTAAGCGCCAATCTCCATTGCTAGAGATAGGTGTTCATAGCGAAAGCGATTTTGTTGTGCTTCTTTAAAAAGCAGAATAATGTTTTCTGCGTACTTCAATGCATTAAATAAGAAAGACAAACTTAGTTATTGTTAAAAATTATCTTTCAATGGCTGTGACCTTACCGATCCTTTAGTATATGGTTGGCGAATCTATTACTAACGATTGATGTTTACAGTGTTCAGGCACTTTTGTTTTCTTTCAGTTCTAAGTAGAATCATGTCTTTTGCGTATTTTAATGCATGAAATGAGTATAATAGGCTTTGCTATTCTCAAAAATTGTCGATCAACGGATCTGATTTTCCTGATCCTTTAAATACAGAAATAAGAAAAAAAAAACGAGTCTTCGTTTGTCGATCATTACCGCGATTTCAATGATAAGCATTTATGAATACCTCCTAAACAGAAATAAAGTTGATACAAAGTCTGCTTTCAAGAATCACAAATCTACTGGATTGCAAGTACGTTGTGAATTGTAATTCCTATTCTTAAGTTGAAGCTATTTTTTCAAAGATGGAAGCTTTTCTGCACTGTGTTCACACAGAATGGCTATGACAGGGAGTTTTGGTGTCATATTCAATCAATTCTCCTGTTGTAGCTTTTCAGTTCACACACACTTATTACAGTTGCTACCTAATTTTCAGGTTTGATATTTAATATATTTTATTACATATTTGTTCATCACTTTTTTTTTTTTTTTTTTTTGTTTAATCAACTTGCTTCTGTAGCAAGATTGATAGGCATAAAAAAAATTGAAAGATAACAAAATTTAAATTTACTCCGAGTGCTTTCTCCTGCGTTAAAATTGCTTTGAATGTAATACCAATAGCTGTACTATGATACTATTATAACTTTAATTAATGAGTTTGTTTACCGATTGTCGAATATCTAAATTTGTTTACAATTAGAGCGCCTAATATTAAAGTACCGTCAATAACTCGAAGTCCCAAGAGTCGGGCTAAATGGTTCGAGTTATTGATAGTTCGAGCTATGGGAAGTTTTTTTCTCATGAGGTAATGAATAGTGGTTCTTTATTTTAATCACACAAATCAAACTGTTTGAAACACTGGAAACTTTCAGCTTTGCAGGAAGCAAATAAAAAATTGTTCAGGTTGAGTTTTTCTAATAATCAATTTAATATAGATCAATATAGATCTTCACACATTACAGTAAAAATACAAAGCTGATGAAATTAAGGTGAATGTTTCCAGCTCGTAAATACCTCGCAGAAAGTGTGTTTACTACATAATATTCATTAAGATTCAATCCTTTCGCTTTAAAGCATTGGCTTTGATTCGACGATTAGGACCTTCAGAAATTTGAACATCTTTATTTCTGACATCTTATTTGCTCCTGTCCTCATGCTGTACCCGAAAGCAGAATAACATCCTCTCTTTTTACGAAAATTTTGCGCCTTTGAAATTCATGATTAATTTAAAAAATTCAATCAAATTACAGATACGTAAACAGAGCAATTCGTCGTAAGAAGCAATACAAATAAGACTTCCGCCGGAAGTTTTGAGTGAAGAGTGACCCCGTGCAGCCCTGCCACCTAGTGTTCAAAAGAGTAAGCGTGGCTTGGAATTTGGTGAATAAGAGATTAAACAATCAAATTCATCAATATTACGTGTGCGAACATCAGTAGTATATGTATTCAGTTATTAACTTGATGTAAATATTATGTTTGTTTATTGTAGCTGCGATTTAAGAACCTCGCTCTTTTCATGGCTATTTCTTTTTTCCGAAAAATTTATGTCACTGTTATAGCTTTTATGAAAAATGCAAACTTTTCTATTCATAAATTTTAAATTAGTATGAAAATATTCTTATAATGATTTAATATTGTTAAAAAAAAATTAAAAAAAAAACCAAATCAATTGGTTAAACAGTTTCTTTGTTTTTCTTCCTTTTTCTTTTCTTTCTTTTTTTTGGGGGGGGGGGGGGGCTCTTGTTCTTTGTCTTCCATCATACAGCAGTCAAAAAAGGAGAAGCATAACTACACCCTCTACAGATTGTACGTAGTACGATCCAAAAGTTCGGGAGACAATTACCGAAGCACATCCACCTTCAAAAGGTCACCTTGAGGTACTATGTACTTCTGCCAGTGTTCATGTAACTTTTGGAAACACTTATGGAAGCCATTTTTCGCTACCTTCTGTGATGCAGCTTTAGCTTCTCCTGACGGAAGAAAACGGCGTCCATGCAAATGTTTTTTTGCTGGGAACAGGTAAATGTCACACGGAGCTAAGTCCGACGAAACGTTATGTTATTTGTTTGTCATATCAGAGTATTGACAAATCGAACCGTGCATCCTCAACATGAAAGTTGCGTTCTTCCCCACGATGAAATTAAAGCAGCAGCGCAAGAGGCCTTACAAGAGGTTGCGATAAATGTCTTCCAGGAGTCCTTCTAAAAGCTATACGAACGTTGGTAGAAGCATAGTCGTTCAAGGTGACTATTTTGTAGATAGATGTACTTCAGTAATGTGATCTATTCAGGGTAAGGTTTTATACAACTTGTCCTCGAACTTTTAGATCATACTACGCACGTATGAGTTTTCAACTTACTATTTCATAATGTTTTTGAGTGACGCAATTTTACGCGCATGAAGACATCACAATTTGTGATAATTAACTAAGGAGGCGTTCAAAATGGATATTTCGGTCATCTATATATTCTTAGGAACATATGCATGTACAGATGTGCCGAAAAATCTTGTGAAGTTTAAATTGGGTGATCGTAAAATAGAAATTTTGGTCGAGATCTGATTTTTTTGTGATTAAAATTCCTTATTTGTAGAAAGGTAGTAAAGTGAATTGAATCAATGATCCTTTAAATCCCTGACAATCTTATCAATATATTTCTGTTAGATTTTTTTGAGCAATCACGATTGCTTATTGTTCTCATTTGACTATCCTTGATGTTACACTGATTTTAACTGCCTCCCTCTGCAACACTCCCGCCCCCCGTCCTCTGCAGGCGCAGTTCTTCCGGTCCTTAGCAATGTCCCCCGAAATTCACTTCTCCTGGTCGGTGGCGTCCATGTCCTACACACGCTCATACACACAATCGACGGCGCCCAATCTTCCCATTTCGTCCTTCGGAAATCTAAAAAATGAACATTGATTTTTTACAGTTTGATGATTACAACAAGCTGCAAAACAAAGCACCATTTTCTTAAATATAAACTATTCACGATGACATACTGATTTACAATGCGTTTGGGCACATAAACAAAGTTTGTTATTGCCCAGCCGCTATATTGTGACGTCACAACTTCAGCGACATTGCGATCGGCCGTGTTTCACTCGAATATAGCTGTTGTCGCAACTCTGAAAAGAGAGTGACTCCACTCACAAGTCTGAACGCAGTGGGAGTTACTCCGGGTGAGGAGTCCGCTAGCGCGGAACGCACTATTACTCGGAGTCACCCACTCCTAGAGGTCTGAACACACCCGAGGACGAGATTTACACGCACTGTATGTAAACACTTTTCATGTGCGTCGGTAGTGTGGCCGAATGCTGCAGATTTATTGTCAACCGATAGAAACGTTAGCCTTTGAGGCTGCTGGAAAAAAGTTGACACATTTAGGACGTAAATTTACAATCAAAACTGCACTTTGAAATATTTAGAGACTTTTGCGCATATATGTTGCAGGATTTTCTAGTTGTGGATGTTTTTGTTGTGGGAAGAGCTTATAATAAAATACTCTGAGATAAAACTATTAAATAATACGCAATATATGCATCTTAAACTTCAATTTTAGACATGTTTCGAAGCAAAGAAAAGCAGTTTGAAATTTCGGATGTTAGTGATCTAGATTTACCACCTGATGCTTGGAAGGTATGCGCTCAATTCTCAGAGATTCATATTAATCTGAAATAAACTATGTTATTTCGAATAAACTTACGTAAATCAAATTAATCGGTTAATACATTTCTTAAATTTATATTTTACAGCAGTTCCATGTGTGAGTAAATACCGAACAGATCGTTTTCAGCAAACCTCTGTTGTGCTCTCCACTGAGGGTTTACTTAGCCCACGTTAATGTCTGACTTGGGTTCGTGTGTCGTCCCTTGATAAATTTCAAGGGAGGCGTGAATATATAATGAAGTTAAGAATAAAAAGTCAAACCAACTCATTATTTAATTTTGTATTCATATGTAAATAATTTCAACATTATCATCTTTTCTGTGGTTTTTAGAGTAGTTTTCATCCACATGTCTCTGAGAATCCAGATTAGCATACATAAACTCTAAATGTCGAGGTGGACTAAGTGACCATTGATGATGTGAAAGTGATTAGTATTATGTGCCAGCCTCACTTAGATACCTTAATTTGTGCTTTGCTTTTTGATTCTTTGATTTCACATATAGACAACCCTTCATATAATGATCATCTCCATCCCACTGAAAAGGTCTTTATTACAAGTGGTTGTTATAAGAGGTAGAATAAAGAAAATATATACTGCATCATGCATGTTGGGTTTCTCCAATAAAATTGGCACTTTTTCAAAGGTCCCAGTTAAATACCCAAATTATTTTTAATCATTGGAATTTAAAAAAAAAATATCGGAGCAAAAATTTTACAAAGTATTTCAGAAGATAAAGTTAGAAGCAGTTGTTTGCTTTTTTAGCACACATGGTTTTTGCAAAATGTAATTTTCCATTTCAGTTATAGATGATAAATAGTGATTTTCTTGCCTTTCAAAGAAACATTTAAAAACGTTTTTCATATAACGATCATTTTTCATATATCTGGTCTCATTTTCTTCTTCATCTGATCATGATATATCAATTTGTTTTTTTCACAAAATCGAGACATAGTTAATTTTGACAGAGGTTTGACACATTCTAAATCATATAGAACGAATTTTAGCATACTTAATCCTACTTCAACTTCGTAGAAATTTTTTATAGCATTTCATTTTCTTCATTGAAATTTTCATCTGGAATTGCTGGACCAATCACTTCAGCAGTAGATTCTGTTCCCGTTTGCTCTTTAAAATCAGCATGATGGAAACAATTCTTAATAGTCTTTTCTGAGACTTCATGCCATGCTGCTTTAGAGAGATGCTAAGATTTGAAGATATCCACTTTGTGATCTTCACCTTAATCGAGTGCAGAAACCAACTTAAAATCACATGTTTCAAAATAACTCATCTGTCAACCCCTTTTCCTTAGGAATCCAAAAATTTAAATTTTTTTCCTCCACTTTTTTTTTTTTTTTGTGTTGGGTGGTGAGTGGTAATTCCCCTTTACCACCTTCCCCCTCTCAAAGTTGGATTGGACACTGAACACTCCATGCAGCTGTCCGTAAACAATAATTAAGGACATTTCAAGTTACTAATTTGTTTTATTGGGGGGGAAAAAACCGGGAATATTGTCCCCTGAATTTGGTTGCTGTTTGATTACACAATAGGTACAACACAATCATTATACCAAAAGCAAATTAACAGAATTTAATGGAACAAAGTTGGGGCTTTTAATAGAATGGTCTTTATAATGTGTGGTCATTATAATGAGCTTTGACTGTATACTAATTATAATATGTTCAAAAGTCCTTTTATTGTAAAATTTTGTGTATTAAATTATGTATATCTTAACCTGTTTCAGCTACAAGCTTGTAAAACTAGTATTGACCCCATGTGATTTGAGCATGACCCTACATCAGGGCTCAAAGGGGAGCTCAGAGACTGAAAGTTTGAGAACCCACTGGTTTACAGTATCGAGAAACTGCAGCTTTGCCCTTGTTTTGAACTTATTAGTCCACAACAAAAACAAAATATACCTCATGTAGAACCATTTTACTTTCATGTGAATTTTTGAATATTAGAAGGAATTCAGGTTATATATTTGCATTTAAAAAATTAAGTGGACCATAGAGCTTTTGCACTTTTTTTGCTTGAAATTATTTCCTTTTTAAAAGAATCTTAATCAACAAAACTATACAAAAATGATTCGATGTACACTCATAATTTATTACATTTTGAGAAGTAATTTTAAAAGATTTTTGTTTCTTTGACATATTTTTTTAAAGAATTGTGTTTTACTTATTCATCTTACAATGTGCATAAAAAGTCATTTCTCTTGTAGGTTCGCCCTTGTGAATGGTATAAAGATGAATATAAAAACTGTACTGGTAAGTGCTAACTTGATCCCTAAATATTTTCCTTGATTTTGAACTAATATAGTCATTATACATTTCACTAAGTTTGATAGCAAAGCAGGCTGGATTTCTTATGTTATAATGTTGCTCCCAGGCAGAGCAGGTAATGATGCTGTCTGCTCTTGAACTCTTTCCCTTTTCAATTTCAAACCACCTATTTGGAAATAGTACAATTTTAATGCCGAAAATGGGTGTGAAAGAACCAAGGGCGTACATAAGGAAGAGGCTGAGAGGTCGCGGCCCCCCCCCCCCCCAAATCTGGAAAAAAAATTAAATAAAAGTAGTTAATTTTTGGTTTTAGTTGCTCACAAAACATTTCCAAACTTTTAGCTACAAAAAAAAAATAATAAATATTGATAATGATAATAATTATTATAATACGTTAGAGCAGAGATTTCCGAACTGGGTGCTGCAGGAAGAGGTGAGGGGTGCCGCAAACTGTCCATGGTAGCAATAATATGTTAAAAGTAGACCAGGATGCCGTGAGGAAATTCTAATTCTTCAAAGGGTGCCGCGAATTGTTAAAGTTTCGTAACCCTGCGTTAGAGCGAGGCACCATGCAATGGTGTTCAGAAGGAGTCGGGAGATCCGTACCCCTTACTCAAGAAAAGAACATGTCTTGGGGAAGCGAAGTTATTTTAACAAAAAGAAAAGCAAATAATGTTGGGAAAAAATCTCAATTCTTTCAAAAAGAAATCTCTATATTAAAATTATTTTAACAGATCCAACTTATTTGCTTAGCAAATTAAGCTCCCCTCTGTTTCTTTCACTCCTCCCCTTTTTTTTCCTTCCTAGTCAGTCTGAAAAGAAGGGTCTTTAAAAAGGTTTCTCTCCTTAACTCTCATCCCCTGCAAGAAATTTAAAATAAGTTTTAGTTGTTCGGTTGGAGTAATAATGAAAATTGACGTCCTAAAAACGCATTTATTTAGGTGTTTTTCGGACATCAATTTCAAAATATTTCTGGAGGAAGGTCCCGGAACCAACACCCTTTCACTAAGGTTACTACCAAAAATAGTTTGAAATTGTGCCTTTAAGATTTCAATATTGAAAAACTTTAGAAGAAGATTCCTAGAACTGCTCCTTACCTCTAAACATCTCCAAAGATGACCTGAAATAGCGTTTTACCTTTCAAGGGAGGATTCTCGAACTCTTCCTTTACAAAGATCGCCTAACGTTAGGAATAAATCTGAATTGCTTTTGAAAAGACTCTTAAAATAACAAATTAAAAAAAGTTAATGACTACTGATCAGGTAATTACATCCAATACCTTCTATTTCTTTTGTTTCCCTCCGCCCCATTTTCCATCCTTCTTCCTAGTCTGTCTAAAAATAAGAAAGTCACCAAATATGGTCCACAGTCTCACTTTTAAGACTTCAATTACGAAAAAATTTCGGTTGAGGGTCCGACTGGTGGAGGTGGGAAGGATTTAGCTCTATTTTTTTAAAAAATCAATCGGTGGCAACTTCAAAAAGTCCCATTCCTTTCATTACACTAACGTCAACAAATGTAGCCTATAATGGCGTTTTTAATATTTCAATTTCTAATAATTTCCGCAGAAGGCCCCCCCCCCCCCAAATTCTTCTTCAGGTAGCATCACCAGAGACCATCTAAAACTGCGTTCTTGGGGCTACAATTTCAAAACATTTTCGGGAGTGAACCCCCCCCCCCCCCACACTTATAAGAAGCGAGAATTTTTTAACACTGCCCTCCTAAAACTATTTTTTGGTTGCGCCACTGGGTGACAGTATGAAGTCCTTGCCCCTCCTCGAAAAGAATGATAAGATCAGGTCACTGTGGCTCCCTCCCCACTCAAAAAATGAAAATAAAAGAAAAAAAAGGGGGGGAGCTAATCTTAGTTATACGGGCCCCCTCCAAAATAAAAACATACATACGGCACTGGAAAGAACAATGTTTTGAGCCACAACAATTGCAAAACATGTTTACAGGGAACCCCATCATCACTAAATCAAAGTTGTGAACTTTAGAATATAAAAAGTCCAAGTAGGGAAGCCCTAACTTAAGCTTTTTTTTTTGGAGGCAGGAGGGGGGGGGGGATTTCCAATTTGCCAAACGGAACTCCAAACTTTTCCTTATGATAAAATATGGATATGCTCACCTACGTACATCTAATGTAAAGTGATAGCTGAGTATTTAAAAAATTGATTTTGCAATTATATTATATATCTAAATTTGCTGAATTGTCAGACAAAATTTGCAGAATACGAACACATTTTGGGAGGTCACCGTGACCTCCCTTTGGGGCCAACGATGTAAAGTACTCGGGTATTTATTTTCGAGGGTAAAGTCCCAACCTGGGTATTTATGTTCCAGTGAATTCTATTCCCACAAAATACCCTCATTTGTGTATAATGCTATTGCAATATGTGTATAGTATATTCTAGCCATTTTAGCGGATTGGCATTTTCGAACGGTAAACCAGGTAGATTGTCTTTTATAGTATTTTGCACGAGGGGGGGGGGAGGACTTTCCAACCATACCAACCTCGAAGCGCTAAAATGCATTTTTCATGTAGAAAGAGCTGTTTAAAAAACCAATTAAAACTTAATGTTTCACACTTTCAGCAATGAATTTCAACAATGGAAAAGAGATAAAATTAAAATTTTTGAGTTTCGCTAACTAAAAAACGCTTATAACTTTTTTTCTAGTGGATTTAAGTTATTGCACCTTGGGCGCCCTGACAATTTCTTCGTTAGGAGTATTTTTTAAAGACCTTTCCAACCATATCAAATTCGAAAAAATTGGACCATCCGTTCGCGTAGAAAGAGCCATTTAGGACGAAAATGCGTTTTTTGTTAATGTCTCCGTTAATTAGCGTTCGATTTCAAAAAAATTTATTGATGACACTAAAACTCGGCAATAGCTACCGAACAAAAAAGAATTAAGGAAATCGGTTCACAAACAGAGGAGAAATCGGTACCGAAAGAAAACGGCTTGCATATTAATATATAAAGATAAACCTATGTTCAAATATTAAAAAATATATATATATTATTTTTTTATATTCATATAGTTAAAAAGTTGGAACCTTAAATGCAATATAGCCAATGTGACTCATGAGTTTAACTGTTCTAGATCCATCGAGGAAGGCTGCTATGTTTTTTAATGGTTTTCAAGCACGCTGAATGCCCTTTTTTATTTTTTTTTTATTTATGAGTAAAATAATTGGAATCCCATTACTGATAGATCATTGTTTATGGTTACTTCTAGTAGGTAACACTTTCATGTAAGAATGAAAAAAGGAAACAAAAGGTTTCAGAATTGAAAAATATTTGCATTCAAAAGTTACGTTTTCTGGAGAATGACTCAAATACGTCTGGCATCTTTGGAGTCATACGAATGCCTGAACTTTTGGAACTCGTAAAACTTCTGTTTGAGCTGTTTTTGCCCTTAGTCTCACTTATCGATCACAAATTCCCATCTTACAAACGACTTCTCTCATGGAAACCAAGGATTTATTGAATTCATTTTTGAATGATCTACCGATTAACTGAAATATTCACTGTTCGTTTTTGTAAACTTTCCAGACATTGACTATCATTTACAAGCCACTTGAAGCAGCATACCACATCAAATACTGTTTGCCAAATCACAACAAGCAAACGAACTATCGTTCTACTTGGTTAAACAACTTTGAAATAGCAGGTTTTTTGTGTAAAATTGTAAAAAAACCGAAAAACAATACATAAACTAGGAGATATATTGTAAATTATTTTCTAATAAAGTGCGAGACAAAAATGAATGACACTCATTAAAATGAAATTACTTTACTTCCATTCCATAATGCAATCTTTGTTTGAGTTTTTTTTTTTTTTTTTTTTTGCCGCACCCTGTATACTACCGTGTTAAGCACAAAAGTGGAATCAGCAGTTAAGCTCAAGCTGAGATATTGTGTTTTGAAGTTTGGCTCTTCCATATATTTGATTCAAGAGTCTTTTTTTTTTCAAACCTTTTTTTAAAAAATAGTACTTGATAAATGGACCCTAAAACATTTTATTTATTCAATAAAATACGAAATAAAGAAAAACTTGGTTAGAAATAACTCAGTTTTGTTCAAAAGTGCAGGTATGACTACTTTTATTACTGTGCTTAGCAGTACCTTATGAATAAACTAAAACTCCAGTTTAAGTTTTGGTTCACCTTTAGAAACCATTACGCAGTTTTAGTTTGGGGTTTTTTCTGTTTGGAAAGAAAAAGAAAAATCATTTTAGTTTTGATTTGGACTTAGACTGGATTGGAAAAAATCAAAACTCAGCAGCTTTCATTTTCTGACAGTAAAGTAACATTGCAAGGAAGGGAAATCATACTTTTTTTTCTTTCAAACAATATTAATCATGTTTGAAAGTCAAAAATTACAATTATTTCAAGTTTCAAGGCAATCTAAAATGGAAAATGTCATTGTTATGATTAGACACACCTTACCCAATATTACTGGTTGAACAATGACTTGACATGTTTCTGGTGTTTGAAAAAAAAAGAAAGCTCTCATTATAAAACAAAAAGTTTTTTGTTTTTGTTCCAATTAAACTTACCTTTATGTGTATTTCTGTCAAGCAGAAAAAGAAGACGTGTAGATTTCATATATTTTTTAATGCTTAACTCTTCATATGTTCCAAGAAACACAGAGCTATTAGGAAACCCTGTTTTTATTCATAAAAAAATCAATTATTCTATTTTTTCCTGAAAAAAAAAACAATAAAAAACTGGATTTTTTCTACCACTTCAAAATTTCCGGAAATTTTATATCTCTAGGCATGAGTAACAGACACCCTTTTTGACCAGTAATAGACACCCTATCTTACACTGGTCACATTCGATTTTCAATATTGACCTGTAGGCATAATCCAATCAATGAATAACCTCTTCTGGAGTGAAAAAAAATGAAAAAGGCTTCTAACGGCTGAAGAAGAAATGTTTTTACATTTTTGCAAAGAAAAAAAGTACTAAAACCATGGAAGTTCTAAAGTCTAAGTGGCTTGAGCCCCCCTTACCCCCCCCTCCATATAGGAGCACTTGATTCATAACCTTCCACTACTGTCTCGTAAATACTGACTCATGAAATTCACTCTGATAGCACTAGATGGTTGCACCGTATTCATTGGTCACAGCCAGTGGCGTAGCTAGGGAGGGGCGGAGGGGGCGGTCCGCCCAGGGCGGCACATTTCAAGGGGCAGCAAATTAACCCTTTTGATGTGGAAAAAAAAACGTATTCTTCAAATATAAATTATGGTTTTAATCTGTTACTGCAGGCAAAAAGAAAATCTTCGAATTTTAAGCCTTTTGTGTCACTACCAGATTAAAATTACATACAATACTTCCTGATTTCTTTAAAAAAACTTTCAAAAGTCTTCCTTCATAGCATATCAGTACAATTCCTTGTTTTGTTTCTGAGGGGGCGGCAGTGGACAGTCATGGGACCAATGTATTTTTAGACTGTGGAAGTTAACTCCAGGAGGAAGAAAACAATGAAGTTTTACATTTTTCAGTGTAAGAAATAGTTAACACTGAATTTTAAGAGAGATTTTGAAAACCTCCTAGTGGTAAATAACCTTTTTTTAACTTTAAAAAAATGGTAACAAGAGTAAGAAAGGGGGGGGGGTGAAAAATGGTACACGAAACAATTTATTGCTTATCACACGGGTGGCTGTACATGTTGCAAGGTTTACTTCGATTTCTCATTCATTACAAGAGTTCTCTATTTCAAAAGAAGTAAAATTGATTTCTGTTTTTCGCTTTTGAAAGTAGAGAATCTTCCTGACAACTTTGGATCACATATTAGTCTATTCCTTACGAAAGGTGAGCGAATTTCATTTTTCAACATTTGGTTTGGTCCCTCAACTTGACCAAGCATATTCTAAAATTGTTTTTTAGCATATTCAGTTTCAAATAATTCCGGATGGGAACCTCTCCCAGCTCCACTCTGTAATCTAACTGCTTGAAAGATAGTTTCAAAATGTTTTTAGGAAGGAGTGCTCTCTAATGTTTCATCTCTTTTCCTGATGTCACCAAAGATAGCTTTGAAATACGGTTTTGGACCTCAATGTTTAAAAATTTCTGGGTAGAACCCAGAATCCTGTCTTTTCCTCTAACATAGCAAACACAGCCAAAAAATACATATTTAGGACTTTAATTCTGAAAATTTTCCTGGAGAAAACTTCTCTCTTCTAAGGTCTCAACATATAGCCTAAAATTACGTTTTTAAAACTTTGATTCTTCAGTATCATTTTTTGAAAACAGCATTTGAACCTTGACTATGCTTTACCTCCTAACGTGGTCAAAAATAGCTTAAAATACGTTTTTAGGACTTCAGTTTCGGATTTTTTTCGAGAAAGATACCTTAATCACTCCCCCCCCCCTTTATCTAACGTCTCCAAAGATTAAAACTGCGTTTTGGAAACTTCAATTTTGAAATTTTTCCGAAGAAGGAAAGCCGAACTCCTCAGAACTTTTCCTAACGTCCCGAAAGGTAGCCTAAAATTTCGCACATAAAAATGTGCGTGAGTGGGAAAGCTCGCTAATTCCTCCTTTTCAAAGATAGCCTAAAATGAACTTCAGCTCGAAGAAAGTTTTTGGGAGGGAAGCCTCTCTCTGCCCCCCTTTTGCTCCAAACATTATCAATATCAAACAAAGCCTAAAGTTGGGCGTCAATCACGGAAAGTTTCCATGGCTTCACAACATTTTTAAAGCCATTATCCCTTTAACGTCACGAAAGATAGCCTAGAATTGCGTTTTTGAGACTTTGGTGCTGAACAAATTTCAAAGGAAGATGAATCTTCCCCAATCCAGTAAGTCACCAAAGATGCCGTTAAAATTGATTTCAATTAAAAAAAATATTTCAGTAAGAGCCTAAGCGCCTCTCCCTCCCCTAACGCTTACAACTGTCTTAGAATATTCATGCAATTGCGTTGCCAAAGAAAGCATAAAATTGCATTTTTCAGAGCTAAAAGTTTTTGAATTGAGTATCAGACCATTCCCAATTTTCTTAACTTCTCCACAAAGTAGCATAAGCTGCATTTTAAAACATTCCTTTTGGAACATTTCCTTGCGGTGCCCACCGATCCCCTAACGTCAACAAAGAAACACTAAAGAGACTTCAGTTTTGAAAGAAATTGAAAGCAAACCCAACTCGCCCTTGCCTTTTAGCAAAACTGCCTCAATATTCGAAATTTTTTACGTAAATTTAGCAATTTTCTCCAAGTGTGGCCCCCTTCCCCCTTCTTTTTTTTTCTTTAATAAGTATGTGAAAAAACTTATGCCTTTTTTTTCTTTAATTAAACTTCTAGTTTTAATTTCAACAGTCTTGACAGTTTGAAGTCACAACAAAATGGCGGCAAAGGCGGCAAGGTCAAATTCACAACAAAAGGGCGGCAAATTGAGAAACCGCTCCATGCGGCAAACACTGTAGCTACGCCACTGGTCACAGCAACATCAGTTTAACCCGCCTAAAATTCTTGTTTATTAAATAAAAAGTTATGACTGTCTGTTACTGGACCCTTGTCTGTTACTGGTGCCGCCACCCTAATAGAAATTCTTCTTTTTTTCTTTCTTTTTTTTCATTCTTTTTATTCTTGGTATTTGAAACAGTTTTAACTTTCATTCAAACTCTTTGAATCATGTACATTATTAAAAAGAAGAAAAAAAATTCTTCAGTTCTTAAACTTAAAAAAATATGAAAAAAAAAAATCATTACCCCCCCCCCCCAACTCATTAGTAATCCTCCCCTCCCAAAGGGATCGCCTGCAGAGATCCACTGTTCCAAGGTGAGGTCCTCCAAATATTTTTTCCAACTACAGCACTGTATATATTGCAGCGTATGTGATAAATATAATTTTCATGTTTTCCTTCGACTTTTTCTTTTCTAGGCATGCAATCACGTTTTAACCAGTACTACATATATGGAGAAGTATTAGATTGTTCTAATTGGAAGAAGGATTACCAAGACTGCATGATATTCAGGAAAAATCATGATTTAAAAGCTATTGTAAGTATTTTTTTTTTCCTTTTTTTCTTTCCTTTGATCATGTGATTTGTTTATTCATTTATTGATTGGTCAGCAGTTTGTTCAAAGCATGAGAAAATTTAGTGCAAAAGGACAAAGATAATATTAAAACATGTTCATTTGATTTTATCATGTTATAAATTTGCTTCTGGGTCATTCCACAGAATTTCAGCAAAATAATTTTTATTTGTTCGCTGCACCATCTCTGGTTTCTTTTCATATGCTGTACATAGAAACATGTGTAATAAAGTGGCTGAAAGCCATCTGCCAAGGAAAGTCTAATTTTATTTTTTTATTAAATTGTGGTGTCAAAAACTATGAGTTAGCCCGTTTTTGCAAAATTCAATGTGTTACTAAATGCCATATATTTCTTAAACTAGTACAGATGTGCAAAAAATAGCTAATGAAACCTGTGGAAGTTTTTCTAGATATGTCATACAAATTTATTATTATGTATTTAAATTTAAAAAATATATATAATGGGGTTTGGGGCAGAAATGTGACAAGGAGTGACTCTCCAATCAAAATTTTTGTTTTGCATAACTAAAATTGAAATAAACATGAAAATGGGTTATGTTATATGGAGAAAAACAAATCTGGTTTTAGTATTACAAAATCTAGAATGTATAATACTTTTGAAGAATTCTACAAATATTTTTTATAAGTTGGAAATTGGTCTACTGAAAAATTCACATTATATGGCATATCACATTTTAGGGGTTTAAATAAAAAAAGGGTTAAAAAAAATCTGAGTACTGTCTAAAACAAGGTGAGATATTAAGCAAAATACAAGTTTTTGAAAGTAATTATCTCATGAAAGGGAGGAGATAATACTATATTTTTTTACATGTGATATTTCAAGTACAAACATGCTCTTCATCATTACCAAGAGACCCATCAATTACCCTCATAACATTACCAAAGCTCATCTAAAATACCACTTTCAATTATTCTCCCCCTCCCCGTCCCGCCTACCCATCTTGCAGTGACTATTATACTCAGGATTAGGATCATATTGTCAATACATAGACCTAGTACTTATTTCCTCTTGAACCAAAAAACTAAAGCAATTGCTTTCCCTGCGTTTGAAATAATTAAGGGACCATCTATTTCCTACACCTCCATACTTCTTTGACCTTGCAATGGCCCTTCACACATACGTCTAAGGCAAGTTAT
The DNA here is from genome assembly GCF_026930045.1 of Uloborus diversus. Lineage (NCBI taxonomy): Eukaryota > Metazoa > Arthropoda > Arachnida > Araneae > Uloboridae > Uloborus > Uloborus diversus. The sequence continues at coordinate 49,653,640 of NC_072733.1, read as the reverse complement.
ATAAAAAATATTAATGGTTTTTATCTCTTTTGTGCATTTGCCAACTTAAATTTTCCTTACAACACACCTGTAGTTGTTTCTGAAAATTGTATGAATTTCGTGTTTCCAAGTTTACTTTGAAACATTAAAACTTTTTTCATAGCGTTTATTAGGGGGGGAGGGCAATGCAAATTACTGCCTCATGTGTCACCCACGCTAGGTATGCCACTGTTTCTAAGTATTGCACTATTTTTAAAACAAAATTTCAAAATGGCATCAGGATGAAGACTTCAAATTCATGAGCTCAAATGACAATGTCTGTTCCATGACAAGGAAATTGCTAAGAAGTGCAATATTCTTTGTAAAACATATGAGGAAAAAAGAAAGAAAAGGGCGACATTGCATCAAAAGTGTCTAAAGAAGGTGGAGAGAATAAATTTCAGGATTTGGATCCAATATTTTGCACGTACCTTGCAAGATTCTTTTGTAGTTTTTGAACAATATTGTTTGCTTTGCTTTTCTTTTCTCAGAAAATGACTTGCACATGGAGAGAGAATTTAAGTTCCAAGACTGTTCTGCCATTTTTTTCCTCTTTTTTTTTTGAGGTAATGGTAAAAAAAGATGATTGAAAAATTTCGGTTTCTTGAATGGCAAATACATGACTTTTTCTTGGCAGTTCAAAAACTAGTAAATAATATCAAAGTATGACAAACACCCAAAAATGGATGGGGAAAACAGGAGTGGGAGTATTTTTGTAATAATTTCACTTTCAGCAAAGGAGGGCACTCATATTCAGTTAAGGAGTTACTTTCGGTATATTACGGTATTTGTCTGTATAGATACAGTAAACTCCCGATTATACGCTGAATTGGATAGCACGAGTGCCGCAGAGAATAAAAATCGCAGATAAACCACAAAAAGGCTAAAATGAGGGACAAATAAGGTGAAACTTGTCCTTTCTCAAAAACTTAGCTGTATTGATGCATAATACTTTTTTTCAAACAGTGAAAATATATACAGTGCAGTAAAAATGTTTGTAGTTTTGCATAACAGAACTTAACATCAATAATGAATAAGTGTATGTACGATAAAGAAAGCTCAGAAAATAAATAAATAAAGGAAACAAAAATAACAGTTGAAATTTACACATTTTCGTCAAAAAAAAATGCCTCTGGTATTTTCTCTCCACTGAGAAAATACATGATCCTAATAATTGATTGACTCGCGGATAATTGGGAGTTTGCTGCAGAATGTTATACCTATTTTTTAAATTGTACTGGTTGTGTTAAATAAGCATTTTAAGGGAAGTTAGCTTCTAGCAAATTGTTTTCCCACTGTGCATTTTTATTTATAAAGTATTCCTTTATAAATACTTTACACAGCTTTTAAAAATGCCTGTTTGTACATTCAGTGAAGGTTCTCCTTCACTGTGAAGGAAGGCATTAAAATCTAAATTAAATCAACACAAAATTTCTCCTCATAAAGTCATGAAAAATAATATTTATCCGATACATTTAGAATGTTGATACTTATTTTATCCAATGAAAATAATTCTTTGCTTGTATGTTTTCCTTTTGTGCAATGCTTACATTTTTTTTACCACAATGGTTCCTTTTTGCCAATTATGTGCATGCACAAAAGCTTTAAATACTATCTGACCTATGTAAAGCATTACGCTCAACAGAAAGAATTCAAAAACTCAGCTTTCAAAATAATTTTTTGAATAACAACTAAAATGTGACTTGTTTATTTTTCGCTGAGTGCGGTGATAACAATCTTTAAAATTATGTCTTACTTTTGAAGTTTGATGAAGTATTAAGGAAGTTATGGCGTACTGACAAAAAACATATTTGAGAAAAAATATATATGACACTGTAATTTACCAGGTTAAAATAAAGGAGGTTTTTTTTTCTTCTGATTTCCATACAACAACGCAACTGGTTTAAAATCCTGCCCCCAATAAGTTAAGATTATATATTCATGAGAATTTGTGTCGGGATTCAGCTAAGGAAAATTAGTCATTCAAAATATTACATAATGCTTTCTTTTTAAATCCCATGCAGAACAATACCATGACCTTTGTGTTATTAGCTCTTAGCAGGACACTCTTGATAACTGAGCTATGGGGTCTCCATCTGAATGATGCTATACACTAAAGCCATGTGTAATAAAGCAACAAAATAAATTGAAATTGATGTCTCTAGTTTCTTAAAATATTACAATTAATTTTGTTAAATTATACTGTGATTTATTGTGTTAAAATCAGTGTCTTGTTTCCTGATTTTAACAACAGAACTGTTGTTCAAAATCCTGAAATGCATTTCCATTGTTCGCCGCATGAGGATTCAAACTCACGACTTTCATATTATCTGTTCTTGCCGATTCAGCCAATGTGTGTTCATTTTGGGATGATTTGCATTGAAGCAATGCACAATAAAAACAGGTTAAATTGGTTTTCTGACAAAGCAACCAAAATTTTTTTTGTCACTTCATTTTTTGCCGAAAGGGGTAAAAAAAGTTAAAATGATGTGTTACGATGGAAGTTTGATCAAGTATTTAGGGAGTTATGGTGTTTCACGGGAAAAAAAACACCATATAGAAATAATATACAGTGAAATCCCGTTACAACAAACTTCATGGGACCACAAGTTTTCTTCATTGTAAAGAAAATCAAGCTAGGTAACAGATATTTAACTGGGACTGAATTTTTTTATATTGAAACGAATATTTTGTTGAATTGGTATTCAAGATAACAGGATTTCACTGTGTATGTTTTTTTGGGCAATCTCATTAGTAGTTTGGTTTTTAAATGCAATTTAATTTGGATTTCAAATTAATAAGGATAATATTAAGTGATCATTTATAGAAAGATATCAGTAATGGGATTTATTGATTCAATATTTGAATGGTAGCTAATGTTTACTGTACATATTTTGATCCTAATTCTGACGGACCAAAAACCTGTCTGTAAAAAGTGAGTTTCTAAGCTAATTGCATTTTTATGTAGGAAAAAGTTATTGAAAGTGAGAATCAACGGAAGAAGAAAAGAAATGAGGCTAGTTACAACAATGATGTTTGGCAATATCGATCAAAGCCTCCGGAAAACTGGAATTCTGAGATGCCTGATTGGATGATCGAAAGGAAGAAAAATTCTCTTCTTATTGAAACTCAAGCAAAATTAAACGAAGGCATTGAACCTCCTCACATATTTACTGGATTTAACTGTAGCATATTATGATCTTAGTCTCTAAAATTTAGTTATATTAAATTATTTATATGTTCCTAATGTATAAATTAAGACTCTTGCATTCCTTCTATGGCACTAATATTTTCATTTGTAGCAATGACAAGCATCTAGCAATGCTGCATAGAGGGATAGGGCAAGGGTTCCCAATGTGGGTGCCAGGGCAGGGGGTGGCAAGGGGTACCACCAAGTGCCCATTAGAGAGAAAGATAGACTGGGATGTTGTGAGAAAATTCAATTTCTTCAAATGGTGCCATGAGTCAGAAAAATTTGGGAACTCCTGGGGTATTGTAAAGTAGGACTACTTGGACCCGAAATTTCCAAGGAGGATAGAAGAAAGGGGAGACGCTCAACGCAACAAAACCTGAAGCTAAGACCGTAACCGGTTTTAAATAGCGCTTGGTAAAATCTACCCAAAACATTCGGGTTTGAAGGACTTTATCAGTGCTATTTTACCTAGAATGCTGTGTTTAATAGTGAATATTTTCTGTTGATTTAACTAAAATGCCCGCTTCTGTTGCGTACGGGTGTACAAACAAACCGGGAAACAAGATTCCAGGGATATCTTTCGTGCCATTATAAAAGAATATTTAAATGTAAGGTTTAGGTTTTGGGGAAAAAATATTGAAAAAAAAAGCAATTCACTTAGACAATTATATTCAAAATTATTGCACTTTAAAGGGCAATAGTGGGTAACACAAAGGGTTAGACATTTTGCAGGCAGGAAGTCATTTATGCCAGGACAGTAGAAAAAATGGCAAAAACAGAATCAGAGAAAGTAGAATTGAGTTCTGTTAACAAAGATATAGGAATGAAATTTTTTAGCTAACAATTTTATTATTATATTTATTTATAATTTGCAAAATTTGCATTTAGTAACAAAAGTAATCCTTTCAAACCTCCACCGCAACATGTTGCAATATAATACAGTAAAATTTTTCTATGAGCCTAATTCTTTTAAACATAAAATTTCAGATAAGTAAATTTTTTTAAAAATTAGGTTTGGCACATTTCTGCCAAACGTAGAAAAAAAATTCTAGAAGTGTCCTGGCAAAACTATTTTTTGCCCATATTTGCCAAAGTGGCAAAACTAGATTTGCTTCATTTATGGGGATTGGATATAACGTGTTTAATATCATAGTAATTTTAACTGCATGATAATTTTCATGTTTTTGTGCCTAAAATATTAAATTGCATCAGTGGAACAGTAATCCATTGTTTTAGTGAAATGCTTTCTTTTTTATTTTATGAATGCAGAAAGAAAGTGGAGAGTAAAAAGCAATAAAAATCAACTCACTGACTTTGGTATAAAATATTAAACTGCCCTAACTATTAAATAAGAAATTCTCATCTTTTAATTTTTAGCAGGGAAGAAGTGCGAATTTTGCAATGCCAACAGAGTAATAAAAATTATAAGAGGTCAACTATGATTATATAGTGTGAAATATAAATGTGATAAAAATGTATAATTCATACTAAATGAAATTTTATTATTGACAATTACTCCTAAAAATAGTCAAAGCTCATTCAAATTCAGTTGGATCCGGTATATCAGGATATTTTTTTAAATATTGCATCGCAGTATGCAAGTTTTAAATCATTAATCTATTTTCCCTAGTTTACTTTAAATTGTTTTAATTGTACATTTATATTAATGAAGAACCTAGTCTTGGTCTGCTTTAATTTAAGTTTCAATTGGATTATTCAAATTGTACAACTGTTGTACTTGTTATCCCAGTTTTTGCCACTATCCTGGCAAAAATAACCCTTTGCGGGCAGGACAACCAACCTCATCAAAAATTTAAACTGTTATTCTTTTCCCAGATTTCATTTAGAGTTTCAAGCTATTTAATTTTGTTTGAAAATAGTCAAATAATATAGAAAATTATCTTTTTACCCGAGGAAAAGTAGTTGAGAACTGGTAATGTCTAGTCCTTTGAGACAATCATCCTTTGCATTTATTTTCCTGTCTCAAATACAAATCGTAAATTCAATTTTTATTTTAAAAAAATAATAATCTTTGGAAGCATTCGTTTAAGCATGTTTAATATTACATTTATTTTAACCCTTTCGCGCCTAACGGGACTCGTACATCCCAAGCAAATTTCAAAAAAATCTTTTGGGAAGGCAACTCTTCGTCTTATGGGAGACATTCCCACCAGTCCTGGCAATACTTTTGACGGTATTTTCATTCACTGAGGGTAGATGGCGCTACCATAGATAATGCTATTCCCGCCTGTAGCAAGTGCATTTCGTTCGCTACAAACGTAGATGCTACATTTTGGGGAAATACCGGATTTTTTAGATTAAATTTTGATTGAAATATAAATCTAAGGTTAGATACCTTACATACGTAGTGGATTATCTCTAACAAATCGGTAAGTTGCAAATTTTTACTTCCGTTTTTATTATTGGGACATATGTGTCCCTCTCGTCTTGGACAATGGGAAAACATTGTCCCAGCAGTCCTATGTATTATGTAGCTTGATGTTCTGTTTTTCGGTTTCTTTTGAAATTGGTACGCAGTATTTTTTATTTTAGAAATTAATTTATACTAAAGATGAGTCGACGCCGGGGACTGATTGATGAAGAAATCAAAAAACTTTTAGGAGAGTTAGATGACGAAGATACTGACTTGGATGATGACATAGACGATCCTGATTATCAAGATTCAGCACACAATTCGCAGCACTCATCCGATTCTGAGGAGTGTGAGATGGATATCGATTCCCATAATACAAAGAACAACGATGTTTCGAGTGACACCGATACGGCATCACTTTCTCCAGTTGACGAGATACCATCAGCTAATACTTCAGACTCAAACTGCAGACCAATCTTATGGTTTCATGCAGATTCAGCTTTTCAACCCAGAATGACAATTCCTGTGGAGTCATCCCCTAGTTTGTTATTCAACTTGAGTCGCTCAGCTACCGAATTGGACGTGTTTCTCAAAATGTTTCCAAAAAGCCTCATCATTTGGATATCTTAATGCACAAATCAGCGACTTCAAAAATTAGGACAAAAAATTCCACCTACAGACCCCTCAGAAATTATGCTTGTTCTTGGATGCATGCTTGTCATGTCTTACAATAAGGTGCCGAAATTCTCTCATTATTGGTCATCTAATCCTTCTTTGGGAGACGTAGCAATAAAAAATGCTATTTCAAGAGACAGGTGAAAACATTATTGTCAAAACTGTATTTTTCTGAACCAGAAAAGCCGGGAAACGCCAGTAAAACATATTACATCGACGAGGTTGTATCGTGCCTCAAACAAACCTTCAGACAGTGCCGAAGCGAAAGTTCATATCAGTCTATTGACGAATCAATGACGAAGTTCAAGGGACGTTCGACTCTGAAACAATACATGCCGTTGAAACCTATCAAAAGAGGGATAAAAATTTGGCAGCGGTGTGACTCGAAAACAGGGTATGTATATGACATGAACATTTATTCCGGAAAAGAAACGGGTGAAGTTCAAGGCACACTTGGAGAACGGGTTGTTTTGAAGCTTAGGGAGACAATCCGAGGAGATGACGTGGTTCTTGCGTTTGATCGATTTTTTACAAGCGTACACCTGATGGAAACCTTGAAGTATCCTGCTGTTGGAACGTGCATCAAGACACGCAAAGATGTTCCTAAATGTGCAACAAAACTAAGCAAAAGGGGCGAGTCTGAGTTTCTCGTAACTCAAAATGGAACAATGTTTGCGAGGTGGCTTGATTCAAAGGAAGTAATGATTCAAAGTAATTGCCACAAAGCAAAATACGCAAAAGTAAATCGCACGATGAAAGATGGAAACAAAGAAGAATTTGAATGTCCTGAGGCAATTGAATTCTACAACAAAATTATGGGAGGCGTAGACTTGGCCGATCAAATGGCACAACTCTATGAATTAGATCGAAAATCTTGCAAGTGGTGGAAAAAGGTATTTTTTCACCTATTGACGACAGCAGTGGTCAATTCATGGATTACGTACCGCGAACTCAAATATCAAAAAACACCACTACTAGATTTCACTGTACCTCTTGCAGAAGCCTTGATGGCATCCGGAAAACTCAACGCACAGTATCAACGTTGCAGAGGAACTGGACGCCCATCCAAAACATCACAAAGCTTACTCAATGTGGGTGATCATCTACCAATAACAACACAAACACGATGACGGTGCCGTAAATGTGCACAAAATAAGAAGGAATCGCGCACTAAAATAATGTGCACGATGTGTAATGTTCCACTATGCATTGATTGTTTCAGATCATACCATTCATAATAAAAAAAAATTTGATAAAAAAACTATTGCTTTTTTTTATACAATTATTAGTTGAAGACTACTGGGAAACATATGTCCCAGTGAAGAAGACTGATGGGACATATGTGTCCCGGTCCTAAATCAGTGTTTAAAATTTTCAGAAAAATATATCATCTTAGTTTTAGCATTCTTATGTACCCTACTGTTAGTTCATGCAACCAAAATTGTTCTCCTGTTAAAAAAAAAACTCGTCGCGAAAGGGTTAAGCTAGATGTCAAAGAAAACCGAAACTAGAATTTAATTAAAGCATGTTTAATATCTTTTATTAATTTACTGAGGGCAAAATTTAAAAAAACTACATAAGTTGTCTGTAAAAATTCCATTTTTTTGTTCCTTTTTGAATACTAGCAAAAAATCTATTTTTGCTGGAAGGGGAAAACCGTGTTTTTTTTCATCTGTGGCGAAATACTTGCCAACCCTGGCAACACAGCTTGAATAACTTATTTCTTGTTCGAAATATCTCTACTAGAACCATAGAAAAAAGTGGATGGCACATATTTTATTTAAATGCAAGAAAGCTATAAATTTTCTACATCATATTATGATATATAATGATGATTTATCATATTTTAACTGTCACAATTAAAAACAAGTTTAATATTCCAGAAATACAGTGCATAAAAATGTCTCATTTGTGCAAATGGCTTAAGCAATACATAAATTTTGAACTACAGGGCAGATTTTTTTTTTAAACTAAACGTATTGAAGAGAGCTCTTGACAAAGAAAATGTAATAGAAAAATTATTTAAATTTTTGGCTATTTTAAGCGTATTTTTTAAGAAATTTAAATTTTTGTCATACATTTGTGTTTTACTTTCAATGTGTCAATATTTGTTGCGTATAATAAAGACATTTTCTGTACTTGGTACATTCTGTAGTTCTTTCAAACAATGTTCAACATTTAAGATTGAAGGCATCTACATTTTTTAGTATAATTTATTTCTTACGTGTTTATACTCTAATTCTAATTAAGCACAGTTTTAAACATACTTTTTCATTAATTAAGTGCGTTTAAGCTTCTGAAATTGTGTGGTAATCAAGGGGAAATTAACAACTACTCTACATTCCAAAAATGCATTCACTAACAACAAAAATAAATAAAAATACGAAAAAAAAATCTCGAAAGAAATCGCTTTTTTCATTGCTGTATGTGACAAATAAAGCATTTTTTTTTTGCTCCGACAATAAAAATTATAAAAGTGCCACACATTTATTTCTTTTTCTGAACGTTTTCCCTATTACTCTACATTGAATACCATTGCTTTCTTGGGTAGAGTTTTTCCCTACTCCTCTCCCTTACCCGCTCTGTCTGCGGCTTCAAGTGCACGCTGCAAGTTTACGGCTTTGGGCGTCTCCCCTTTCTTCTATCCTCCTTGGAAATTTCATACTTTTTGCGAGTTTTACACTGAATGCTTTGTTAAACCCATAATGTGAACTGATAACCTTGTTTTTACCACTTTTCAGGTTTTCTGCTACCACCTAAAGCCTTTTTTATACACCAATTTTTACTCTTTATATTTTGTTTCTATTTTTAAAAGTTGGGTTCAAGTAGCCCCGCACTAGGGCTTCTTGAAATCTATTAGAAAAAGCTGTAAAACAGGTGTTGGTATCAAGAAAAGACCAATGATCTTGAAAAATAAACTCAAAACGTACATTCTAGTGAGCAAACTATTTATATAAATTACAAATTATATTCATATAAATTTACATAAAATCAACGTATACATAAAAACATATTTCTAGGCAAACATAATTTCTCAAATAGAAACATAATCTAGCTACAGCTAAAACCAATTGAAATGTTCATTATTTAAACATTAGAAATAATGAAAAACCTCTCAATTTAATGGCTTGGGGGGGATTTTTTTCCCTAATATTATTTAATACCTACTCCTACTCTTCCTAGCTACTAAATACTACAGGATTCTCAGGCTTGTTTTGTGAACGATCTTTTAATTTCCTTTTTAGAGTTGATATACTTAAGTCAAAATGGGCTGATTCCCCTTTCTAAGACATTTCTTCGGAATTAGTTGAATCTAGACACAATTGCAATTTTTCCTCTTAATATTCCGCATTATTTCCTACTTCAAGGGGTTCTCTTTTACTTTCAGACCCTTTTTATCCCCATATCTGCAAAAAAACAGGTATAGATAGTAACTAACCTTTTTATTTTAAAAGATTACAAACCTTACTTAACATAGTTTAGTGATGAAATGTGGGTTGGGGCTGTTTGAATGCTGGTTTCAAGTGGCCCCATTTTAAGGCAGCCAGTGCACTTTTACTAATTCATATTATTTACTGTGTGAATTATATAGGTATAACCTTAAAACACTTAGTTTTATGTTTGCATTCTATTTCTTAATAAAATATCTTAACCTTGATGATATCAAATGTTTCCATGAACTTAAATGTGAAAGTTTGCAGACACAAAAAACAACTGTTTAAACAACTTGCAATCATAACCTCAATCAGAAAAAGGCGGGAATAGCAGAAAATTTGTTTCATGCTCCAGCCTGTACCTAGTACTGCTACCTGTCATGGAGAAAGTTTTTTAAGTCTACATATACACTGAGTAACTGAGTTATATAGGACCAGGACAGATTTTAAACACTTTTTTTCTCATGGGTTCAAGTAGCCCCACTTTACCGTAGGGAATTCCCCTTTACCCAATTCAATCAATCATGACTTTGGTCCTCATCTCCAAAGAATGTCAAAAGAAAATGAACTGCTTCTAGAAGAGAAACATTAATTGCAAATAAATAACCAATTGCTACATTTTCCTTGGAGGAATTCATCTTAATCTAGCTGTTCTCTTTAGACTTTTATTGTGCTTTGCTGGATATCACCTTGAAATATAGGTTCTGCAAAATCTCTATCCTGAGCAATCATCCTATTGCATCTTAATTGGTACAGGGTAAAGCAAGTCAGAAACATTAAGTTATACAAAATAAAGTTTACAAGAAACCAAATGCAGTCCCAGTGATTAAAACAAAAAATTAAAGGAAAATGTTCTGGCAATACCAAACAATATCACATTGAAGTAGTTTTCTAAGACTGCTTTTGCAGATTAAGTTTAAAGATATTTTCTTATAGTTTAATTATTACTGTGTTCAAAATGGAAATGTGTAGGACCCAATTCATTTTTCATTATGACTTTTTTTCCTTCTGAGTCTTTTGGCATGTTATCTTTGTAAATTAACTCTAGACTCAACCATTAAAATTTTTTTGATCAATAGCTTCATCTCCAGTATCATCTGGTTGGAGCTCCAGACTCATGATTAACGGCCATAGTATAGTATCCTGATATAGATTCATGCCAATGACTTTGACTAAATCTATTATGTTCTGTCTGGATAGATGCTGTATGTACTAAGTCATCCATTACAAAACATTTACTATATTTTTTTTTCTCCTGCCCAATCAATCTTATTGAGCACTTGCGGTCAGAGTCAGAAAAATATATTTTGTGTTAAATTTCTCCCTAATGAAACTTGCTCAAAGTAGCACGCACACAGGTATTTAACATAGTAATCAGAGATTAATTTCTACCAAAGAAATGCAGGAGCCCTATAGTCCCTACAACTTAGTTTTACTCTTAAGTAGCTTGTTTTTCTTCTAAAATATTAAAATTCGCATAAAATTGAAAAGAGTAGGAACTCGGCTCCTTTGTGCTTCTATGCAAATAAAGCCCCCATAATACCTTTATTTTCTTATGCCAAGGAGATTGCAAAGCAACTCTAAACGTTAGGATGGTGCTTATTTTTCAACTACGAAAATATTATCTTCTTACCCTCTAATTTTGTTCCTTTATATGAAAAAAAAAAAAAACAAGTCAAATATTAGCACAAATGTACATTATTTAGAAATAGCTCAAGAGCGTTGAAGTTTCTAACATGTGCTTTTTTTTTCTCTGTTAAGTGGAGTATGTTAATTTTCCATTAGTTTATAAATATACCATAAAACTAGATTATCTTCACATGTAGTGTACTAGAATGACACCACTGTATATCCTGCAAATAATTAAAAGCTCTTAATATCAGATAATTTATATACCCTAGAAATAAATGAAGAAAGTAGGGTCTGGTGGGGGAAAGTGGTCATACGTGAAATAAATGACTATAGCTTGGAAATAAATGTTCGAATGAATGTGAAAATTTTATTTTAGGTTCAGGGAGTTAGAAACTACATTTTGAATCCAAAATTTCCAAACCTGGCAAAATTTTTTTTGGTAAAAAAAATATTTTGTGTAAATATGAAAATTTTAAAAATCTAAACACCTCTTTTAACTTTTTTGGGAAATTTTGTTTGTTAGAATTATGAACAGATTGACGGCAGAGGAAGCTTCCTACATGTCTTAAGATCGCTTACTCATTAGCAGTTAGCTAAATATATTTTAGATCATTTTTTAGAACAATTTCAGTAAGATGGGGTAAAGTGGTCATAATATTAGGCTTAACGATTATTGTTCTTCTAATGTCACTTAAGGCAGATGTCATCTATAAGGCAGATATGAATTAAATAATAATGTCACTTAATATGTATTGTTTTTACCGTAAATGGGGTTAAATATACGAGTATATATGTATGCATACGCATATACTCGTGTAGGCACGTATACAAACGTATTCACATAAATGCACCAATAAATACGTATATGGGTATCTGCAATATGGGTATTTTTTATCTATGCAGATATACATTTGACTATACAAGTATATACTTGCTTTTACTAGTATGTATACGAACACTTATATACTCAGGTAGACACGTATATACACGTACGTACTCGAGATACTTACATACAAGCATATGACATACAAGTATACAAGGTTAGTTTAAACTCTTGGGAACATTTTTACCAGGTGTTAGAGGGGAGGATAAGAAGCAAGAATCACAAGGAACATATGGTCACAAACACAATGCTGACGCGCTACATGCACGCAAAGCCAAAGACTGATGGATGCAAAACAGGTCACAAATTTGTTACACTAAGACAATTTTGCACAACATTTTAGGTTGTAAGAAGGTTTTAAAGAGATTGAAGAAATTTGCGGCCTGCAGCTGTAATGCATGCGTCGCAATCACAAAGCACTCTCTGTTTTAATAACGAGACTTTTGAAAAACTTTCATCCGTCGCTGCGCCTTTGTTGCGATGCGTGTATTAGAACTACTACGGGCCGTAACTTTCAAAAAGTGCTCTAAATATTTCTTAAAAACTAAATTTTGAGTAAAATCATCTTTGTGTAAAAAAATTGTGACCTGTTTTGCATCCATCAGTTTCTGGCTTTGTGTGCATGTAGCGCGTCAACGACCATAAACTCCTTATTATTCTTTACTTTTTATCCTCGCCTCTCACACCCTTTAGATTTTTGCTCAAGAGCTTGGATTCACTCTGTAGGCATACATGTATGTAAGCGTATATACTCGTGAATACATATATGTACTGGTTGACGAGTATGTACGGACAAATAAATATACGTATATACGTTTTTTCAGGTATATAATTGTGTTTACACGTATACATACATATATACTCGTGCTTCCATATATACGTGTATATACGTGAGTAGACTCGTACAAACACGCACTGGATGCATCCACGAATTAACTCGTGTATACCTGTATATACATTTATGTACAGTTATGTATATACCCACATGTACACTTGCACATATATGCGTATATACGTCTACTATACATGTACATACTCAGGCATGCACGGTATCTACTCATATATGAACGTGATTACTCATGTTTACACGACACGTATATACTCGTGAATACACGCATATATTAGTGCATATACTTGTAACCATAAAAATAACTGAAATATACAAATATTAGGGTTATTTAATACGGTTTTGCATTTATTTTTAACTATGACCACTTTACCCCATGCTATGACCACTTTTCCCCATCCCATGGGGTAAAGTGGTCATAAATACAAAGGGAAAAGAAAGTGTTATAAAACTAATTAAATCAATATTTTTTTTTCTAAACTTCAATGTACTGTGTTCTTTAATAATGCAATGTAAAATAACAACAAAAACAGTTGAGGTGTTTAAATTATTTGTTGTATTTATTATCCATCAAAGTTGAAAACCTACGATTTTATGACCACTTTACCCCACCAGACCCTATAAGTTATGCAACATTTTCTTATAGAAATTAAATATTAGAATTTCAATGTTTTTTCATTAAAAGGAACAAATTAAAAGGATAAGCCCTACAAAAATTAGAAATTTTCTTTAAACATATAATAACATCCCCCCCCCCCAAATGTTTATACATTTTTGTAAACATCTATTTATTATTTATTAAATGGTCAAAAGAATCAAATAATGAATAACTTAAACGTTTAAAGATTTTATTTGGTAATACAAGAATATATACAATGTTCAATGCCAATGCATATTTGTAGCTTCTTTGCATTTTTATTACAAGCAATATTTTTCAGGAAATAACTATTTTATACACAATATTTATAAATGCATTTAAATATTATTTTACTAAAGTTTTGTATAAACTGATGAACACTTAATATAGAGCAAGAACTATTCTCATTTTGAGATAAAAGCAAATCGAATCAGACCATATATTCAAAAGGCAATTGATGTAATAGCTCTTCATATCAGAAAACTTAGTAAAACATCACTTTGTTAAAAGGTGTCAATAATGAAAGTTGAACAAGAGCTAGAACTTGAAATGGTTCCATACTTAGCTTACTTTGGTATATGCAGTACAACCTCGATATCTCGAATCTCTCGGGACGGGAAATTTTTTCAAGATATCAAGTTTTTGAGTTATCAAGGTTTTTAAAAAAATACATTAGTAACTCTCACATTTACACACACGTACGCTATATGCATTTATGTATGTACAATGGGACTATTTCAAATTACGATCACTAAAGTAGTCTTCAATATTTCACTAGATTTGAAATTTTCTAATTGTCGAAAGTGCATAGAATGAGATTTTGAAATGAACAGCAATTTCAACTTAGTTTTTCCACCTAAAAATTTAAAAATTCTAATTTTATCTTTAACCAATAACCTCACATTCAACAAGTTCTCAGCAGCCATTTTGTAGCAGTTAAAAAAGCAGAATGATGAAAATGAGGAACGCAGTTTCTGTTTTCTCTTGAAAACTGACGGACGAAAAATCGAACCCCTTTCCTCAAAGTGGACAACATGTTCCGAGAGAAATGCGCAAAGATTCTAAACTCTGGGGAAGACACAGCACCCCCTTCATACCAACACTCCCCTATTATCTTGCCCCAATCCCCTATTCACAAAATTTCCAAGAAAAAGGACGAAAAACGTCAAGCAATTGTCCCTGGAACTGGTTTTACTACAAAAATTGTTAAAGCAAAACGACAATTGAAACTTGCTTTTGTGCAAAAATTTCGACATATCAAGGGTTTGGAAAACTAAATTTCGAAATAACTATGGAAATACATAGGGGTTTTTATAGAAAATGCTGGAGAAATTTTTTTTTACGAGACATCAAGGGTTTCGAGATAAGGAGGTTCGAGATATCAAGGTTTGACTGTATTAAAGTATGGGATGAAGCATGATACAAAACACTAAAAGCTGGGTTAAATGGAAAAATAACCCAAATTTGTCCATTGCATCCAGTAAAAAATAAACGTGTTTTATTTATTTTCTGAAAAGTAAGTGGACAGTTTATTTACACTTTCGTTTGTTGAAATTAGCAAGGTTACTTACATACTACTATAACAGACAGATTAACAAGCTGCCAATTTTTTCTTAAGCAACACACACGAATTACACACAGAAATAGAAATGTATAATATTTTAGAACATGCAAAATGCATATTTTTAAATGAAATATACATGGTAATACAAATACCATGTAATCAAAAATCCAACTGTAAAAAAATGTGAAGTAACTAGTTAAAGCCACCACTCGGAGAATTTTTCTTACAACTAAATGAACGTATAAGCTCAAAAGTGGCAAATGAATGCCTGAAATACTTCATTTCCCTTGATATTGCTTATAAAAATTTTATATGAAATTCATGGTTATCTGAATCCCAAAACAAGTATTACAAATATGAGCGAAAATAAAGATTGAAATGGTTGTTAAGTAACTCTTAAAGAAAAAATTAATTAATATTCAAAAATAGTCCAAGGAACACACAGCTATCTAATGTAAATTTAGATGCTGTAAGACCTTTGCTTTTCATCTATCTGGTGCTCAATCAATACTTGTTTTGTAAAAAGGAAAAACATCTGCTCATTGATTAATCTGCAGTTTAAAATTAATCATTTGAAATAAAATAAGACCATTGAGCATATAAAAGGTATACAATAAAAATAGCACTGCTACAAAATGCAAACGAATGTGTAAAGAAATTAAATGGTGCAGAGTACTAATGGTCAAATATACTGGTATTGCTTTTGATCAATTGGAAAATATTAATGCTAACTCTTTGGAAGAACTGTTTAGGCTGTCAAGATGTAACTTCTAGCTCACAAAATTAAAAAGCAATTCATTGAAATATGAATTTCCATAGTTCACAAATTAATTTGGCTGGCAGTTGTTGAATATCATAAGGCATAAGATGAACTTGTTTCTGGCAAAAAATTATTGTTGATGAAACAAAAACATTTTAAAACTTGTTAACACATTAAATTGGTAAAAGAGATAACAAACACCACATATAGCAATTTCTCAAAAAATAAATAAATAAATAAATAAAATCCAATGAATTCAAATGAAATTACGTAGGGGAAAGGAGGGGGAGGTACATGTGATTATGGTATGTTCTACTAAGATAACTGTAAGCAAAAAATCTTGAAAAATTCTCAAGTAATGGCAGTATCAGTACTTCCTTTTGGCCTAACTTTTAAAGCAGTTAGCCATTTTATGTTTCTGTGGTGGCAGTTTCTTTTTTTAAGGAGGCATTGTATGTAATTTTATCACTGTCTTTTTCTTATGAAAACATATTTTAAACTTACTATTATGCTAAATTTAATTATTGAAAACTATAATATGAACATTCAAGTAAAATGTTTAAATTTTATTAAAGTAAGAATTCTTTTTTTTTTTTTTTTGCAAGTTAGTTCTAAGTTAGATGGGACACTTGCAAACACAACATCTAGAGGCACATGCAAAACATTTCCCTTATCACGTCTTTCCCTTATCACGTCCGTAATATTAAAAATAATGTAGCATTTATAAGTGTTTAAAAAAGTGTAAATATTTATTATTATTTTTCTATAAAAAGTTTAAATTTCTGTTACTTATTATGATTATTTTTAAATATGTGTTTTTTATTTTTAAAATTTTTCTGTTACTAAATAGCTGGTCTACAATTTAGCATTATAATACTTACAGAAAATAAAAAGACACAAACTACTTTCATTTAGTTAAAAACTATGTTTAAAATCATTTCAAAATACATTATCAAACTCTGTATGAAGTTTAAAAGCAAAAAAAATATATACATATAGAATAATTATTACATAATAAAACAAATTTTGTGCTATGTAATCTTATAAGTTTTTTTTTTTTTTTTTTTTTTTTTTGTGTGTGTGTGTCTATCCAGGCTACAAGACTTCAAAATTTGACAGTGAGAAATTATATAGTTCGGAAAAATTATTTTCTTAGTGACACAACTACTGCATAGTTTAAAATGACCCCAATATTATAGGTTAGAAACCCTTCAATGTAATTAGTATATACATAGGGGCAACCTAGCAGTCTTTTTTTTTCAATTAACTATCACTTAAAGAAAGAAGCATGAAAATGGGTATTGAGTTTGCATGGCATATGCAGGACCATTTAGAAGAGAAGGGAGGGAAAACTTTCTTTGGGCACTATAAAAATAAGAAAAATGATTTTTATTTGTCATTTCCCCCTTGGTGACATTCAAAAGATCCCCGTCCCCTCCCTTCTAAATAGGATCTAGCCTTGGCTCTATGAATGTTTTCTTAGACCTCTATTGGGAAGCAAACGTTTTGAAGGTGTGTATGCAAACTCAAACCATACCCTAATTTCTTTGACTTCATACTAACCAAATCTAATGAAAGTTTCTTTTTTGTAATTCTTTTGCTCATGCAAGAAATTTTTTATAAAATTTCTGACATCTCAGTTGCATAAAATGAATTTGTTTTTAAATTCATATTAGGTTTAAAAAAAAAAAATCTTTAGTTAAAATTTTTTGTTTCCTGATTTATTGTAGATGTTTGAGTCCCCTCTACCACCAGCATCACCACAGAAAGAAAACAATTTGTTTTTATGTTGGACAGTAAAGGACGGAATTAAAAAGCATTCAGTATCCAAGTTTCTAAACAGCTTTAAACAACACATAAAACATGCAGAAAACTCATAAATTTCAAATAAGTCTACGACTGGAAAAAGGCTTTGATTAGGAACTTACTTTTTCTAAATGAAAAAAAGGATGCACATAAATGAGAATAAATGCATTAAAAAATACTTTGAGTAAATGTTAAAAGAAATATTTATAAAAATGAATTATTATGTAAAGTATTTCCACAAAAAAAAAAAAAAACAATGGAACACATAACTATATCATAAAGTTGTTTAACGAGAGACCTGTAATTCAATGCAACATTACAAACTCCAAAAGATCGATTTAAATACAGTAAACTAGAAAGTTGAAAACACAAACATTATAGCTAAGATTAAAGATATACTTTGGTAATGAAAATCTAATACTATCTCTGATATTGTTACTTTGATATTGAAAAATAACTTTTCAGTTGTTTAAAATATTTTAGAAATGCAATTCATTGTATAAGTTTAAATCCAATAAACAATGAAAAATTTAAAATAGTTTATAAACATTTTTGAGAATTTTTTTTTACAATCAATTGGTAAAACTGAAAGTGATGGGAAACACCTACATTGCACATGTTCTATGTATGTGATTTGCAGTGATTGTAAAATTGAGCATTTGATATCATTTGTAATGTAAGTATTTAAAAAAAATTTCTTAATTGTACTCTAATACCCCACTTATCTCTTTTCACAAGTGTGATGCCAATAAAATAAAAACTTAGCTAAAACAGTTTAAAAACAGCAGCAAAATATTTTGAGCTGCAAAAAGGAAAACAATGATTATTTTCTTGACAAAGTAATGTGAAACAAATCAATACATTCAGTTTTTAAAAATATTTAAAACACTGAATTTTTAAGACTTTTTCTATAAATAAAGAAGGATTTTATTCATATTTAAGTAAAATGAACTAAATCATGTTACACCATATATTCATAAAATTACAAAACAAACTTAATCATTACAAACAATTGTAAACATCATTACAAGTAAATGCTATGAAAGGGGATTTACTTATGATAGTTATCTGAACAGATTTCCAATTAGTTTGAGTATATAACTTTATTTTTCTGTTATTAACCTTTTAACTGTCAACTTATTTCAATGACTTGGGTATATAAATTGTCCATTTCCTTTCTATTGCAAAACTCAAATGTTTAGAATAAAATAAAGTATATTTAGTATATTCAGTAAATTACCACCCATTAGCCAGCATATATTTAGTAAAAAATTGATATTTTGAATTGCATGCATAAAAGTTTAAGGTTTTAGCCACTGCGTATTTCCTCCAGGCAGCTGCCACATAGTGTGGCAGTGGTAAACTGTCATCTATTGAACTGAGCGCTAATTAATTTTCCCGAGATAGATTCAGGTTTAACAAAGAGATTAAGCAGAAATAGACTTCTCCTGACATATGGGTATAACAATAAGATACACTCAAAAAAAAAAAAAAATGCTTTGGTATGACATTTTGTATCACCAGTGCTGTGCCACAAGTGTATCTAGGGCATGAAAGTTTAAAGGTTAGTAATAATTGTCAAGAATAAATATTACTTTGATAATTATAAATGTTTGAGGATATCACATAATATATTTCCTTACAAGAGAACACAAGCACCATTTAAAAAATTATCTATCAAAAGCATGTATTAAGCTCATGGTGACCAAAATGATAGAAACCAACATATGCTAGCTTTTGAAATTGACAACAATCCTAAATTGTTATAAGTTCACTGGAATTGAAAAGTATTGTATAACTTAAGTCGAAAGATAATCTTAAACAATCATAGAAATTCAGACTAAAATTAAAGTTGCTAAAACACAATCAACACCACACATTTCTATAGCATGAAATGCTCTTTTCAAATGTGCCTTTTGATTTTGTGCAGTAAAAACATACAGTCAAACCTCCTTTAACAAACAACCCTGAATAACAGAAACATCTAATTAACTGACAGTTCTGGAAAGTCCCCGTCCTTTCATATAGGCCAATTCATGAAATTCACTCGGAGTTATTTCATAAAAAAATTTCCCTTGTGATCATTACACTGAACTTTGCCTGTTTCTCTAATTTTCACCAAATTGCTTTGTAACCTTACAAAGCTTTTCATCCTCCAGAAATAAGATTTGCCCAATTCATCTTCTTCTTCGATCCTATTCAATCAATCTATTTTCTTCTCACTGTTTCGTGGAATCAAAAGAGCAGTATAATGGGATCTTCATACCCTAAGGAGAATTAAGGGGTGAGTAAACCTGTTTTTTCCCACACCAATCCTTGTTTGTAGCTGCTAACTCATTAACTTTTCCAAAGGAGTGTTGATTTTTTAGTGTAACATTTTACGTGAGTTTTAAAATGGCATCTAATAATAATGGCTACGAAATGGCTACTTAAGATTGTAAGATTGATGTTCTGGGTATTGTCAAAGAATAAAAGGAAAATGTACTTTGTCTTGTGGGAAAACTCAGATCAGCAAAATTTTAAAGGATAAAGACGAAATTAGAAAATTGTGGGTTGTGAATGTGAATTTAAGTTTAAAGCAGAAGCTAGTAAAATTGATGTGGTTGTCATGAAACTGTTCCAATCTGCTTGTGCAAAGAACATCCCAATAAGAGTCTTATTACTTTAGGAGAAAGCCAGAGAAGTCAGAAAAACTTTAGGCATAGAAACTTTTAAGGCATCAAATGGATGGATTGAAAAATTCCATATTTAGCATGACATTTCTTTTAAGTCTATTTTTATTGAAGAGAAGTCCACTGACCCAACACATAGTGGATTGGGTAGAGAAATTCAAATTCATGATGAGAAAAATATCTCAATGCCAACAAAACTTTTTTTTTTTTGTCGCATCCTTTCAAATAAAATTTTATATTTCAAGGGTGAAAAATGTAGTAGAGGATATGTTTCTAAAAAATGTCTCACAATCTTGCTGTGTTGCAATATGATCAGTGAGTTTGAAACTCCACCTGTGATCGGAAAACCGAGGCATTTCAAAAACATTGACATAGGTAAACTAAGTGTGTCCTGAGAATTGAATACGAAAGTGTGGATGATGACTGAAATAATCAAAGATGGGTTACTGGATTTGATTAGAAGAATGAAGAAGAAAGCAAGAAAAATAATTATCCTTCTGGATAATGCCACTTCACATCCTGACGACTTAAAATTGCAAAATGTAAAGTTAGAATTTTTGCCACCAAACACCACCTCTGTACTACAGTTGATCAAGATATTATCTGCAGCTTTTCAGTAGGAAACAGAAAGCTCCTACTCAGACACATTTTTTCACAGATTCCTTCATGTAAATCTAGTGAAGAATTAGCAAAATCTGTAACCGTTTTGGATGCTGTTTCCTGAATCACATGAGCTCTCAAAAAATTGGAACCTGGGAAAATTGCAAATTGTTTTAAAAAGGCAGAATTTTCTTTCAACAGTGAAATGATACCTGACATGCATTAAGAGCAGCAGAAGAGGAAAAAGAACTTAATGAGCTATTGGTTCATTTGGATTCAAAAGCCAGTGCTGAAGACTACATTCAAATTGATGAGGACTTGTGGATGAGGAAAACTTGAATGTTTCAAATTTTATTTCTCACAACTGAACAATCTGCTCTTTGTGATGATGAAGATGATTTATCTGATTGAAATGATGTTTGCACAATTAATGACTTTTCGGAAGCACAGATTTAGTAAAGAACTGAAAAACTTTTTTCTGAACAAAGGAGACATTGAAGGACTTGCTAAAGTAAATGATTTAAACATTTATGTTGAGAACCAGGCTTTTAATGTGAAAAAGGAAATGTCAAACTGTTTCAACTGATAACTTTAACGTATTAAATTCTGAAGGCTGATGTATTTTTCAGAAAAGGTTAATGTAGTAAATCTTTCACAATTGTTTCGATTCTGTTATGCTAGAGAAACAGCATGTTTTTAAAAAATTAAAATTGATTTTTTAGATTTGCAATAACTTGAAAAAGGAGAATTAATTAGTCCCCTCTAATAGTGGACATTTCCCAATGATGGGCAAAATTCTCACAGTCCCATAGTTGTCTGTTATTCAGACGTACTACTGTACAACCACATAAACCTTTAGCCCGCTGAGAATAATTAAGTAACAAAGATGAATTCTTTTGTACATAAAATCATGTTATTGAGCAATAATAAGATCAATGAAAAGATGTGAAGTTATTTACTGACAGTGAGAGTCTTAAAATCTTTGTAAACTTCTGTCCAAAAAATGTCTGCACATTAGGAGATAACCAGTACAAATGGTAGGTAAACGTCTCCTCTGTCTTGGGGCAAGAGAGAAAATTAGTACCCCTGGTAGGTAATGCTATACAGCACAATTTAGAAAAAAAATCAATGAAAGCCTACCAAGGACTGTAGCTTTAAACGCCTTTTACTCCAAACTTAAAAATACCCACTTCATCCCTTTGCTTCTCACTGCCTCGTATAGTAATTTCTGGATTTCTTCTCAGCATTTATGCGTGTTTAAAAATTAAATTTAGTGTAGCCTTTCTGCCTCCCTCTCTGTAGCTATTTTTTTATCACTCCGATTTCAGCACAACTTTTTTGAATAGCAGTGAGATAATTATAGATTATCTAACTGTTAATAAAAAACTTTTAACTATAGTAAAAGACCCCCAACAGGAAAAATGCGGGAAATGCCAAACTCCCTTTCAGCGAGTTATCTGTACAGTTGATTGCTAGTAAGTTAGAGCTTATTTTTAAGAAAAGAATAGTTAGGAAGGAAAAAAGGAAAACCTGCATTTTATTGCTATTAGTTCAGAATAAAAGCAAGTTAATAAAAACAATCTTGGCAAAAACAAACTATTTACAAAGACTAATAGCAGAAACAAAACCTTTTCATTCAAATATGAACAGTGCACATTTTTATCACTAATATGCTAATGAATTTTTTACTTTCTTTCTTTGTAAAGAGTTTATTTGCAAAAAATAAAATGCAGCAAAATCTTCCAGACAGAAATCCAGAATATATATATATATATATATATATATAAACATTAGTTTCCATTTTCCTAATTTTTTCTCAAGTAAAGGAATCAACCTATATTCTTGTAGGTCCTTTTTACTTTTGCCTTTTAATACGCTTTTTCATTAAGCATTTGCTGTAGTAAGCTGTAACCCTGATATACTGTGGTTGAATTAATCATCATTTTGAATCATGGCATTTCTGCGAAATTATTTGACTTTTGTAGGGGTGCAGCAATTATACCGCAGCAGTGTCTGTACTGAAAATTACATTTGATTTAAAATTTTGATCAATCTATTTAAATTAATTACTAGACTGATTTTTCATATGCTGCTTGAAAATGTGAAGAATCTTTTTTTTTTTTTTTTACAACAGGGACTGATTTCACATTTAAAAACAACAAAAATGTTAAATGTTACCACCATAATTACAATGAAACTATGCCAATCAATAAAACTATGAAAGATATTTAACTCAAAGAGTAGATAAGGCGCAGTAATAATAATATGGTATTATGAGTGATAAAGATGCATTTATGCAAAAAATATAATATTAAAACTAGTCACAAAGCCAAACTTTTAACTTGTACATTAATCTTAAAAATGAGACAAGTTTTTGAACACAATTGTATATTTTAAGAGAAAAGAGATTTGGAGCATTTACAGATTGGGAACAGATTGAGTACCTTATTTCACTTTAAATAAAATTGAATATAAAAGTGAAGTATTTTAATTCTGGCAGTTCTAATATAGAGAAGTACTAAATACATTGCGGTGTCTTTTGCAATAAATTTCATGAGCTAATTTTTTGTTTAATTTTTTAAGCCATGGTTAAACTTATTTTTTGGTTGTTAGGTTTTACACTTTTCAATTGCAGTTACTGTTATAACATTAGGTATCATTAATTTTTTTAAAAAAAATCATAAGTTATTGTAAAAATATAACAGCATTAATATTTTAGGCAATTCTACGACCAATAGTAATTGAAGGGAAAGTGATGTTAATTGTTTACAAACTTTAGCATTACAATGATTACAGAACTTGAGGCCAAAATAATTATAAAATCTTGAAAACCCAAGATTAAAAAATTTTACAATATGAATTTTAAAACAATAAACATAGTTCTTAGAAATGAATGAATGATAAATGGCTTATAATTCCAAAATTAACTATGTACAAGAAAAAAAAAAGCAAAATGCTTGAAATACAAGACCTCTAAAGAAAATTGAATTTTCTTGAACATGAAAAGTTGTACCCCATTAGTGAGTACCAAACAATAGAAATTTTCTCTTTTGCAATCAATACCACATTGTATTCAAGCACTCATATACAGTAGTATCTCCTTTAAGGGACACCTCTATTTAAGGGACACTTTTTCTGGTCCTAGTCTCTTCAAATAGGGACCTCCATTAAGAGACACTATTTAAAAGACAGTCACAAGAAAATATTAAAATATATATATATATATATATATATATATATATATATATATATATATGTATAAATATATTAGAAATATTGAATTTATTGGAATTCAAGGTTCCCGTTTTGTCAAAAAATTAAGCAATAAAAGTTTTTCTTGACATTCTAAAATTCTTGGCAAAACCTATTCATGCCTTTCCCTCTCATCAATTTTTCCATATGGGCTCAGCCCCAACAGATAGTGTGCTTCCCGTTACAAGCTTTGAAAAGAAAACTTGAAGAAATATGATCACACTGTTTTTTGCATTGTAAATTAGACGATATCAAGCAAATCCATGTAGCACAGTAATTAAAAATTGTAAGTAATGAAAATCAGTTACAAAACTTTGATTATACAAAATTTTTGACAATTTTAATAATCTTTTTTTCCCCAGTTTGAATATTTCTGAATTTCATTTAGTACATATAAAAATGAAAAAATTTCACTAATTAATCTCAAATGGTATTAGTGTTCGTTTATTATGAAATTAACTAAGTTTACACAACATGTATCAATTCATCCACCTCCAAAGAAGGGACACCTCTATTTAAGGGACAAAGTGTCCAGTCCCCTTAGTGTCCCTTAATGACAGGTTCTACTGCAGTTAAATGGTTTCACAAAATATTAATAATAGTAAAATAAAAATGCGTTTTTAAATGCAAAACCAATTAACATAACAGCAATAATGCAAACTGGACATCCAAAACAATTCCATTTCTTATGCTTATTGTCCTTTAAAAGCTTAAAGTCCTTTTAAAAATTAAAATGTAAGCAATAATTGTTTTTTACACACAAACCTTGATGAAGATTGCATCTATAGTATTAAGTAAAAGTAGTTACTTTGAAACTTGTTATTTTTCTGTTAAACATTTTTAAAAATTAATTATGGAATAAACTCTTACATACATAAATGGTAAAATCATTAAAATACCTTAAAAAAGACAAACATATAGCAAAGAATGGAGTATCAAAACAAAAAGTACAAAAATATGTATATTGTACACTGTACACGAAAAATGTTTAAAAACACTCCAAATGTTTATTAAAAGAAATGAGAGAAAGAAATACATACAAAAGTTTTAAAAACAAATGATTTAAGCCCACAAGTTTTAGTTAAAAAAAAATCTCAGTATGCCATAAGATCATCACATGTTGATATCTCTAGTAAAACAGTTCCTGGCTTTTTAACGCCTTTTTCTTGCAAACGTCCATACAATTCTACTTCTTTAGCAACTGTTTCTGGATTCAATGGAGCTTCAACAGAAGCCTTCCCTAAACAAGTATCCATCACAACGTTACTGTTCCAAATCTGAAAAATCAAAGAATTTATTCCAAGAGTGAAAAACTATGAATTTACAATAACTGTTTGTGCAGTTGCTTTTAATAATGGAAAGCAGTAAGATGCATTAAATATAGTTCTCAAATCAACATTTCAGAACAGAAAGTCTAATATAAAACTCAAACTAATTTAAACAAGATAAAGAAAACTTATATAAGGTATAAAGAGAAACCGACTCAAAATATTTTTTTATAAAAACAGATTTGCAAAAATTATAACACAGCTTCAATGTAGTGTCAGTTGCATTGTTCTCTCTCCCAATATATTGTGAAAAAAATGCTGCAAAAAAAGAAGCAAGGGCCAACAGCTAGAGTAGAAAAGGACATTCTTTCTGCAGCATAACTCTAAAATAAAAGAAATGAATGAATGGCAGGTTTCTTTATATTGAAGGTGTCCAGCTTGCTGTAAAACAGCTCGTATGAAGTTGGATTCTGGAGCAAATGAGGAAATCAGCAACCTTGCTGCTGGAGTAAGATGTGCAAGAGTGCAACTCCCCGACTCTGGAATAACAAGCAGTAAGTTCTTTCAAAAAATCAAAAAAGAAAATATATAAGCAGGAGAAAGAGTAAAGTGTAAAGGAAGAGGAAAGCTGTTAGGCCTAATTAATCCAGAGAACAAATGTGGGAATTATCCAAAAGAGTATAGACAGCAGCCACAGTCTTATGTTCAGGTATTAAATAAGCTTAAAGTGACCACTAAGAGAAGAATTTCCATTCAGAGTTTGCCCACAATGATATTGAACATATTCATACTGAAATTCTAAAGGTGGACATATTTTTGTCTGTGGATCATAAGCTGAAAAATCAAAAAGTTGTTCCACATGCTAAGGTATGGCTTGTTAATTGTGATGTTGCAGAAAACACAACATGCTTCAAATATAGCAGTACTTAAGGGCAATCATAAAATTATAGGTAGCCTCGATTGGTGGGATGCATTATCTGCACTAAAGGGGTTTTTTTTGGCTAAATCACCAGCACTCAAGTTTTTAGTAAAAGTGAGTTACCAAAAACCATCAAGGCATCCAAGTGTTCAAGGCAAATGATATCTTCATCAAAAGTTCAGATTTGTAGTTAAAGTTGATGAACAGATTAAACCCAGAATTGAAATCAGAAGAGTGGCAGTTCATCCACAAGGTGAAAGAACCACACGCCATAAGATGGATCTTTAGAGTTGTATGCACAGACATGTAGATATGGCCAAATTGATTTACTAAGTGTTCCAGCATAGCTGTTGTGACTTCATCATTGCAGCACTAACCACCAATATGCTGCTTTATATCTAAAGATAAATTGCAGTCATTGAACCTAGGTGATGGCTGTATGGAAGGATATTAAATTATTCTTAAGTAAGCCAAAGTTGTGACAGACATATACGCATAACATTTCCTACTTCAGCAGGAATATCTTTCAATTCACTAAGAAATCTAATTAATAAACCTGGGCAAATATTTTTATAATGATGTATATAACTGGGTAATAGAATGATACACTTGGCCAGCATGAGTCAGACAACTGCAAACCTTCAGCAACTATACTTCAAAGCAGTACTTACTGTCAAAACACATGTCATAGTATTAAGTGAATTTTTCCCATCAAATAACTACAAGTTTTTCAGTCATATAATGCTTTCTTTCTCTGTTAGAAAAAATAAATAATAATAAGATAAAACTAGGAAACAGGTGCTATAGTCACTAGAAAGTTTAGTAAAGGCATTATGCAAAAAAAAGTTTTGCAATACATTATAAAATAAGAAACACAACAGTAAAAATATTTTTTCAACCCTCTAATATAACACTTCGAGTACTGTAGCACAAAGAAAATTTTGAGCATACTTTTTGCTATATGGAGGTGTAAAATAATATATCTTTCAAATCCCCATTAGGTTTCATTAATATATTATTATTAGTATGTTTATATATATATATATATATATATATATATATATATATATATATATATATATATATACAATTGAGTTCACCGCGTTTTGAAGCCAACTTCTAATAGCTCACCGCGTTTCGAAGCCAATTTTTAGCTTCACAACGTTGGCTTCAATACGTCGGTATTTTAGAGACGTTCACCGCTTAATGAAGCCAGTAGAGATGTTCGCCGCGTTTCGAAGCCACTGGCTTCAAAAAGCGGTCTCTAACCACACACCGCGTTTTGGAGCCATTTATCGTGGCTTCAAAAGGTAGGTTTTTTAGAGGTATACACCGCGCTTTGAAGCCATAGTGAAAGTTACAGCTTTTTAAGCCCAATATCCTTAAAAAAAGATTCAATGAAAGATATTTTTTTTTATGCTCTATTAATCTTTTATAATTTATTTTGTGCCGTTTTAAATTGATGTATATTTTTGAAACTAAGTTCAGCATTTCAGTTTTTCTTGCCAATGTTTTATAATTTTTTCTAAAAAATGACTAAAATTCTTGTGCAGAAAATATCACAAAAGAAAATTCTTTGGAATATTTTAACTAAGGATTTCAATGAAAGAGAAAATGTTGTATAGTTAACCATAGCTACTTATGAAGACATTGCTAGTGAAAGTAACCTTTACAGTAAATTTTTGAAGAAAAAAAATAAATGAATAAAATGGTGTTTAAATAGATTTTTGGTTTTATATTTTCCTGTTTATTTCAGAATAAATAAAATGAGAAACATTTTAAAAGAAGATTCTTTGAAAAAATACTTTTATTTATTAAATTTGTACGACAGTACTAATTTTGTTTCTAATCACATTCTCGTTCTATCTGAACTATTAAATTTCGGTTTGATCATATGTCCACTATGTTGCGGAATCAGCAAATTTAGGTTTCTCAAAATTTCGCTAGGTCGTAGATAGCTTAAAAAGAGAAGTTTGTCAAAAAACGAAAACTTAATGGATAAACAAAATTACGCTGCTTATAGTTATAATTTTACTGGTATTAGTTTAGAATCAAAGCAGCACTTGGAAGAAAAAAAGTGTAAAAACGATCTAACTATGTATTGGTGATTTAAAAAGCACGACTATGGAATTGCATGTTATCAATGGTTAAAATAATTATTGCATTCATTATTTTTCCTTTTTAGGATGGTTATTTCTAAATTTGTTGCAAAACTTTTCAATTTTTTCTAGAATTAAAAACTTAATTTGATTGCTATTTTTGTCCAACGCTCAGGGCCGATCCTAGAATGTCGGTTGCCCGTGTGCAATGCCGCCCCTCTAGAGTGTTTTTACTAATACTTAACATCTGACCATCTTCCTTCATGACCATCTTTTGTATCAAGTTCTAATTTAAAAAAAACAAAACAGAAGAATGAATTTATAAAAAGTAAAAGCGTTTTGTAGAAAATATTAGTCTTTGGGTACACTTTATATCTTTGAAAAAAGTTATAGATACCAAGAATTACTAGTCGTAAGATCGTATTTTAGTCTGTCATCTTGGGAGTTGGGAGGGGGGGGGGGGCTGAGATACCTCAGAAAATTTTCGAAATTATCGTAGGAAAAAAAATGATTAACCTTTGGTTGTGTTAGGTTGCAAGGAAAAGAAAGTCGAGGTTACTCAAGGTCCAAGGAGAAATGTTCAAACTTAACTTGGCTTAAAAAATTGCGCGTGTAGGAACTTTTGTGAAACTTTTAGGGGAGAGTAATGTTGGGGTTCCATTATGAAATTCTATTAAAGTTGAAGTCAATTTGAGGCTATTTTTTGGGATCTTAGTTTTGGAAGTATTGCAGTTCTCCCCAAAATTTTTCCGAAACTGAAGTTTTAAACACGCAATTTTGGGATATCTTTGTTGACGTTACAAGAGAGGAGATAAGCTCATCTTTTATCAAAAGTTGTCCAAACTAAAGTCTAAGACGCAAGTTTAGGATGTCTTTGGCAACGATAGGAGAACTAGCGGCTTTCCTCCGGAAATTCCTCGGCGCTGTAGTACAGCAGTAGTTTTAAAAAAAACATTATCTGGCGACGTTAGAGGGATGCCCTAACGTCGATTAAAGTTACATAAGCCAGTCGGTTCTTCTCCTGAAATTTTTAGAAATTGAAGTCCCAATAGCGAACTTTAGGCATTATTTGATAATGAGTGAGGTTCTGTCCGTCTGAAAACGAAAATTTAAGCTTTCCGTGATTACGCTGATAGAAAAGGGGGATCCGGGCACACTTTCCCGAAAGTTTTTTGAAACTGATGTTTGAGAAACACTATTTTAGTCTGTTTTGGAAGACGTTAGGTGAGAGGAAATGATGTAGGACTTCTCTAACGACTCTAGTTCAGATTATCTTTGGTAGTTATGGTGATAGAAAATGGGTTTTAGGGCCCTCCTCCGCAAAATTTTTGAAATTTAAGTTCTAAAAATTACTCTAAACCATCTTTATTGTCACAAGGAGAAGGGTCAGGGTTTGAGGACAGAATACACTTAGAAGCCATCTTTAGGGACTTAAGACATGGGGGACTGTAAACTGCTAGAAATCGCAAAAAAAATCTATTTTAGGCCATATTTGGTCAAGTTAAGACAGAAAGGGTTTGTAAGAGATTTAAGATCGGTGGTTCAACGAGAGATATTTTCCGAGATTAAGTTTTAAAAACGCAATTTTAAGCTTTCTTTAGTCTCGTCAAGGAGATCATGACTTTCTTTTGGATCTGCCAAACTTGAATTTGCTACCTGAGATACGGGAATTGCCCTCTTACCTGATCTGTAGTCGAGCAGCTCATTAGTTATTTCAATTTTCTCCAGAAAAAACTGCTGTTAAGGAGGGAAACTACAAAAAAGTTAGTTCATTATTCATATATTAAACTTGACTCTCAGGGAAGTCCCAAATGTCTATTGTCTCCCCCTGTATTCGCCTTGTGAATATATTTTATCAGTATAGTTTCTTTTTTTTACTACAATATGTGTTCATAGTTTAGGGTCTGTAGGAGCTTAGGGGGAAGCATTAGTTGCCGTCCTCTGCGCTCCTTTTACAAAGCACCTTTTAATGCTTCAGGAGAGATCCATTGCCCTCACTGTTCCTCCTCGGTATCCATGCCTCATTGCCGAATCTGTAGCAAATTTTGCAATCAAAAGAAGCATGTATGTAAAGAATAGATATTAATAGACAATAGACCAACATGCTGTGCACTAACGTTCTATTATTCTTAAAGTGTGCTATGCTATAGGGAAATCGGGACTTACTCTGATTTTGAATAAACGTTTAAAATTCAGCATGTTTATTGGACTTAAAATAAGTTATATAGTAAAAATTCTCCAGGAATTTTGCTTCATTAATGGAACTAAATGCGGCCTGCGGCCGCCCCTTACTTTTGGTCGCTCGATATCGGAACACGAGCTGCACACCTGCTGGGATCGGCCCTGCAGATGCTTCTTGTTTACACAGTTTTGCATAGGTACATTTCCATGCATACATGCGAATAGGCCGTGAAATTAAAAAAAAAAAAGTAATGAAACCATAAAGATAGGTGCTTTACATACTCAAGAGGAAGAGTGCTGGAATTCCGGAGCAACATTTGAAACTGTCGCAATGTTTTTACATTTTTTGAATTAATCACATATGAAATTAATAGTGAAGCAATTTTTTTCATTCAGATAAATTTTTATAATCAGATAGTATTTTTCAATTGAGGAGTTGTGACAGTATGAAAGGGGGAGTAAGAGAACGTTGCTGGAAGGAAAACGTTTTTCTCTAAAAGAGAACATTTCATGGTTTGCAGACGGGGATGATAAAGAACTTTTTATCGTTCTAGGAGGAAATGGAAACGAGGCAGGTATGTTTCAGGAGGGAGTTCTACAGAAATTTTTTTTAAATAAACAAACAATCCACTTTGTTTTATTATAAACTACAACTGAGCATAACTGCAAAGACAATGTTTCCTTATTACTGTGGAAAATATTATCACTGAAGTTATGTTTAGTTGTAGTTTATAATATGCTAAAAACCCAAGTTTTACCTTCAGTTTACGCGCCAGGTCTACGGACTCTCGCAAATGAAATTGATTTACTTCATCTACCAGTTTATTGGTAATCTCAGCTTCAATTAGAGGACATCTGCCTCTAGCTCAGTTATTGCCTATTCCTGAATGATGAGTCCAAAGGACGAAAGTGCAATCTCAGGATGTGACAAATGGGCTGTCGGTATATTCAGTTCCTTCTACTGGCAGCAGCGTAACTAGGGCGTCTGGTGCCCTTGGTGAACTTCAGAAATTTCGGCCCCCCCCCCCCCAGCGTTGTCGCAATGGAAAGTCACCGAAGTTCACTATTCCAATTTTCTTAATTTCCTTTTTTTTTGGGGGGGGGGGGGATGACATTAAACTAATTTATTTGACAAATTAGGACACAATATTGAACTTTAAGATTCTTATTTCCTATTTTTAAATTATTTTCAATGATTCCCAATTTTTCTTCGCCGTAGCTGTTATACAAATACAAATACAAATGTGACGACCAGCAACAGGCTCTGGGCCCAGCTAGGCTGGTCCTAGTCAATTAATTAGTCCCAAATGAAGATCAATGGCCCTCTTAAAGCTATCCACTCCCTTGCTCATTACCGCCTCTTCCGGTAAGCTATTCCAAGTGCCCACGACCCTGCTAAAGTAGTAGTTTTTCCTGATTTCCAAGTTAGCCTGAGATTTAAATAGCTTAAAACAATGACCCCTTGTCCTGCTTTCCCCGCAAAAATTTAATCCATTTACATCTTTCATTTTGATAAATTTAAATAACTGAATCATGTCCCCTCTGACTCTCCTTTGAACATTTTCTGCCTGATTTATGACTGAACCCTGTAAATGATATCTCATACGCTTATTTCCATGACCAAAGTGTAGCACTTGACATTTCCCTACATTAAATGTATGTATGTTATGTATGTTATGTATGTATATGTTATGTATGTATATGTGTGCATAATCGAATTTTATCATTCGGTAAAATTGGGCTTTCTTTCGGCATATTCAGAATTCTCCCCTTCCTAAAAATTTTAGTTGTCCCCAACCATTTCACATAAATTTAATAAAACCAGTAATATTTTTAACTCGTTAATAAATTAAAATGTACAAAAAAAATCCAGTTCCGTTTATAACAATGTATTTATTTATTTATTTATTTTTTTAAACAGCTTAAGAGCCAGTTTTTTTAAGAGTCAGGCATGTCAGATACATGCCATTTTTGATTTTGCTAAAAAATTTACAATGCTTTCTTTGAATCATTTTAGAAAACACTTATTTTTTCTTTTCTTCCAAAAAAATTTTTGTGACCCGCAAAAATTCCGAAAAATGGTCCCAACTTGGGGTTTTTCTCAAATCGACATTTTTTAATATTCAATTATCTCTTCGTGTTGAGCATCAGCAAATGTAATCTTTGTGATTACAACACGATATTTAGTGCCTCAAATGAAATATATCGTAAATTTTATGGCTGACTTTCAGTGGACCCTGGCAGGGGTGGCTAAACTGTGCCGAAGAAAGTGAAAATATGTCATGTTTGAGGGTTCCTGGTTCCATGCACTGAAGTTCAACCATAGTTTTTGCGAGCAATTTGTGTAGTGATATATATAAATTCTTAAATAGGCTCATTAAATGCATGGTTAATGCTCATTGCTGCCAAAAAATGTCAGTTTTTGTATCGAAAAATGTGAAAAAGTGCAGTTTTCATGGGAATTTATATCAGTGCACCGAGGGTCAGTGTAGAACTGGATACCTGCATTTCAAACTAGAGTATGTGTATTTTCACAAACAAGTGACAGAACTATGGGCAAATTCTTTTCAAGAACACAATACGTATTTCAAAAAAGTAAAACTAACTATTCAGTTTTCAATTTAATCAACATATCCGGGCTTAAACTTTCCTCCAGGGACTTCCAGGTACTGTTTAAAAATCTAGTATGCTCAAAAACTTACCATAAAAGAGTTATAAACTTGCAAATAGACTGATTATGCTTATTCGCATACTTTATAATATGATAACTAGAAGCAAAGTGAAAGAAAAACATCAAAATGTGAGAAAAAATTTACTCTTTAGGGACCTGTATCTCATAGCACTGAGGGTTAGTATCGAACTTGATGCCTACATTTCAAACTAGAGTGTATGTCCTTTCACAAACAAGTGACATAACTATAGGCAATGGTTCTGCAAGCTCGTAAAATGCACTTCAAGATGGGGAAATTGCATAAGAGTTAACTTTATAATATGATAACTGGAAGCAAAGTGAAAAAAAAAAAAAAAAACGGTTATTATTGCGGTAAAAAAAGGCCTCCGTGGCTCTGTGGTAGAAGCTTCGTCTTCTGAGCCGAAGGTTGTGGGTTCGATTCCCGCCGGTGTCCCGGGTGTTATTTCCTTGTGTTGTATTGTACATCCTTCTCGTGTATGTCCGGAGGCAAGGCGCTTGGCACGCAGTATGTATGTGAAGCTGTTTAGCTTCTAAATAAATAAATTGCGGTAAAAACTGAAGTTATTTGTAACACTTTTTTGAATGTGTTTTTGGTATATTTTTAATTATTTTCATTAAAGTAGCTTTATTTCATTTATACTGTAAATTATAGTTCGTGGACATTCGTTGAGGCTGTACATTATAGTGAAAAAAATTATTTTCTCTGCACTAAACTACAATGATTGCAAATAATTACTAAGTCATATTTTATTACTTATGATAAAAGCAGTACTATAACATTATAAAACAAGGGTATAGTTGAATAACTGACTAGTGGGACAGTAAAAAATTGCAAAGCAAAGCATTGTAGCTTGAGTACAACTAACTAGATGCGTCGTTACTCTTATGCAATTTCCTCATCTTGAAGTGCATTTTACGAGCCTGCAGAACCATTGCTCATAGTTATGTCACTTGTTTGTGAAAGGATATACACTCTAGTTAGAAATGTAGGCATCAAGTTCGATACTAACCCTCAGTGTTATGAGATACAGTCTCCTAAAAAGTACATTTTTTATCATATTTTGATGTTTTTCTTTCACTTTGCTTCTAGTTATCATATTATGAAGTATGCGAATAAGCATATTCAGTCAATTTGCAAGTTTATAACTCTTTTATGACTAGTTTTTGATCATACTAGTTTTTTAAACAGTATCTGGAAGTCCCTGGAGGAAAGTTTAAACCCGGATATGTTGACTAAATTAAAAACTGAATAGTTCATTTTACTCTTTGGAAATACGTGTTCTTGAAAAGAATTTGCCCATAGTTCTGACACTTATTTGCGAAAATACACATACTCTAGTTTGAAATGCAGGTATCCAGTTTTACACTGACCCTCAGTGCACTGAGATAAAGGCCCATGAAAACTGCACTTTTTCGCATTTTTCGATATGAAAACTGCCATTTTTTGGCAGCGCAGAGAGAGAACTATGCAACTAATGAGGATATTAAATAATTTATATATATTCTTACACAAATTACGTACAAAAACCATGGTTGAGAATGAATGCAGGGAACCATTGGACCTCAAAGAAGGCACTTTTTCATACATTTTGGCAAAGTTTGGCGACCCCTGAAAGGCTGCACTGAAAGTCAGCTGCAAAATTTACGATATATTTTAATTTAGGTACTAAATGTCATATTGTCAACACAAGAATTTTTTTGACTGATGCTTGATACACAGATATAACCGCATTTTAAAAAACGCTGATTTGGAAAAACCTCTACGTCGGGCTCCACTTTACGAATTTCTACAGGTCCCCAAAAGTTTTTTTGGAGGAAAAGAAAAAATACGTGTCTTCTAAAATCTTCAAAAGAATCCACCAAAAAAATTTGAGCAAAATCAAAAATGGTGTATAGACGAGTGACCGAAATGTTTCGGTCACTCGTCTGGTCAGTGCTAATTTTGCATTAGCTACCAGTTTGTTTGGCACTCTTGGCTTCCTACAGAGGTTTTCCACCTCCAGCTCAGTCACTCCTATGCCGGACTGATGAGTGCTAATAAGCACGAAACTGCAGTCCTCGGCTGGAATTGACTGAGCTGGCGTTGTATTTCATGTATTTCTTCCTTAGCCCTAGCTATAGGGCGGTACCTTACTGAATATGATGAAATAGTTATTTTTCTTACATGATACTTGAAACGAAAACTATTTAAATACACTCCTGTTTGTGAAAATTGCAACACCACGAAGGATTTACGCGAGGTGAGCTGAAAATTGCAGGAAATGTAAAGTAGGGCATGATATGCAAATAATTAGAATTGCAGATCGGTAGAGCATGCGTATTCTCAGCGCCCTCTGAACGGCGGATCGAACCGAATATAAATAGACGGCTGTAGCGAGGCGTGTATGATTATCGGTGGTCATATGCTAGAGTAAACGTTAAGTGAACCTTTACTATGCCTCTTTGACGAAAGAAAGCGAAATTTGAGCAAATTTCGAGTTTGAATGGGGCAGAATCGTCGGCCGTCGTGAAGCTGGTTGTTTTATCATGCAGTAGCCGGGGTCTCGTGTGCAGCGTAACAGCTGCACAATCATGCATGTTTGGAAGCAGCGGACGGACAAGGGTCGGACAGCTCGGAAATCCGGGAGTAGACCCCGAAATGTGACGTCAGCTCGCGATGACAGACACCTGGTGCGTATGGCGCACAGCTTCTTCTAGACAACTGGCAGCACAGTGGTCAACAGCTACAGGTGTTTCATTGTGTGCTTCATCAATTCGGAGATGTCTGCTGCAGCGTGGGGTGCGCGCAAGGATTCTTTTATATAAGATTCCTCTTTTGCAAAACCATCGCCGCTGCGGCTACAATGGGGCAATGTGCATAGGAGCTCGCGTGCTGATTGGCAGCAGGATTGTCTTCGATTTGTGGCACCATGATGGCCGAATTCGTGTCAGGCTCTATGCCGGTGAATGGCACATTCCGCAGTGCATTATCGAACGCCACAGTAGACAAATACCCATAGTTATGGTCTGGAGTGCCATAACATATCATGGACGATCACAATTGCTACGAATTGTGGGCAATTTGAACAGTTCCCGATACATAAACGAAGTTTTACAGCCCCAAGCTATTCCTTTCCTGCAAAGATTGCCAGGGGCTGTATTTCAGCAGGATAATGCCTGCCCACATGTCGCCAGGACTGTCAAATCCTACCTTGATTAGCAGCAGGTATAGCTTCTTCCTTGGCCTGCATATTTCCCAGATATGTCACCGATTGAACATGTGTGAGATTTCGTTGGGCGGCGTCTCGCTCGTGATCCTCATCCTGTTGTTTCGACAGACGAACTTTGGTTGCGCATACAAACAATATGGAATACTCTTCCTCAGGCAGATATTAAAACTTTATTTCACTCCATGCCGAGTCGAGTAGCAGCTCTTATTGCGGCGCATGGTGGCAACACGAAATACTAATTTCTCTCTCTTTTTATTGTTTGTTTGGTTTGAAAATGTAATCATTTATTTGTACCATTACCACACAACCTGGTATTAAATTTCATTCAACTATGATGCGTCCTTCATGGTGTTGCAATTTTCACAAACAGGAGTGTATTATTGTTCACAGTACGTCAAACTGACTTTTCAAAAGCTTTACCTGACTAAAAATATCTAAACATAAAATATATCGCTGTTGTCTCACTGTAACCATTTCTCCCCTACATAGACTCTTGGGCAAAAAGTCCAAGTCCAACATTTAAAGCTTTTGTAATGGGTAGAATCGACCATATGTTTTCAAAGATACACCCAAGCATGCAAGGGGGTGCACAGCGTGTGTGGGTGGGGGGAGGGACACATGTTGGTCCGGGCCCGAGCTTGAGGGGGGGCCCAATATTATTTAAACTAGGAATGAAATATTGGCATAAACAATATGGAGAGGGTCCGGAAAAGTCATTTGTGACGGCCCCCAAAACTTCTGGTCACGCCCCTGCTTGCATGTTTGTCGTTGAATTAATACCTCTAATACAACGCAAATAAACCAATAGACCCCATCATCTCGCAAATAAATCATAGACCCTTTGTGCGATATCAATTTAAATTTTCTGTCACTGGTACTATTTATGTTCGATGTTTATTGTTAATGATTCCCGCTATAATGGTACAAATTGCTCCTTTTTTCTGGAGAAATTTGTTCTTTGGAACAACTTTACCTAGAGAAAAGGGAAACAACTAGTCTCAAAAGCACATGTCTTTTAAAAAGCAAATTGTAGAGGTTAGGTAACGAAGCGTAAATGTTTTCAGCGTAGTATCTTGGATACCTAATCTATCTATTTACGAGTATAAAAATGGAGTTTTATTTGTGCGTGTGTTTGCATGCTTCTTATACTTATACAAATCAACAGTTTCCGTCGGATTTGTTCCAAATTTTGCACAGAGATCCTTTGAAGCTCAGAAATTCACATAGGTAGTTTTCGCCCCACCATGGGGGCAAAACGCCCCTTAGAGGGGGGTTAAGACACAATTTTCACATAAATTCCCTAATATGGGGATGAAAAAATGCTTGCACATATTAACATTATATCTCCATCCAAAGTTCCATTTCTCTGCAGAAGATGGAATCGGTTCAAAGGTGAACAAAACACAAGTAATAAATTTTTAATTCCCTGTTCGATGGCTTTCCTCAACACAACTAGGCATTAAGTGCATCATTTGAACTTGTCTATAGCTACAATTGCGTATCATTTCTGCTTGTTGTACATAGAGTAACGAAATTTACACAGAGAGGCCGTCTATGGTAAAAAGCTGATTAAACTGAAGTCGGAATTTTAGGATACAGCGGTGCAATGATAAGCGAGGTTATGATAACATGGTCGCTTTGCGAGAATGGTTTTCCCCAATCTCGCGTAGGGACCAACTAAAGTAACTGCCAGATTGTTTTTGCATTTTAATTCATATTTTAATGCAATTTCAAAAAAAAAATTTGAATTTTGACCTCTTGAATTCAAATTATGTTTTTCGTAATCACGAGTGTGTGTGTGTATGAAGGCGTGTGTTTTTATGTGTGTAGGGGGGGGGCGATATGTGTCTTTGTGTGTAGGGGTATGTGTATGTGTGTTTAGGCATGTGTGCTTGTGTCTGTGTGCAGGTATGAGTGTGTGGGTAGTTGTGTGTAGGTGTTTGTGTATGTGTAGGTATCTGTATGTATGCGTGTGTGTATGTGGTTGAGTGTGTGTATGTTGTTTGAGTGTGTATATGTGTGTAGGTGGACGTATGTGTGTGTTGCGTGCATAAAGTTTGTGTGTGTGTGTACGTGCGTGTATGCATGCGTGTAAGTGCAGGATATTGACGCAACCTGGAGACGGTTTTTGCTAGAGGAGCAGCATCGTGAAGTGACCGATCGACGGTGGTGCTGCAGAGGGTGCTGGTGGGAAAATAAAGTCATAGGAACGCCAAAAACAGTCAGATGAAAGCAATAAGCAATCGTGATTGCTCAAAAAAAAGATGAGATTCAGTAATGGAATTTTTTGAATAAAAATACATCTTAAGATATTTAGCAAGAACCTAAGGATCTTGGGATACAGCAGTGCAACAACTGGTGACTTCAATTTCTTAGTGAATCGATGCCTCTCTATGTAATTTCTTTACTCTATGTGTTTGTGTGATTGTTCAAGGCTTTTCTCAAGTCAAATCTTGAAGTAACGTTTTTTCGACGAGATTGGCAAATAATAAATGTCTCTGGCTAATTATTTTCTGATTTAAAATTTGAAGTATTATAGCGTATTAGGTATGTACTACTTCGTAATGTGTCACTCGTATTTTAGGATTTTTTTTTTTTTTTTTAAATCTAAAAATGCAGGCCTTTTGCCAGAGCAGAAATAATCAACTCACAAGCTTGAAATTTTTACGTAGTAGTTTGTGTTAGGAAGTTACTAAATTCGCGCACTAAAGTTTAAAGTTCTGCGGAGTTTAAAATATTTTGTAAATTTTCTCTTTATTTGATTTTTTTCTAAAAATCTCAAAAATTTAAGCCTCTGGCCAGAGCAGAATGCATTAACTCAGAGTCACAAATTTTTGCACAGTAATTAACGTTAGGGAGTCACAAATTTTCCGCACTAGGGCGAAGTGCTCTGCAGAATTTCGATTTTTTCGGCCCACCCTATTGCGTATTGAGCCCTGGAACCGGAAGAATTATCATCCTCATATAAATAATAGCCGATGATCGAGTAACCCGTGTGTTTTAACAATGAAACTCGCCCCACGGCCTGATAACTTGATAATATGTTTTGGTAATGTTTAACATGCTAGGAAAGGCTTTATTGTGACAAGGCTGAACTCAATCCGGTAACTTAACTGTTTTACGGGTCTCATTTCAGTTGAATGAAGAAACGAAAAAAGGGTCAACAATGAACGCTACCTACTGGAGTTGAGGGTTAATCCACTGGAGTTAGGGTTAAAATTTCAACTATCAAAATATCACCAAACAAGCAATGCATTCGTTCAAATGTAGAAGTAATTTTCACCCATCATACCTTGACGGGAGACTTTCTAGTAAATATATAATAACCAAATTCTGAGGCCATTATATATATATATATACTAGTGGTACCCGCACGACTTTGCCTGTAATAGAAAATTAAAAGGTCTTTTGGTTTGCCTGCATATTTACAAATAATGTATGGTGAATTTTTCTCGCCAATTGGCTTGTGCCCATGTTACGGTTCCACGTTATAATAGTTTCGTAATTTAGTCGTCCATCTTATAATAATTTTGTTCTTAAAATTGGAATAGAAAAAGAACCACATCGAATTTTCGAAAAATCGCTTCGAGGTGCACACCCCCATGCTACAAACTAACTTTGTGCTACATTCATGAAAATCGGCAGAACGGTCTAGGTGCTATGCGCGTCACAGAGATCCTGACAGACAGAGATCCGGACAGAGAGAGATCGTGACAGACAGAAATCCGGACAGAGAGACTTTCAGCTCTATTATTAGCAAAGGAGATAGGGGCTCTACCAAAATCAGTAACCGGGTTACAGTCTGACGTAACAGAAAATGAGACTCGCCCCATGGCATGCGAGACGGCATTATTCATTGTTTGAGCACTTAAAATTCAGTAACTTTATTTATTAATTTGATAACAATTTTTGGTAACGTTTGAGAAGCAGAGAAGTGCTTTGTTTTGACAAGGCTGAACTAGATTCAATAATCCCCCGAGGTGGTGGGTTCGATTCCCGCCCGTTGCCCTGGTTGTAACTTCCTTCTCTGTGCTGTTAATTCTGTATTGTGCTATCTGTCATATTAGACGTGATTTCATAAATGGGTCCTGTGTGAGCGAGTACACAAACTCGAAATGTATGTTGTCAATAAACCAAACCAAGTAGAGGAAAGCGGGGCTAAACGTTCTGAGATAAATTGTTCCTTTTGACATAGCTCAATGAAGAAAAAAGATAAGTATATTTAGTCAATACCTGGCGAAATGCGATGCTGCAGCGCACCGATTGCAGCCATATTAGTCCGGCTAGTGGCGTCCAGCATATTAAAAGCTGAGTACGTGCACCCCTGATCTACTTTTGTAAATATTTTTGTTTTTTTAACTTTTTGGTCTTTCTCACGAATTTTAATCGATAGTATTTAGTTCTTAGGTAGGTGTTTTTGTGAAAGCATAGATTTTGCTCAGTCAAGACACATGTTTCATTGGACAGATCATATCCTACGCTAGTGGATCTGTCAGGCAGTGGGACCCAACCTACGGTCCACGGTCCAATGTGGAAGCTGATCCATGTGTTCCGTCGTTGTGTTTAGTGTTACAAAACGAAGAATATTTTATGGGACGTTCCAAAAATAACTAATCATTTTCTTTCGGTGTTACGAAACCTATGTTTTAAGCCAAGTAGTCATATATTGTTTTCTAAAATACAGATGCAAAGTTTGTATCAATAAACTAAGCATGTAGCAACGACGACAGAAACTTTTGTTTGTTATTGTCCTCAATTTCCCTTGTTTTACGATGCTATCTAGAAATTTTATACTGTTCTGGCCCGCAAC
Source organism: Uloborus diversus (assembly GCF_026930045.1). NCBI lineage: Eukaryota > Metazoa > Arthropoda > Arachnida > Araneae > Uloboridae > Uloborus > Uloborus diversus. The sequence continues at coordinate 49,612,115 of NC_072733.1, read as the reverse complement.
ATTCCCACTAATGTGAGGTATTGCAAGCGGATTTGAAACAAAAAAAAGGTTGGGTACCACTGGTCTAGACTTTACCTTTTCAGCTGCCTTCAGCCAGATACTGCAGCTCCTAGTTTGCGAGTTCAGTCCAGTCGTATCTGTGTAAGGCTTTCATTATTGGAGGCGTAAATTAGAAACACAATTAATACTTTTTGTAATCTGTTGAAAGGAAGTTGCAAAAGTCGCTGAAAATAACAATTGGGATATCATGCATGCAGTGTCGGATCTAGAATTCCAGCAAGGGGGAGAGGTAACCTTGGTCCAAATGGGGAGCTACTGTTTTAGAGGGTCTTTTTCTTTGTTTTTGCGGGCACTCTCGATTTTTGGAGAGGGGGGGGGAGGCATCACTCTGAAAGGGGTAGACACCCATATTTAAACAATATAAAAGTTTCTCTGCAAGGGGTCTCTCATCCTTTCCTAAAGAATTTAAGATTTTAAATGTGTATTAGGTTTTTTACTTATGAAGAAAATAATGTAGTATACTGAAGAATATAAATACTTTTTCGCAAACAAAATTTAAAGATCTGAAAAAACTATAAGGGCCATTCCACGGAAAAACGGCAATTTTTCCTGCAAGTCACGCTTCATACATTTCATTAAAAATAATAATTTAAAAGGAAAATGAACAAAATTTTGTTGCTCAAGGAATCACAAACGTGTGACTTCTTAAGCAAAAATTTTTGTCATTTTGTAAAATTATTTTTTAAAAAGAAATATATGAATTATCCTACGTGAGACAAATTGAGTTTTCAGTGGAATGGCCAGGCCATATACATTTTTTTTTTCTACGGTTAAAATTATTATTTCTCAACAAATGAGGTTATGTTTCCTTTACATTAGAACCTTAGCTTTCAAAACCTATAATTTTTTTCGGCATTGCTATCCTCATATAAATAATAGCCAATAATCGAGTAACCCACAAGTTTCAACAATGAAACTAGTACCACGGCATGATAATTTGATGATATGTTTTGGTAATATTAACCATCTAGGGAAATGCTTTATTGCGACAAGGCTGAATTTGATCCGGTAACTTAACTGATTTACTGGTAAGGTAGTCATTTTAAGGAGATGAAGAATTTAAAAAGTGGTTGAAAATTACCGCTATCCACTGGAGTTTAGGGTTAATCTACTGGAGTTTGGGTTAAAATTTCAACTATTAAGATATCACAAAACAGGCGATTGCTTTGCTCAAATGTAGAAGAGTAGACGCAATTTTTACCCGTCGTACCTTGACGGGCGACTTTCTAGTATTAATAGCACAAAATTTAAGTAATACACATACCATACTACAAAAGGTTGACTTTGGATGTCCCGCACGTGACGCATGCAAATAATCTAAAATTTAAACAACAAAGTCATTTAATAAAAATAGTACCGTGTCAGGAGTATCTTTGTATCACATGTAAAGATTAAAAAAATGTGCTTACTCCTGTTTAATTAAAATATTAAGATCTATAAGAAAATGTTAGTGGACTTATTGAGTTGGACTGTACCGCACGTGGTGGAATGGCCATAAGCACCCCGAATGGATATAAAGCTACAAATTACCACCCCATAGCTGGAGCTAATGCGGAACTGCAAGCAAACACCGAAAAGCTCAGTTACAGTATCCAGAGATTGCAAACTGCGCTAAAACTGTGTGCTCATTAGTCTGGAGTAGCCAAAACCATACTGAGGCAAAGAACCTCATACAAAGCTAAGTAGATTATCACATTGGTAGGTAAAAATACATTCGGATAATGGTGAGGGGGTCAGGACCCTCCCGTAGAAACTTGCAAAATTGTTGTCAAAAACACAATTTTTGAAACGTTTTGGGGGAAACGTTTTGGTTGCGGTTCCTTCCTCAGTCGTTTGAACTGTAATCAATTTCAAGCGATATTTAAGAATCGAATGCTCCTCCAGAAATTTGCACAAATCAAAGTTGAAAAAAAGGACATTTTATGCTACCTGAGATGACACTAAGGGGATGAGGAAAGTGTAGGGGCTCTCTCTGGAAAAGTTTCGTTGTAGAATTCGGGAAAACACAAGTGGATTTATAAGAAAAACATTATACTCGTGATCATCAATGCTAAATCTGACTCTAAGTTCAACTTTAAACCTGTATTCAAAAGTAGAAACGTGTTTAAAGTCATACAGTAATTGTAAATATGTAAATAACTTGGCTGGGTGGATGGGAAGAGTAGGATAGAGCACGAAGTGCAGCCACCTCCTTGTTGGGATTTCGGGGTTGTTAATGCACTTGTAAGATAAATATTTTCAACAACGAGCTGCATAATAGACATTTATTGCGAAAAAATCATAACTGGATCATAAAAAAAATATTGCAATGTGCAGAAAAAGCTAAAAAAACCCCATTTTTGGATAATTTTACGAAACTTTACGAGTTACGAGCGAACTAAAAACTGTAATGGAATGTTAATAATCATGACATGTGAATAGAATTTTATAAGGAAGCATTTGAGTGGTATTAGAATAAAAGATTTAAGCATTTGTATTTTATGTATTTGTATATAAAAAAAAACCCGGAATTATATGTAAATTACGTTTTCACAGTAGCTGAAATTGCATTCCCAAAACTTTTTTTTTTTTTTGCACCTATCAACTCAAAATGGGTAAATACATATGAAATGGATGTTCCGAGTTGAAAATGTACATGCATCTGTATGACAAACCCTATGACAGTCAAAATATAAAGGAGTTAATTTAGAGAAAGGCATTAGAGGCAAAAAGCACAAAAGATAGATTTATAAGAACTAGTACTTTATTATTCAGTAAGTTACTGCCTTATAACCAGAGATATGGCAGAAATACATGAAATACACCGCCAGCTCAGTCATTCCATTCGAGGACTGCAGTTTCGTGCTTATTAGCACTCATCAGCCCGGTATAGGAAGTGCTAATAAGGCAAGAAACTGCAGTTCTCGGATGGAATGACTGAATTGGCGGTGTATTTCATGTAGTACTTTATTTTTACGAATATAATAACCAATTTGAATCATAAGTATAACTTCAAACCCTTGCCCAAAAAATGAAATTAGTTTAAAATCGTATAGTAAGGGTAAATTTAAGTCCTGTAATGACTATCCTTCTTCCTTGGGTCAGCAAAGATCGTCTAAAACTGCATTCTTAGAGCTACTACGTATTTCGAAAAATAGACAGGGGAGCGGCACCAAACCACATCTCTCCTAACATTACCAAAGATCGTCTAAAATGTCTTTTTAAAACTACAAATTCAAACATTTTTCGGGGGAGAAACCCCTGGGCCCCCTTGACTTCGGAGTTACTATTGTACTTACGGTTGGTTCATATCTGTTTCCTCTTAAATCAAAAAGTCCCATACAGTCGCCCCAGAACACAGTACTGATAACAGGAATACCACTTTGAGGAGACGATAAATGCATATGTTTGTTAAGAAAAGAGGAAAAATACTGGGAAGGGGTTGCAACCTCTATGTTAAACTCGCGGCACTTAGTGAAAATTCCAGAAAAAATGCTCTAGTTAAAGGTGGGCTACATTGATACTTGTAAAATTCAAAAATTTTCCCAAAGCATCGTATTTTCCCTAATGGACCCCCTCCTAGAATTCTGTCTGGATCCGCCCCTAATGGGAAGGTGCATGAAGTGCAGCCACTTGTAGTGGATTCTCAGTTGTTAATGCAATAAAATATATTTGCATTTCCAACAAAGAGATGTATAGTGCACATTAATTGTGAAAATATATTACTGGACTATAAAAGGTGAAATATTGCAATGTACAAAAAATGGTTAAAAATCAATTTTTTGGTTAATTTCACGAAAAGATACGGTTTATTCGCGCGCTTAAACTTGTAAAGGAGTAGTTAATCATAAAAACATCTGAAAAGAGTTAAAATGAAGCATTTGAATGGTTTTAAAACAAGAGTTTCAAACATTTGTACTCTGAAAATAAGTACACCAGATCAAACATCGAGGGAGATATTCATTCAAACGCAGTTCTGTCAGAAAAGAGAGCTGCTCAAAACAAACGGATCTATCTCAGTAATCGTCAAAATGGAGGAAGAATTCATGACATTAAAATTGTACGAATTGCTGAAATATTCAATCGATAAAAGCTTTAAGTTATAGAGACTTAAGTTGCTAGTATAACCAAGTGTGCGTATGCTGAGGGAAACTTACTCAACACTTCACTAAAACATTTTCAACATTAGTTTAAGAACGCACGGATTTCGGCACAGAAGACAGTGAAGAGATTTTTACAGTACAATGTTTTTTTGTTGATAGGTAACAAGTAAAGTGTGCCCCTCTCTTCACCTGACACAGGTCTTCAAAATGTAGCTCAAAAATACTTCCTCAAAATTTTACACTTGCACGCAATCTTATATACATCACCTATCTTTTTCTTGCATTCACTAATACGAAAAATAACTTTTGTATAATGAGTATAGATTAAAAATATACTTATTTATTTACTGATATAGTAAATCAAGAGTAATAAGAAAGGTAAAGCGAGCGAAAACTCAAAAAAAAAAAAAAGATTCCAACTTAAAACACGCGAAAACATTTTTGGCCACGATTTTTACTCAAATACTCTTCTGAGGTGTCGTATAAACAATTTGATTTTATGTTAAAGCGATTACATTGAAGGATGGTTCGTATCAATTTATGACGGGATTTTATTTCACTGTAACCTCATCAAATATTTCACGTCTCCTGGATTTTCGGACTAATTCTATTCCTCCTCAACTAAAAAATCAAAAGCCAACGTATGATCCATTCTGTTGGTCGTATAAACGATGTGTCTTTTTATTAAAACGATTACATTAACCGATGCGCCTCTGTATAATTTTATATGTATAAGGAGGCGCATCGGTTAATGTAATCGTTTGTAGTGTTTTGATTCCGCAGTGAGTAATTTTAGAAAAATTAACAGCGTAAATGTAACGATATATTTCCTCCTGACTATAAAACAATAATTCAGAATTGTTTCACGCATTTGGATTGTAAATGCTTTATACAGCACGATCATTTAAAACTGGCTTCGAAACGCAGTATACATCTTTGTATATAAAAAAAAACTAGAGAGGTTCACCGCGTTCTGAAGCCGTTTAAAACTGTCTTCAATAAGCGGTGAAGTTCTCCGTGGCTTCGAAACGCGGTGAACGTCTCTATATATATATATAATAAATTATGTAAAAAGCAGTTCACTAATATTTGAAATAGATTTTGAGTAATAAAGTACCAAAGACATAATTGTAGTATCAGATAAAATAAATTTAAAAAAGGATTTTTTCATAGTTAAAACAATAAAAGAGCTAAATATATTAGAAATTGCAGAAAGAAATCTTCCGATAATAAAACAAAAGGAAACACTAACCTGAACTTTAACTAATGAATCAGGGCTCTTGCGATAAAACAGAACAGTTATATTCCATTCTGGATTCAATGTTTCACGGCAAACAGGACTACGAACTCTTTCTCCTTCACACTTTACAATGCAATATGGATCAGCATCTGTAATTTTGAATTTTAAAAAGTTGAAAAGTGTAGTGAAAAACATCCTTCAGTAAGAAATAGTTATTACTATTTTTTAAACATGTTCTAGTCATTATAAATTACATCAATAAAAGATTAAAGTAATGTATGATAAATAATAAGATATTTTCTGCAAATATTTTATGCTTCTACATTTTAATTTCTAATCCATACCCCCTCACGAAGTCAGGTAAATGGAGGTTCCCTCTACACCTGTTCAACATAGCATGGCTTGGCTAAGGGATTAAAATATTTATTCTTGAACTGTATTTATTTCTTACAGCTGACTCTACATATGTTTGCAATATAAAAAATCATTAAAAATAGGTTGCTAAAAAATAAATGATACATTTTGTTATTAGAAAAGTCTCTTCAGTTAATTTAAGCACAAAATAATTACTTGCAAAACAGCAAGTAAAAGCATCAATATAGTGCACAAAAGTACAACAAGGTTTGTATGCTCTTCCAATGCTCCTTGAGTTAGGAAATTTTCTTGAAGGGCCTTTAAAACTCCTGCTTTTTGGTGCTGACTCCTCCAAAACTCGCAAGTTTAAGATTACATCTTCCTCTCTGACAATCCTTCAAATCATATCATATCAATTTTCTCGCTTTTTCAATGGAACTAATATTACGATTCTTATTACCCCTCCGACTAACAACACCAAAGATCTTGTCTGAAACTGAGTTTTTGGGATTACAATTTTGAAAAATTCCAGGAAAGTGTTCACATTTCCATTTCTTCCCCAAACATCCTCCAAGATGGCCAACAATTGTGTTTTGAGGACTTCAATTTCGAAATAAATCTGGGGGAGAACCCCTGGACCCCTTTTCCGTAGTAATATCGAAGACCACATAAAATTTCCTTTGGACCTTCAGTTTCAAAATGTTAGAGGAAGAAAAGTTCCTAAACCTCATCCTTTTCCTTAATGTTACGAAAGATGACCTGTAAATGAGTTTGTTAGATAGATTTCTAAAAGCTTGTGTAAGATGGGTGCCAAAAACTTCTCTTCTCCTCAACTTCATGAAAGATAGTCTAAATTTATTTTTGAAACACCAGTTTCAAAAAATTCCAAGGAATTTAAATCCTATCTGTTCCCTAATATCATTAAGGATGATCTACAATTACATTTCTTGGAACTTCAACTAGTAAAATTTCCACAGAAGATTAATAGAATCCTATCTTTTACTATAATCTAATGCTACCAAAGATGGCTTATAATAACATTTTCAGGACTTAATTTCAAAAATCTTAGTAGGAAGTACTTTTGGATCCCCACCTCACCCTAGCGTCACCAAAGATCAGCTAATAGTGCGTTTTTGAGCTACAATTTCAAAAAGTTTCCGAGGAAGGACCCAATACTCTTTACTTCTGCTTGAATATTATACTGACATTTAAGCTCCTGTTTCTAATTATCCTTCTCCGCACTTATGACACAATTCTCCTGATTTGTGTGCTCATATTCTAGTAATAATTCTGCAGATGTGTGAATTCTCAATCAAAATGATTTTTGGGAATGCTCAGCCGTGCATGTGAAGTGCTCCTTACATCATTGCCATGCTACGGTACTGGTGCCTATCTCCCAAGAATGATGGTTCATCGTCTTTCAATGTTACAGAGTACCCTTCTCTTCAAACGAAAAAGAGAAAAGGACCCCTTAAAACATCTCCTAAAATTTTCAATAGTGAATTCTGCACCTTAGCCAGGGTCCTCTCACAGGCACCCCTGGTATTAAGCTTCTTATTTTAAGTCCTCAGCTCAGCAAGCTGTTCTTGTCTCCATGTATTATAATGTGAAACTATGATGTCTTTCTTTTTAATCAAGTTTTATGCATAATATATATACAATCTCTGTGTTACAGTTAAAGCCTGAAATATAGTGAATGTAGATACTACCGGTGAATATCAACATTTACGTACCAAAGACATTTTACGGTGAACCACTGGTGAAAGTAGGTAGTCTCAAACTTCGGGCTTTCATGAAATATTTTTGGTATATTTGAAAGTTTTGATATTGCCTTCCTCCTCACTCTCAGTAGTCTAAGTGAGTTTGTGTAATCATTATTTAAAATGTTTACAAATATTTAAGTAGATGTAATGTATTAAGTCATTGTGTTGAAAAAAAATATTTATTAGGATATATTTATTTTGATGTGGTAAAAGTAAGTCTTCAAAATCTCATTTTTCTCCTTCAAAACTCCTTCATCTTTATTTCTGAAGTTGAGTATGAACTCTGAATAACCAAGCAAAGGTGAGACTTTTAATCTGCTACTTAAAAATAAAAATTGCACCAGTTGTATAAGAAAAGGATAGCAAAAGAAAAGATACATTAAAAATAAAACAATACCTTTGTGCAGGAAATAAATCTTTAAAAAATATTATGCACCACAGAAATTAAAATAAGCATGGGGGGGGGGGGGAATCTGTGTTTTATTTATTAACATTAACAAATCAAAACTAGAATAAGTAATAACAATTAAATTTTCATGAAATGGCAGTAGTGTGGCTCAAATAATGAAATCAGACTTTTTTCCCCCTATAACTGCAATTGATATCAAAATAATTTTGTTTTTGCTGCAGTCAAACCTAAGTTTGACAACATTTTTTAAAATGTCAGACTTAGGTCCTTGCAACTGAGAATTTCTTGGGAATTTATCCTATACAAATTATAGAAAATTTCCTGGTTCAAAAGACTGCAAAGTTTTAAATCCTGAAATTGAAGAATAAATGAGGAAGTGAGAAATAGAGGGATGTAAGTGACAAAATTAAAAATTTGGAGATAACCAGTACACATGGTAGGTGAACCTCTCCTCTGTCTTGGGGCAAGAGATGGTACTAGTAGCATTGGTAGTTGCTGCTATACAGCATGATTTAGAAAAAAAAAATCAATGAAAGCCTACCTAGGATGTTATCTTTAAAGGCGTTTTACTCAAAAGTTGAAAATGTCCACTTACATCCCTTTGCTTTTCCCTGCCTCAAATGGGCCAGCAAAAACTGCAACACTTAAAGGGCAAAACTCTCAAAATTCTTTAGTCCTCAATGCCTGAAACTCAAATTTCATTTTTGAAATAGTGGCCGTTTTTTTTACTCTAAATTATATATATTTTCTAATTTTGCAGAGTTATTAATCATTGAATACATTAATTAATGTAACTAAACTAATACAATTTTAACAAATCAATTCATAAGGCTGCATCAATGACTTTGGTGGAAAAGATTATACAAATTACTTCATGTTTTTTATACACTTTCAGTTCATTAAGTAATTTTTTGTGATGGCAATCACAGGGAGCGAGCAACTAATGATTTTTTTATTGTCATTTTTTAAAACATTTAGTAGCCCTGTGGACAGTGGTGCCTAAAGGTGGCCAGTAGTGCCTAAAATTAGTGCACTAAATTTGCCTTTTATCTGTCCTAGACTCAAGAATTTAAGCACATAGCCCAAAATATTTTTTGAGGCATATTACTTCCAAAGCGGTCCTGTTTTTCTAAATCCTTAGCACCTTGGATAAAAACTTTAGTAACAAGGCACGGATAGGAAATACACGGCCAGACACTTTGGCTTGGAGCATCATGGAGCAATTCCCTGAAACAAAAACATGATCTTTCATAAATATGTAAGAAAGTTTTTTTAAGTATAAGTAACAAGTTACAGTGAACTCATAAATGCAATGCAATTTTCAAAACAGAAAATTGCTTTTACACCATTTTACATAAATATATATTGTGACTTCAGTGTATAAAAAACAAAATTAAAAAAGAAAAGATACACAAGATTCATCTGCTTACTCCAATATTTTGTGATCGTCTGCAAACATCAACATACTAGTTTAGAAGGAGATTGTACTATTGACAAGGAGAATTCAGAATTGGCCATTTTGTTTCTGCATGTGGCAAAATTTTCATAGCTAATTGCAATTTTTGTAACTGAAATCCCTATCTTCTTTCTTCTAATTTTTTCTTCTGCTGTCTCCTCTCAAATTATTCCTTCTGTTTTCTATCCTTAAATTCTAACTCTTCCTTTTGCCTCTTTTCTTCCACAACAGAACTCAACAAATCTTTAACAAAAGTTTCCACATAATTTTTGAGCTCATTTATAGCTTTTTCTAATTCAATAATTTTTAAGTTAGTAATATTTTTGACCCATCTGACTAGCAACTACTTACAAAAAAAATTTTTCTTGCCTTCATGTAGAAAGACATGATGCAGATGTAAATTTTCAGAAAAATTACCTTTTTTCCCTTCAGCAATCCTATCAACTGCACTAATCTAGTTAGATTTCTGTTGTTTGAAGAAAACTTTCCAGCATTTAATAATTCAGATATTTATTTATGTACAAATTTGTTATTAAAAATAAAGAAAATGACAGAGTACTCTGCTCGAGACTCCATTAAATTTCACTCTAAAAACAACTTTTCACAATGATTTTTCTTGTTCATGCTTACCATCATCCATTGCCATTCCAGTAAATATAAAAAATAATTTCAAAAAAAATTATATGCAAGATTCCTTTGATCACTCTAATCCAGTTTAAATAAAAATAGTTATTGAATTAAAACATCTCTCAATACTAAATCCTCTATGTCAGCGGTTCCCAACCCATGAGCCGCGAACAACTTGTTACTGGGCCGCGGATACTGGTCGAGAATCTGAACCAAGATAAATCTTGGAGTCTCAATTTCTGTTGTTTATAAAAATTCACTTATTAGATGTACAGTCACTCAAAAGCTCTCCCTGGCTCATAGCCACCAAGGAACTTTAAGATTAAGATTTTTCATATTTCTTAGGTACTTTCCCCTGTAATTGAAGATGAAATCTAATGAATCAGAAACACCTAAAAAGAAAATTGACAAAACTAGTATTAGTCATTGAACTAGAATAAATCTCTATAGCTCAAGCGTATTAATTTAAAGCTTCAAGTTAACAATGCTCCTCTGTTGAACTGGCATGACCATCCAGTTAATTGAGACCACTTGGGGGGCTTTTCGACAACCTATTTGAATGAGACTTTTCATTGCAGTTTTTTTAAAAAATATTATAGAAACGCATCGAATGTTGCGAGTTATTTTAGACTAAAATTATCTAGTTTCAATCCAGATTTCAACTCTCTTGTGGAGGAAAAACAGTGTCAAAAATCTCCCATCTTTGATGACTCGTTTTTTGAGTTTTCTTACAGCTATGCCAGATAAGTAAATGCAATAAAGTTATTTTCTTCCTTAAAAATTATTTTGAAAATTGTTCTTACACAGTATACCTATATCAGTGGTGCAGCATGAGGTGAGAAGGGGATTAAAACTATCCAGAACTCTTGTTTTTAACACACTTTCAATCCTAATGCGGTATATTATTTACACTTAAGTGAAGTTATAAGCAGATATCCCCCCCCCCCCAAGAAAGCAAATTTTGGCTCTGCAAGTACTATATAGTAGTTAGTGGGCCTCAACGGTGTTTTCTAATGAACTGGTATACCACACAACTAAAAAGATTAGGAACCGCTGCTCTATGTGCATTAACATACTAGTTGAAAAATGATAGGTATTTTCAAAGAGAATTCAAAATTGGCACTTTTATCTCTCACTTGGTAACTAATCAGAGCAGTTAGTTTTGTATGTTAAAAATTTAAATTGGTGCCACCTCCTCATAGATAAACTGTGCAGTACTGTATTGATAACCGATTGTTTCATCTTCAGTATGTGCTCTTAAAAACAGTCATCATTCCTATACTAACACTGTTAAGAGTGGGGGGATCGCTGTGGAATGGTGCGTGGCTTCGGAACAAAATTTCCTTTATGTTCCCACCCTTTCATTTTTCGGAACAGATCAGTTAAAAGTATAGGAACAACTCTTGATAACTCAAAGACTTATAGCTCGAATATTCCTTTATCTTGAAGTTTTTAGTAGATCCCAAAATTATTTGTGTTTTTCAATGCTAAGTTGTCTCTATATCTTGAAGGTAACAACTTTTAAGTCGAAGCTCTAATGAAAGTTTTGTTTTCGTTTCATACACGAAAGTCCAGCCAGAAACATACGAATTTTTTTTTCTTTTCCCTTATACACAGTGCTTTGCTTTATCAGTTTGCATGAGAGAGAAATTCATTCACAAAATACTTTTGCGCAACTTAACCGTATCCCCCCCCCTTCCCCCCGATTCTGCGAGACGAGTGTTGGCGGTGGGAACTTTTCTTCCAGACATTGATGAGGAATCAGTACAGTATCACCAGATTGCTACATTTTGCTACATCTAGAGATCCAAAACTTTTTTGAGTAGCAGCTGGCTGTTTTTGATCAACTTTGAATTCTGTCAAAATATGAAAAAGAAGCCTTTTTCTCCGGACGACATAAATAATTCTGCTTTTATGACAAAATAATATTTGAAAGTAATGTCATTAAGAGAAATTGGGCGACCTTGTATTATTTTGGGCAATTTTCTTAACAGTTTGGGTTTTTTGCTATCCTGAAAATATGGCAGCCTTGCTTGGCCATTTCCAATCAAGACTTTAGGATTGAGATTTGTTTGTGTGGTGTTTACATAAAATGATGTCAAAACGAAATTGAATACCTTAGCTTGAAACAGAAAGTCGATTTCTTAACCAATTGACTTCTAACAGTACGATAAAGAGAAAAAAAAGTAAGCAGACAAAGATAACTTCCTTTTTTTAAATAAATATGTTAGTAAAATTTATTCTCTGTGAAAATCTTTTTGACTGATAACTCTTTTTATTCTGAACTGTGATCATTATAGTTTATCTAACATACACTATTCCAGAAAAAATAAAATAAAAGAGAATATTCTTGAAAAGACTGGGAAGGGAACTTCCGATAACTGAAAGCTTTTAGCCAGCCCCTTGTGACTTTGAGTTATCAACAGTTGACTGTATATTCCAGGGATGGCTCCCCCCCCCCCTTTCCAAGTAGCCCTCAACATAATCAATTCCGGTCATTGCGACCCATGTTTCAAAAATGTTGTGCGTCCCTAGTGTTCGATAGCTGCGATAGCGGACTGTATTTTTATGCGGAAAGGTGCTGGTAGATGTGGGGTTGTTCATATTTATGCGATGTGATGAAATTTATGCGATATAATGAATAAAATAAGACAACTGACCACACATCATCCTTGTTCCACCATTTATTGCGATCTAGAACAAAACAGAATGAAAAATGCATGCCAAAATAAAACTCGTCTGCAGATAAAAATCATCTGCGTTATTATTCAATTCAGAGCAAGGCTAAACTTAAGCAGCGGAACTTCCCTTAACGCTAAACACACAACATTCCGCCCGGCATTGAAAAATTTTTCAATATTTGTCACATTATATGAGATGAGTTTTTTCACAAAAAAAATTGTTAACACTCCTTTTGTCCTGGCAGGACACATATCTTTGATATCCCTCTTGTATAAATATTTGATGAGGTTTTTACTTTGACCACCCTAATATTTCCATCTGAACCAGGTGTAGTCTGTATAATTCTGCCCAAGGTCCATTTACCTGGGGGTAAGTTATCATCTTTAAGAAGAACCATAGTACCAATAGGAATATTACCTTGTTTGAAACACCACTTAGTATGGTTTTGGAGATGATTTAGATAATCTCTTTGCCAACTTTTCCATATCAATTGCGTGTACCTTGTAAGTTTTTGCCATCTTGACAAGTGATTTTCATTAGTATCAATTAATTGTGGCTCTGGAATTGCGTTAATGGACGACCGATTAAGAAATAGCCTGGAGTGAGAACTTCGTATTCATTAGAATCTGATGGCAAGGGAGTTGAAGGACGCGAATTTAATGTGCCTTCTATTTGAATAACGATAGTCAAAAATTCTTCTATTGTAAGTCTAAAATTGTTTAAATTTCTTTTCAAATGGTATTTAACCGACTTAACACCAGCTTCCCACAAACCTCCAAAATTAGGGGAATTGGGAGGAATGAATTTCCAAATTACTGATTCAGAAGTTAAATAATTAGAAAAACTGCTATTTTGCTTAGTAACAAGTGATAACAATCGTTTTAACTCCGAATCTGCACCTTTAAAATTAGTGGCATTATCTGACATAATATTGAACTTTTCCCTCTGCGAGCAAAAAAAACGCTTTAGAGCAGCTATGAAAGCTTCTGAAGTCAGCTCTGTGACTAATTCAATGTGAATAGCTTTTGTAGCCAAACAAATAAATAAAGCTAAGTAAATTTTGGAATAGATTCCCTTTCTTTGGTTCTTGTATTTAATTTCAAACGGACCACAAAAGTCAACTCCTGCAATATTAAATGTAAAATTAGGGTTGGTCCTTTCAGATGGAAGATTACCCATAATTTGTTGTGCAGTAACAGGTTTATTTTTGAAACACGTAATGCATTCATAAAATATCTTTCGTGCAGTACTTTTACTATTAATTGGCCAATATTGCATGCGAACATGATGCAGCAATGATTGTGGACCCAAATGTAAGTACTTTTTATGGAAATATTCAAACATTATTGAAGTGAGTTTATGGCTCTTAGGTAAAATAATTGGATGTTTATGATCAAAATTTAAGTAGGAATTACTTAACCTACCTCCCACTCTAAGAATTGAGTCCTTATCTAGAAATGGATTTAAAAATTTAAGTTTACTTTTCCGAGCTACCGATTCGTTTTTCTTCAGCAGTTCTATTTCTTCTGCGAATTCCACTTCTTGAACAGATTTAATCAAGAATTTAGTGGATTGCTCCAACTCTTGGATACTTATCTGACCCTTAGAGCTGCTGCGGCCCTTAGCAAATCTGAAAATAAAACATAATGTGCGAATAATTTTAGAAAAACTGTTAGAAATATTTAGGACTGTCTCAATAAACGAAGTGTCTTTCGTTAATGTCAAACAAATATTCTTTTTGAGTTCACTTTCATAGGTATTAGAGTCTAGATAATTTGTAGAGGTTTCTGTCATTTTCTCTTCCGACATGTCTTGTTGTAGAAATTCTGGACCCTTAAACCACAAAGATGAGAGTTGAGAGCTGCTTGCTCCGCGTGAGATCAAGACTGAAGGGTTCTGTTCGGATGCTACATGTTTCCATTGGTAGGCTTCAGTAAGTTGTTGAATGGTAGAAACTCTGTTGCCAACGTAGGTCTTTAATTGATGCGAAGGAGTTTTGATCCACGCAAGTGCAATGGTGGAATATGACCACAAGATGACTTCCTTGATATTCATTTTCAAAGATTTTAAGGTTTTTTGTGTTAATTCTGCGAGTAGATGACAAGCGAAGAGTTCTAAATGGGCAATTGACATTTTCTTCAGTGGAGCTACCCGAGATTTGCTACATAATAGATGCGAGGACACTTCATGAGATTCAGAAATGCTCTGAAGATAAATAGTTGCTCCGTAAGCAGCTTCTGAAGCATCTACGAAACCATGTAATTTTAATGTGTCACCGTCTTCATTTTCTTGGTAATGCTGCACTTTAATATTTTCTATCTCCTTTAAGGATATCACAAAATTACGCCATTCGGTTGCGATTGAATCTGGTAACTTGTCTTCCCATTTTAGTCTAAGTAGCCACAGTCTTTGCATAAAGATTTTTGCCTTGAATATTATGGGGCCAATTAAGCCAAGAGGATCATACAGTTTTGCAATGTCAGATAGAACGTCTCGTTTGGTGTAACTTATCCTGGGTTTCAAGGAAACCTTGAAGGAAAATTTGTCTTCTGTTGGGTTCCAATTTATCCCTAAAGCTTTTTTCTCATTTTCCGATTTCTCGTCAAAACTATGATTTTCTCCAGCCGAATTAAAAATGGAATTGCTGACATTTGAGCTCCATTTATGAAAAAACATGCCACTGGTTTTAAACATTTCCAAAAGTTGTTTTTGGACCTCTTCAAATTCCTTAATGTTTGAGGCTCCGGATACCACATCATCCATATAGCAATCACTTAGAGTTACAGTAGACGCAAGAGGAAATTTTGATGCTTCATCATATGCAAGTTGTTGAAGTGTTCTAATAGCTAAATAAGGGGCACTTGATGTCCCGTATGTTACAGTCTTTAACTTAAATGTGAGAACAGGGTCTTCTGCCGTCTTTTTCCACAAAATTCTTTGGAGATTTTGCTGAGATGGATGAATTCCAATTTGCCTGTACATCTTCTTAATATCGGCTATGAATGCGTATTTATGTTTGCGAAATCTGACCATTATGTCAAAAATATCTTCTCGGACGTCACTTTTCAATAAAATATCGTTAAGGGATTTTCCAGAAGTTGTTGCGGCTGATGCGTTGAAGACGACACGTAATGGAGTTGTCTGATTTTCTGGTTTATATACTCCGTGATGCGGCAGATAATAAGATTTTTCTTTGATATCTTCATCTGAGATAACTTCCATGTGATTTAGATCTTCGTATTCTTGCATGAAGTTTTGATATAATTGCATCATTGTTGGTTTGTTTTTCAATTGCTTCCAAAGGCTTTCAAGTCTTCGTTCTGCATTTGCTCTGGAATCTCCTAAGCAGGAAGGTTCTTCTTTAAGAGGCATAGAAACAATGAATCTACCGTCATTATCTCGATTATACGTCAACGTAAAATATTCTTCCCAAAATTTCGCTTCATCGCTAATGATGCGTTTATCGTCTTCCACGTTTTCAATGTTCCAAAATTTCTGAATACTTTGTTCAAGAGAGTCCAAACCTTTAACAAAACCACAAAATTTAAATTCGGATGCGCTTGTGCTTGTTCCAGTAGCTATATAGCCAAAAACTGACTCTTGAAATCTTAAATCCGGTGAAGGGATTCGAAATTGTCCAGTTTTTATGATTTCCCAAAACAACTCTGCACCAATTAATAAATCAATTTTATTTGGAGTGCCAAAACCCGGGTCTGCTAGGATTACACCTGGAGGCAATGTCATATTTTTTGTACTTATGACATAGGATGGGATGACATCAGTAATTCTTGAAAGAATTAATAAATCGAATTTTCTATTAAAAGTGCGATTTTCATTCGAAATTATTGCTTTTATTTTTGAAAATAGTTTCACTGAACTACCATTGATGCCCGAAACGGACGCGTGAAACCTTTCTTTCCTTAAATTCAATAAATCAGCGAATGCAGCTGTAGTGAAGCTGCTTTGGAAACCACAATCTAGGAGAACACGTCCAATAACTGGATTTCCAGAAGCATCTAAAACTGAAACAAGTGCAGTTGACAAAATCACATTTCGCTCTGCTGAGGGAGTGTAGCCAGCGAAAGTCCTAACGTCTTGGATAGCGGGAGAACCATTGTCAGGGGCATTGTCTGGGAACTGCAATTTTTCAATTGTATCCAAAGACTGGAGAGGGGGTGTGGGTTTCGTAGTCTCTCTGACTTTGTGCAATAAGCTGTTATGCCTTTTCCCACAAGTAAAACAGAAATGTTTGGATTTACATGAATTAAGTTGATGCTGATAGCTTAGACAGTTAGTACATAAATTATGTCTCTTTACTGTGTTCCATCTTTCTTGAACATTAAGCTGTAAAAACTGCTTACATTTAAATATTGCATGATCGGGAGATGAACATAAAATGCACAAATTTTTATCACTATTTATCATGAACGATTTTGAGTTAAATTTTTGTTCTGACACATTTTTTGAGGTTTTATGATAAACATTCCTCGACACATTGTCCAAAACTTGACACCTTTTTTCTAAAGATGATAGAAGCTCTTCCAATTTCGGAACTTCTTTGGAGCTTGCGTTTAGCTCAAATTGCTTGTGAGATTCTACTTCTAGTTTTTCTAAGATGATATTTATCAATAAAATATCACTTAAATGATTTCTCTCATATTTGAGGACTTTAAGGGCACGAATATTTTTATTAATAGTGTCAATTAGATGTCTAAGTTCTTTAGTAGATTGTTGCTGAATTTTAGAATACTTAAGAATAGAATTTACGTGTGTTTCTACAATTATTCTTTCATTTTCATATCTTTCTTCTAAAGCTTTAATTAATGAGTCGTAAGTGTCTTCTACTGACATTAAATGTTTTGCTTCACCGACTAAGCAAGATTGTAAATATTGAAGTTTGTGTATATCTGATAATTGGTTGTTACTATTAATTATACTATTGAATTGCATTTTAAAATTGTTCCATTCTTCAATTTTACCTGCGAACTTTGAAATCGAATGTTCCGGTAATCTAACTAATGCATTGTTTTTACTTTCATTGGTAGAATTATTTTCTTCATGCGTTGAAAGAAATGTATAAATTCTTACCTCTAATTCTTCAGTTTTCGATTCTAATTCATCGAGATCCTTTTCAATTGGAGGCAAATCTTCATCTTTTTCAATTAGCTGAT
Source organism: Uloborus diversus (assembly GCF_026930045.1). Classification (NCBI taxonomy): domain Eukaryota; kingdom Metazoa; phylum Arthropoda; class Arachnida; order Araneae; family Uloboridae; genus Uloborus; species Uloborus diversus. The sequence continues at coordinate 49,594,271 of NC_072733.1, read as the reverse complement.
AATACTGAGAACGCAATTCTGAAGCACTTTCTTGAATTCTTTTCAAGGCTTTAAGTTTAATATCCAGTTCAATTTTTGAAAATGTCCATTCTTTGTCCTCGAAGAATAGTCCTAATTTAGTTACTTGCGTTTTTAGTGCGCCCTTTTGGCGGTTTAAGGCAGTTATTTTCGCCATTTTCTACTGAGAACAACTGTTTTGAAGTTCTGTAATGCGATGCAAATAATCAATGTTCTGCTGCGAAGACGGACCAATTTGTTCGATAGCTGCGATAGCGGACTGTATTTTTATGCGGAAAGGTGCTGGTAGATGTGGGGTTGTTCATATTTATGCGATGTGATGAAATTTATGCGATATAATGAATAAAATAAGACAACTGACCACACATCATCCTTGTTCCACCATTTATTGCGATCTAGAACAAAACAGAATGAAAAATGCATGCCAAAATAAAACTCGTCTGCAGATAAAAATCGTCTGCGTTATTATTCAATTCAGAGCAAGGCTAAACTTAAGCAGCGGAACTTCCCTTAACGCTAAACACACAACACCTAGTATATAAAATAAGAAATATTCCTGTTCCTTCCATTGGAATCAATCAAAAACTCAATGAACTGGAAGTCCTTCCAACAAAGTAATACAAAGCTAAATCCTGTACTATAGTTGAAGCCAACCTAACCTGGTAGCCTTGTAATCCTGGGATTAGGCTCTGTGTAGCCTTCACAATACTGCCAGGTTAGGTTTGCCCCAACTATAGTGGGAAACACTGAAGTGGAAACTGAATGTTATATTATGACTTAACAGGTTTTATGCCTTGAAAATACATAAACTGTGCATTTCTTCATTAAAAAGCTATTGTTCCACACCAAATTTTAGAAACCTTGGTACACATTAATCATCAGAGGGATTGTTTCCTTTTTTCCCATGAAGACAGGTTTTCCTTTCATACAGGATCTGTATTAGGCAGGCTGTACAAACGCATAGAATTAAAATAGCTGAAATTTGGCATATTCCACCCTTCTCCTCATAAAAATTCGATATAACTAGACAAAAAATTGAATTACACCCTTAATGCAAAAAAAAAAGTAATAATTTCAAAGCTCTAAATACTTACTTCCCATTGTTTGATTTGCTAGTAAAAATTTTTAGAAGAAATTCTCCTTCTTCACCGGGATCAAATGTAGTAGGAACAATAACATGACGGCCAGCTTTAAGAGTGCATCTCAAAAATACGTTCCTTGACATTGCATATTCAGAACCACCTGACTTTTCTTTAACAGCATGCAAACGATAACGTCGATTAGCCTCAACCTATTAAGAGAAAGATAAATAAAAAAAGAACTCTGTATAGAAGGCAAAAATACATTTAAAGTTAAAAAATTCTTCCTCACCTTCATTACGTGAAATCCTATTACAAGATGGCTAATACCTTTACAGCGAAGAGCCCTTCTATCTTTTTGCATTAAAAATATCATCACTGTGTCATTATCAGTTTCAACATCAAAACGATACTGAAAGTAAGGAAGGTCAACAAAGACATTAATAGGTAGCCATGATGAAAAACCTATTCTGAAGGTGAAAGAATAGCCTACATACACATTATGTATGCAAACAAAAGTCTGTATAGGCATATTCCTGTGTCAATTCAAACAAAAAAAGAAAAAAAAATATTTCCTTCATAGTCTTGGAAATTTTTGAATTTAACAAATGTTAAAATTTGGAAAAAAATAAGTTACAAGAATATTTTTGGTATTTCCGAAACACATTCCTGGCTGCGAGTTGTTACTACTTCTCATCGTATTTTCATCCTAAATTCATTGCCTCGGAACAGCACTGCTCGTATATTGCTCCAAATCTCATCGTATTTTCATCCTAAATTCATCGCCTCAAAACAACACTGCTCGGAAATTGCTCCAAATCTCATCGTATTTTCATCCAAAATTCATCGCCTCGGAACAGCACTGCTCGTATATTGCTCCAAATCTCATCGGTATAGGGAGCAAAATTCATCGGATTCGGATGATCGGATTCTACTATTGCCGATGAGACATATTGGAGCAATTTCCGATGAAAACTCATCGGAATCCGATCATCGGCTGATCAAAGTTTGATCGGATTTCGATGAACGGCCGATGAGTTGATGCTACTCGGGTCCTAATTAGTTGAGGCAAAATCCCCTGCTTTTATTTTTAGGTTTGGGCTCTTGTTTATTGTTTATAGGGTGGTATGTTTTTCCCAATGTTACTCTATATTGCATATACTGGAGCTTAGATACTCTCTTTTAGTTCATAGTTAAATTTTTTGGTCTTTTGACCATACAGGATGCTGAGAAAGTTCCCACAATTTTGTTTAAAACGGTTTTTTTGGCGTTAAAATCGTATGTTGGATATTTATTTGGCACATATTGTTTATTGGCATTAAAAGTATTTGAGGTTTAATCATTTGTTCCTTGTTTGTTTATTGAGTTAGTGAGCTATGAATAGTGAAAATGTGCGTGTTACTGTCGTTGAATTACACAAGAAGGGAATGAAAACAGCTCATATTATTCGAACGACTGGATTCAAGAGTAAAACAGTCTATGATGCTGTGAAACGTTACAAGGAGACTGGAGATACTACCAACCGTCCATGGAGTGGTCGTCCAACCACTGCAACGGCTCCAGCGAATGTGCAGAAGATCCGCTGTTGCATCCGTCGCAACCCAGAACGCTCAGTACGAAAGATGGCCAAAGAACTGCAGATCAGTGAAAAAAGCGTCCGAACCATCGTGAAAAACAAGTTGGGATGTGGTTCTTACAAGATCAATCGCCTCCACTTCCTCAATGACACAATGAAGCAGAAAAGATTATTAAAAGCTCGACGCATGCTTCGCTTGACCGCTGGTGCTCACCTTTCGAAGGTCCTCTTTACCCATGTGAAGATCTTCACCATCGAGCCCACACATAACCGTCAAAGTCATCACCAACTGCTTCAGAAGAAGACCGCTGCTGCAAAAATCATCAGACAGTCACTTTCAAGCCTCCGTAATGGTCTGGGCTGGCATGTGTGCCACTGGGAAGACGCCACTTGTTTTCATTGACAGAAATGTCAAAATTTATGCTGCGAGCTATCAGCAGTGGGTTCTATACGATGCACTGAGGCCATGGGCAACAGAACTTAGGCCAAGATGGATTCACACTCCAACAAGACTTGGCTCCTGCGCATTCGGGCCCATCGCCCATGTTGGGCTTAAAAGTCTTTATTCAGTATCTTGGAGCGCTTTTAATTTAATTACAAATGTTAAAGTATTTTTTGAAACTTACCTCCGATATGTTTTTGCCACTCCGCGTCCTGTGTCCCAGCGGCGGATAACTGAAATTGATTCGGGCATGATCGTGCAACATCGGAATCATCCTATGACGTAACACCCGATGGTTGAGATGTTTTTGGCTACTTTGAGCCGAAAGAACGAATAGAAAGATTGTTAAATCACTTAATCAGGAATAGTTGAGATGTATATCTCCAATGCAAAGTAGGGTGTGTCATGGGATGACGTATCGCGGTCATGGAACGTATAAATAGATTGAGAATAAAATATGACAACGTATATAAAGTACAAATTCAAAATGAAAAAAGGTTAAAAAACCAGCAAACAGCTGTTTCGGCACTCTAAAATACAAGTGCCATCATCAGTGCAATTAAAAACGAAGACAGGTTCAACCCGACTAAAACACAGTCGAGGCGAACATTGGAATGAGAGACGAGTTGTAAAAGATATGAGAGCTGTACCGGAAACGATGACGTCAAGGTTACGTCAGAACTACAGAGGACAGTTGCACTCAGGAGAAAACGTCAGGGACAAAAAATAAATCAAATAACAGACTTCCAAACATTAGGAAAAGGGGGAGTGCTAGACAAATCATTGACCATTAAATTAGCATTTTTCCATATGTAATATGACTCCCAAAAATCTAAATCATGAATGGACGAACACTCGTGAATAACTGTGGCGGAAGAAAAAATAAAATTATGGCCACAAGACCAACAATGCTGAGCAATAGAGGAGCGTTTGAGATCCTGTTTTTTGACGTAGTTTTCGTGTTCTTTTATCCGGAATTTGAGGGATCGTCGAGTCTGCCCAATGTAGGCCAATTTGCACTGGCAGGAAACACTATAAATGCCCCATTTGTCAAGGTTCTGAACAGGGTGTTTAAGCTGGGAAAATTTTAATTTATTAACAGGAGAAAAAGTGACAGAAAAATGAAACTTTAAGATTTTGGCAATTTGTAGACTGATTTTAGGAAAAAAGGGTAAGACAACGGAACTCGAATAGTTCACAGGAGCAAGTGTTTGATTTTTGTTAGCTGAGCTGCATAGCTTCTTATAAATGGTATCAATAATATCTGATGTGAATCCCCGATCAACCGCAATACCTCGTAGGTAATTCAGTTCTGATGAAAGTAAATTGGAATTTGAACAAATGGCTAAAGCACGGTAAATAAAAGATCTAAAAGCAGCCAATTTTTGTTTAGGAGGGTGAACGGATAACTTGTGGGGGGGAAGAGAAACAGCAAAGGGTTTACGGAAAACAGTAGTTGTAAACATATTGTTATGACGAGTGATGGACACATCAAGAAAAGAAAGATGATTTCCAGATTCCAATTCAACAGTAAATTGAAAATGTGGGTCAATAGTATTTAGGATGGATAAAAGGTTATCAAGGTCACTGACAGACGAGTCCAAAAGCACAAAAATGTCGTCAACGTACCTGACGTAAAAATCAAATTGTATAATTTTAAATAATTTAAGTTCGAAATAGTGCATGTACAAATCACTTAGAATTGGACTCAAAGGGTTGCCCATAGCAAGACCTTCAGTCATACGGAAAAATAGCTGTTTGCTGGTTTTTTAACCTTTTTTCATTTTGAATTTGTACTTTATATACGTTGTCATATTTTATTCACTATGCAGTACAAAGTTTTTCGACTACTTTTTATGTATAAATAGATTGATCGAAATATTTTCAGTGCTCACTTGATTGTTTGTGTTTACTCCCCATTGGCATCTTGCCATTTTTGTTGACCAATCAGGGATTGGTCTTTGACGGTTTGGCAACCGTTCTTGGTTGTCATTGATGGAAGTTGCGGCGTGCTCGAGCCATTGTTGATGCAACGTTTTTGAATTCAAGCAGGGCTTGAGATAAGTTTTACTCGGTGTTAATTGTTGTTTAAAATGTTTTAAATTACTCCTTTTTGTGGAGGGAAAATGTCACTATTGCTGAAGGTGTTCGCTGGAGATTATCAAAAGATGTAGCTCATTGCAACTAGGCCTAATTCTTAAACTTGGCCTAAACCTGGATTGACTTACCGGTGCTCTTATGGTGGAATGGAACTGTCATCAGTTTGAAATCATCGATGTCCTACAGAGTGACCTTCCTGATTGGATTTCCTGGATGTTCCAACTATATTCCCTGAAGGTTCCGGTGGTATTCCAGTGTGTGCACAAGTTGGTGTTCCGTTATATGAAAAGGTTCTTCTAGAACCAAGCAAGCCTATCGGCCGGTGAATGATGGAACAGTTTGATGAATCTACAATTCGATTGCGCTTTGTCCAGAATTCTTCAGCAATGTAAACATGCGCATTTAGCGCAGGAAGGTGACATTTTACAATTTTTCTAAAATGTTTCGCGTTTTTCTAAAAGTGTTTGTTTAACAATTTAACTTTGAAATTTCTGTGATAATTGGGGGGTTTTTCAATCTAAATTAATTTTGGTATTTAACAAATTTTTCTTGTTGTATACTGTGATATTTTTAATAAATGTTATTTATTTAAATTATTTTGAGTATGTTTTATTTCTTACTGGCAGACTGCACGGCTTTTTGATGTTGGGGTTCTGTAAACCTTTTATTTAGTTCTATGAACTTAAGGTAAAGACAAATTACCCAACAAGTGGTAGCAGAGCGTGGTTTGTTCTGCCCGTGGGAAATAAAATATTTTTTGATAATGGACAAAGATTATAGAAATATAGAAAAGTTGGGATCCCATAATTGGGCTACCTCGTCCAGAGATATTAAGATGGTCCTTATTGAAAGAGACTTATGGGAAATAACCCAAAAGAAATTAGAGGGGGAAAATATTCCTGCACTTGACCGGAAGAGATGTGGTCAAGCTTTGGCAATAATCTATTTAAATTTAGAAGGCGACGTAAAAAGACTGATAGATGATATAGGAGACCCAAGCGAAGCTTGGAATACACTGAAAGGTAATTTTGAACCCCATCTCTGGCCAGGATGGCGACATTATGGGAGTCCTACTTTTCATGTAAACTAAATGAAAACGAATCAATTGGGTTATTCGCTGCAAGGTTGGGGGGAATCCATAAACAACTTGTTGATAATGGTTATGTCATGGAAGAAAAGATTCGGACTTTTCAATTGATTCGGTATCTGCCCTCCAACTTTGACAGTATTGTCCAGGCTATTTACCGGTGGGATGGAAGCATGTTTACCTTTTCCAAAGTAAAAGATGAGTTATTAGCCGAGGAGGGTAGAATCAAATATTTGACTAAAGAACCTGATACATCAAATTCGACAATGAATGTTTTTTCAAAACCCAACAGAAACGGAGTGGCAAATGAAAGGAATAAACCTTTTTTTAAAAACAAAATTTGTCATTATTGTAAGAAAAAGGGTCATATTGCCTCGCGGTGTTGGAGCAGGAATAAAGATAGTCAAAATAAAAATATAAATAATAAATCTAAATCAGACGCTCAAGCTGCTGGCATGTTTAGTTCAGTGGAAGAATCTGACGAAATCTCGGCTAACTCTACTATTCCAAAATGTGAAAATTCCTGGCTTTTTGATTCAGGAAGTACGACACATTTTTGCCGGGACAAAAGTTTGTTCACAGAATTAAAGCCTGTTCAAAATACCCAAATGGAGGTGGCAGTTGGTAATATTAAAAGTAAAGTAGAAGGAATAGGTAGGGTAATTTTCAAAATAGAGTCAGATAGGAAGCTGATAACAATAACTTTAAATAATGTATTCTATGCTCCAACATTGCGCCGCAATTTACTTTCCGGATCATGTATTGACCGACAAGGTTTTAAAATAAGATGGTATCCGGGTAAAATTTGTGTCTTTAATAAAGAAAATGTTAAATTGTTTACTGCAGTCTTAATTAATAAACTTTATTATGTTAAACCAAGTTTTTATGTAAATTGTGAAAATACCAATTATGTTGATACCCCTACTATTAAGAATCACTTTGAAAGGGCCAATACTGTGAATGTAGATATGGAGCTGTGGCATAAACGTTTTGCTCATACAAATATGGACAAAACGTATAGGTAGGGAAATAACGTATAGGTAGGGAAATTTAACAAGTAAGTTAGGAGCCACCCAAGGTCTTGAAATTAAAAGGGGGTCCAGATTTGAATGTGAACCTTGTAAATTGGGTAAAAAGAGAAAATGCTCTTTTAGGTCTGTTCCTGAGCGTCGGTCACAAGTTCCTCTTGATCTAATTCACATGGATCTGGCCGGTCCTTTTCAGACTGAATCCTTAGGGGGGAAAAGATACATTTATTGTTTAATTGAAGATTTTTCTCGTAAATCTTTCGTATTTTTCTTAAAGAGTAAAGACGAGGCATTCAATGTTTTTTTGAATTTTCAGAAAAGAAATGAGAGGTTTCTTGATAGGAAAATTAAAGCTGTTTGTTCCGACAACGGGAGAGAATTCGTTAATGATAAATTTGAAAGTTATCTCACTAGTCAGGGAATAAAAATTGAGAGGACTAACACTTATACGCCTCAGCAAAATGCATTGTAGAGAGGTATAATCTCACGATTATGAATGGTGTTAGAGCAATGTTAAGAGATTCCGGGCTAGGAGAAGAATTTTGGGCAGAAGCAGCTATGTGCTTTAATTACGTAAGAAACAGGACCGTAGTCGGAAATGAAAAGAAAATCCCTTTTGAGCTTTGTGGGAATAAGCCTTCTGTTAGACATTTTAAAAGTATTTGGCTGTTTAGCCTACATAGGATTGCCAAAGTCTAAATTAAGGAAATTAGATATGAGAGCTAAAAAAGGGATAATGGTGGGATATGCCATTCGGACCCGAGGATACCGGATTTGGGATCCTAACACCAGAACTATAACAGAAACCATGAATGTTAACTTTAATGAGAATGTCAAATGAGGGGAATCGTTAAATAGATCCAAATCAGAAAGAAATTTTAATTTTATCAAACCTTCAAGTGAAATTGAGTTGGATCAAAGAATTAAGGAAAGTACTCAGGGATCTCCTTGTAATAAGGTTAAATGGATTAGGGAAGTGAAGAAGAGAAAAACGGGGAAGAAAAAAGATATCTATTATTACACAATCGCGGGGAATAAGAAAGTTCGATTGAGATCCCCAAAGGAAGTACTAAAATATTGTGATGACCACAAAATAGAATATGACCCCAAATTTTTTGACTTTTCTTCCAAAAATCCTGTAAGTGGGGAAGTTTCTAATGGAGATCAACCCCAAGAAGAAATTGTTACTTCTGATGAAAGTGAGGAAGAAGTCCCTGAGGCTAGTTTGGTTGAAGTATTAATTCCCAATTCCTATAAACAATGTTTATCCACCCCCGAGCTGAAGAACTGGAGACTTGCTATGGAAGATGAACTAGAAGTCATCGAACAGAGAGGTGTGTGGGAACTTGTACCTCCACCTAAGAATCAGCCCATTCTGGGAAACCGGTGGGTGTATGATTTGAAGAAAAATGATCGTGATGAGATTGTAAGATATAAGGCAAGACTTGTTGCAGGCGGAAATCGCCAGATCCCTGGCGAGTCCTATTCTGAAGTCTTCAGCCCGGTGGTGGAATTTTCTTTAGTAAGACTATTTTTCACAATTTTTGTATCTTTATTAAAATGGTGTCATTTTCAAATTGATATCAAGAATGCATATTTATATGCTGACCTGGAAGAAAATATTTTTATGAGGCAGCCAGAAGGTTTTATAAGTAAAATTCATCCTAACTATGTATGTAAACTTAAGAAATCCTTATATGGACTACACCAGTCCGGGAGAAATTGGTTTCATGAAATTGATAGTGTTCTCCAGCAATTCCAATTTAAAAGAATAATAGGATGTAATTGTGTTTACGTGAGGAACAGTGAAATTTTCCTGTTAATATATGTGGATGATATTTTGATATTTGCCAAGAATAAAAATTTAGTTAAAAATGTAATTGATGAAATTAAAACTGTATATGATATTAAAGAACTGGGGAAAACAAGAAAATTGTTGGGAATTGAATTTATTGAGAATGATGGTAAAATTTTCATTCACCAGATTTCTTATATTTCCAAAATTTTAAACCTTTTTTCTGAGTATAATATGCCTATATCTACCCTTCCAATTTCAAGAGGTACGGTTTTGTCCAAGGATGATTGTCCTAAGACCGAGTACGAAATCAAAGAGATGGAGAAACTCCCGTACAGGAATTTGCTAGGGTGCTTGGCTTACATTGCCGGAAAAACTCGTCCTGACATTTCATATGCAGTTAATATATTTTCACAATTCCAGGCTAATCCCGGTAAGAAACATTGGGATTTTCTTTTAAGACTATTAGGCTATCTGAAATACACCTGTAACTATAAATTTAATTTAAGTGCTATTAACAGTATTAGAATAAGAGGTTTTTCAGATTCTGATTATGCTGCAAATCGTGAGGATAGAGTATCAATGGGGGGTTCAATAGTTTGCATTGATAAAGTTCCGATAAGTTGGAGAACCTTTAAACACAAATGTGTCTCATTATCAACCATGGAAGCCGAATACATCTCATTGGGAGAAACGGCTAAAGAAATAGTCTGGTTGAAAAGAATAATTGATGAGATCAACAACTTAGGAATTGAAGGTTTTCAACTCGAAGAAACTGTAATCTTTTGTGATAACATTGCAACTATTGATTTTTCGAAATCCCCAATTGAAAACTCGAGAACTAAACACATAGATGTCAGATATCATTTTCTGAGAAATTTAATTGAACAAAAATTGTTTTCTATTGAATATGTTAGGACTAATGTAAACATAGCTGACATTTTCACGAAGCCATTATCTAAATATAGTCTAAACTCCTTATGCAGAATTATTTTTAATTGGGGGGTGGAATGTAAAAGTTAAATTTTTTTTCAAATTGTAAGCTCATGTGTATGTTTATATTGTATATAGTATTTAAATTGTATCATGTATGTAATTAATAAAAGGTCTCCAAGAGGGGGGAACATGTTGGGCTTAAAAGCCTTTATTCAGTATCTTGGAGCGCTTTTAATTTAATTACAAATGTTAAAGTATTTTTTGAAACTTACCTCCGATATGTTTTTGCCACTCCACGTCCTGTGTCCCAGCGGCGGATAACTGAAATTGATTCGGGCATGATCGTGCAACATCGGAATCATTCTATGACGTAACACCCGATGGTTGAGATGTTTTTGGCTACTTTGAGCCGAAAGAACGAATAGAAAGATTGTTAAATCACTTAATCAGGAATAGTTGAGATGTATATCTCCAATGCAAAGTAGGGTGTGTCATGGGATGACGTATCGCGGTCATGGAACGTATAAATAGATTGATCGAAATATTTTCAGTGCTCACTTGATTGTTTGTGTTTACTCCCCATTGGCATCTTGCCATTTCTGTTGACCAATCAGGGATTGGTCTTTGACGGTTTGGCAACCGTTCTTGGTTGTCGTTGATGGAAGTTGCGGCGTGCTCGAGCCATTGTTGATGCAACGTTTTTGAATTCAAGCAGGGCTTGAGATAAGTTTTACTCAGTGTTAATTGTTGTTTAAAATGTTTTAAATTACTCCTTTTTGTGGAGGGAAAATGTCACCATTGCTGAAGGTGTTCGCGGGAGATTATCAAAAGATGTAGTTCATTGCAAGTAGGCCTAATTCTTAAACTTGGCCTAAACCTGGATCGACTTACCGGTGCTCTTATGGTGGAATGGAACTGTCATCAGTTTGAAATCATCGATGTCCTACAGAGTGACCTTCCTGATTGGATTTCCTGGATGTTCCAACTATATTCCCTGAAGGTTCCGGTGGTATTCCAGTGTGTGCACAAGTTGGTGTTCCGTTATATGAAAAGGTTCTCCTAGAACCAAGCAAGCCTATCGGCCGGTGAATGATGGAACAGTTTGATGAATCTACAATTCGATTGCGCTTTGTCCAGAATTCTTCAGCAATGTAAACATGCGCATTTATCGCAGGAAGGTGACATTTTACAATTTTTCTAAAATGTTTCGCGTTTTTCTAAAAGTGTTTGTTTAACAATTTAACTTTGAAATTTCTGTGATAATTGGGGGGGTTTTCAATCTAAATTAATTTTGGTATTTAACAAATTTTTCTTGTTGTATACTGTGATATTTTTAATAAATGTAATTTATTTAAATTATTTTGAGTATGTTTTATTTCTTACTGGCAGACTGCACGGCTTTTTGATGTTGGGGTTCTGTAAACCTTTTATTTAGTTCTATGAACTTAAGGTAAAGACAAATTACCCAACAGACGATTGTCATCTGCGAAGATCTGTTCCCAGGTTTTGGGAGCAAGGATGTTTGGCTCCCTAACTCATGGAACCTCAATCCGATGGATTACTCGGTGTGGTGAATCTTAGAGGAAAAAATCTCGGGAAAACGATACACCACAGTCAGCATGCTCAAAACGGCTCTAAGGCGTGCCTGGAATGAGATAACAGTGGATGCTTGCGCAAGCATCGTCGGCAATTTCAGACTGCGGCTCCATAAATGTATTGAAGCTCAAGGAGCCAATTTTGAACAATTGTTATAAATTTTTTGTTTAATGTTATTATTATTGTTTCAATAAAGAGCTTTTATTGCTTTAACTTGTTAATTTGTTGAATTATGTGTTAGTTACAGCCTACTGAAATATCTAATAAAATTGTGGGAACTTTCTCCGTACCCTGTTTTTATTGAATCCTCCACGGCTGATGAGCTCTGGATTCATACTTTGTCTTTTTCTATTAAATAGCTGCTTGCAATTTTCTTTTTTCTCATCTATATTTTTTATATAAATTGTTTAATATTTGGTATTTGGCTTGCACATATTATATATATATATACAGGGTCCATTATGAAAGTAATGAGCATAATGTTATTGTGACGCGACGATAAATGGCAGCACGGTTAAACCGGCTGGGAAATGTGGTGCGGGATATGCCCTTTCAATGCATCCAGTCGTCAGTTGCTTTCGAGCAGTATGAGCGGAGATAAGTGCGTCCGCTTGAAGTATGTTTTCAACTTTTGTAACATAACGCAATGGAGCGTTCGCTTGAACAATGATATGCCATAAGGTTTTGCGTGAGGTTTGGAAAAAATGCAACCGAAACATTCCAGATGCTGCAAGAAGCCTTCAAGGACGATTGCATTTCAAGATCACAGTCTGGGAAGTGGCACAAGGCATTCAAAGAGAGCCAGGACGAGGTCGCCGACGAACCCCCGTTATGGATGTCCCCCCCCCCGGTGATCCCTCACCACCTTACAGTCCCTACTTAGCTTCATGTGACTTCTTTTTGTTTCCGCGACTCAAGAGAGAGAGAGAGAAGAAAGGAAAACATTGGGGAACCTTGGGAAACATCCAACACCATGTTACAATGTTCCTGAGAGGCATTCCCTTGGAAAAGTTTCAGGGTGCCTTTCAGGCGTAGCAAACACGTCTCCGCAAGTGTATTGATGCAGGAGGAATGTATTTTGAAGAATATTGAACATTTGTACAAATTACGATCAATAAATATATTTTGCCAGTAAATGCTCATTACTTTCATAATGAACCCAGTATATATATACTGTCGGACCTCGATATAAGGTCACTCCATGTGACTTCACAAAACTGACCTTATAAGTGGGGTGACCTTAAAACCGATCCATATATATATATTTATTGATAAATAAGGATGTATTTACAAGGATGTATACATTAATTCTTTTCAAAATTTAAGATGTCCAAAAACAACAGTTAATTAAATTATAATAGTTGAATTGATTTGAACCAATTGAAATTTTTTGAATTAATAAGAAATTTTGAAATGCTTTTTTAAAACTTACATTTAGAATAAAACTGCATTCAAATATGCTCAAGCAAAGAGCTGATGTGCAACTTACCTCGCTTAAAATTACATTAATACAGGACTGACGCGTTTTTTCCTTAGTTTAAGCACAATGGTTTCTAAGTATCTTCTGAAAATTTTCTTCGGCTTCTAATGACTGGTAAAAAATTGCGATATGTACACACTGAGTGCTCACGTTACTGCTTCATATTTTAGTATCACTGTCATAACACTCACTTTCCACTGTTAATTTACTACGTTAATAGGAAAAATGACTTTTCACTTTTTAAGGATTGTATATCACGTAAAATTCTTAGATGTGAATCGATTAGGCAATGAAATCATTTAAAGAAGTCAGACAAAAGTAACCTTATAAGCGATTAATGTATTATGACCTGACCATATATCCGATAATACATAACATAGAATTCCTATTCAGCAAGCCAGGACTTTAGAAAAGTGACCTTATATGCGAGGTGACCTTCTAAGTGGGAGACCATATATCAAGGTGTAACTGTATATATATATATATATATATATATATATATAAAGGATGTTTTTAGGAACTATGTATTTAATTTTTCTTATCACAGCGTTTTGAAAAAAAAAAATCATCAAATCTTTTTTTTTTCAAACATGCAGAATTTAAAAGTTTTAATTTCTTTATTGTTGATCAGCATCGTTGAGTACTACATTTATTGAAACAGGTTTTACAGGCATTTGAAAAAATAAGGGTTTTTCATTCACTGTGTATACTTTTCAATTCTTCCATCTTGTTCCTAATACTACGGGCATTTGTATAAAAAACCTTAAGTAAGCCCATCTTACTTTCATTTAATGCTGCACGACTATTTGAATCCCAACTGTTAAAATCTTTTCTCTTATTTGCCACCCTATTTCCGTTTCTACTAAAATCCCAATAGTTAGTACCCTTTCGAATTCTGCTCCTTAAACCATGCCCCTCATTCCAACTTAGTTTTCTGATTCTGAATCCTCTAAAACCAAACCACTAACCATTTTGACCCCTGTAGAGCTCAGATGCAGGCCATCCCTAGCAATCCAATCACGTTTACATTTACTTCACACATCAATAAACCTGATACTACGCTTTACGCAAATTTCCTTGAGTACCAGGTTCATACACCTAGCCCGTTGGTTTAACCAACTCCTATGCACTCCATATCTGGGAAGCAAACCAACCACTTGGACATTTGCCGAACAGTTGATTGCTTTGTCCAACAGGGAATCCCATTCCTTTGTAAACTCATCGTTGTTACTATGGCCAACATCGTTAGTTCCCACCCACAAAGTAACTACATCCTCTTTATTAAATACCCCCTTTTTTTCAGCAACCCTGTTTACATCTCTCACCCGAGCCCCTGACAAACAACATCTTGCCACCTTATGTCTAACTCTGCTGTTGAGTTTCCCACCTCACACACCATTGAATCTCCCAAAATTCCTCTTTGTCGGCCAGTTTTTTATCCGCTCCACCTAAAGTGACCACGTCGGCCGAGCTCTATTTGGAGTTGCAAGAAAATCCCATCTTTTTCTATTTTGATTAACCGAAGTGAATCAGCATGTGCAATATTGAATAAATTGTTTAAATTACTCTCAAATTCTACTTGGCGCAGCCTGAATACTTCTTGCAGTTTCTTTGCATTTTTTGTAAGTCTCTCTAAATTTGATACAGGTTTTTAAGTTTACTCACACAATTTTGCAACAATTTGATGGAAATGCGTGCCTTTTCCCAAAAGATGATGCATTCCCGAATAGCGAGATTTGCACTTTCACTGATAGTTAAATTTACTTCTCGAATGTCATAAAACAAAACAGACAGAACGTGGCCGTTAGAGGGAAGTTTCAAGCCCATAATTTGGTGTTTTACGCGACTCCTATTGAAAATATCTCTTTTTTCGAACTTTGCAATTCCACAGCCATGTTTCGTTCCCTATGGAAGGACTATACTGCGCTCGCTGACTGGAATGTATTCATACTGACACTTTTGACGGTTTGAAAACTGCCACGGATAAGTCCCCCCACCCTCCTCCGAACATATGTTTTTCTGTTTTCATTTGTTTTCTGTGCACTATTTACAGCTGCTTTGAGCTTCGCAAAGTATCGCGTCGCCAGCGTTCGCTTGCTTATGAATACACGTGCTATTTACACATTTAAGCCTTTAGGGGCAAGTCGGCAAGGTGTTACCTTACTTCAAATTCCATGAAACTTTTTTTACAACGGCTTTCATATAAAAGGAAAAAAATAAAAGGGTATGCGTTTAAAAAAAAAAAACTTTCATTTTTTGGGACACCCTAATATACACTGCTCGACATTGATAACACTGATCGAACTGATCGAAACTTTCGACACTGATCCGAAAATGCAACATCAAGAAGGAGCGTTTAGAAATTTATGCAAATTTTAGAGTAGACATACATCACAAAGTTATGCAAATGATGTGAATAGCGCAACTCTCTGATGCATGTGAAGTAAGATATAAGGGAAGGAACTTGCAGAATGGGCAATATTCGTGTCGTTATTTCTGACTGGAGAATTATCACAGAAATTTTGTTTTTGTCTTGGAGGATACGTGTAACACGAGAGAATGCCAGGCCGCCATCAACGAAGACACTTCCACCAGATAGACGATTTTACGAGGGGTATGGTGATCGGACTGTGATCTGGTCAAATCACAGCTGATACCCACATGGATGCCAGCATGGTGCATCGGCTGTGCCGAAGGTGGTTGGAACAACGAAATATGGTAAGGCTGAGGGGTGCAGGGGCAGTCAGAGCGACGTCAGAACGCGCGTATTTACGCATCCACTGACAAGCTGTAGCAGACCCACAAGTCACTTGTTCCTCGATTCTGCAGCAAGTGCAAGATACCCTGAATGTTCCCGTGTCAACCCAAACCATTTCCGGTCGTTTGGTCACACGTGGTCTGCAATCACGGCATCCGCTAAGAAGAATGCCATTGACTCCACAACAGCAACAAGCATGAGCTTTTGAATGATTTTTGTTCAGATTTTACGACAACCTCAAATCCAGGAAAAATTTTCACCACCGCACTTTTTCACTAGTTCACGCGCATGCTACACAAAATCCAACTAGCTCAAATTCACAAAAATACTTAAATATATTAACGGCCAAAAGTACTTTAAGCCCCTAAAATTTCAGGCTTTCAGTGTAATAAAATTTTCTGTAAACGCAGTCTAAATACCGTATATACTCGCGTATAAGTCGAGAAATTTTGTCCAAAAAATGAGATCAAAGGAAGGGGGGTCGACTTATACGCGGGTCAAATTTTCCGAAAATTTTTTTCCGATCAACGAGAGCTGGGAAGCTACGAGAAATGCCGATGTGCGGTTACAGGTAGTCGCTGATAAGTTGCTAGTGTGAAAAAGTAAACTTATTCAAAAATAATAACTAAAAAAACCTAAATAATACACATAAGTAAAGATAATTTTATTCCTCTTTATTAAGGATCAAATCAGCAATTAACAAATATCGTGAAACGTATTAAAATATTTATCGTCAACAGTCACGCCATTCAGACTGAGAGTGCGTTCGACGAGCACGACCGGGAGCGACCGGTTAGAACGCCGCGGTTAGTAACTGGTTACTTACCGGTTGACCGGTGAGGTTCGTCGAACGCATCCTTTGATATCATTGACGATTCTGCAGCCGCCGATGTATAGGATGACGCGGTGGTGACGGAAGCGGACTTTAATGAACTTTTTTTTGCGTCCGACTCGGAATCCGAGTTTGAAGGTTTTTATAAATGTTTTCCTATTTAATTTGTAAATAAATGTGTTCATTATTTTGAAATTTCTTTGAAAATAATTCGCGATGTTTTTGGAAAGTATGGGGGTCGACTTATACGCGGGTTTTAGATTTTTCTGGACTTTTTCTCTGAAAAAGGGGGGGGGTCGACTTATACGCGAGATCGACCTATACGCGAGTATATACGGTATTGCAATTTGGCACAAAAAGCTGATCTGCCACTTTGTATCATTTTTCGGAGATCCTAGATCCTCAGGATTTAGATCTAGGAAGCTGAAAATTTGCATAGGTAAGTTTCAAATGCATCTCTACAGGTCTATAAAATTTCATCGAAATCGGAGATGGTCGAGTGGGGACGATATGAAAAATTACGTCTGTTGACGTGAAATGACTCTGAAGAAAGTACTTTCGTTGTCTTCAGAGACTCAAGTTTATGAAGCCTATTACTCTATATATTCCTATTTTTACATGATGTGAATTAACCGCTGAATAATCAAAGAGTTCATTAAATCACAAAAAGAAGACTAATAAAAAAACAATTAATGGAATAAATATAAAATTTAAAACCTGCATTATACTTGCATCATGTTTCATAACTCTAGTTTTATAGAAGAAAAAATCTCCATAGACCTCCATATTCTCAGCTTGTTATGAGCTGATTCTTAACTACTTTTCAAAAACTAAAAACTTATGTTCTAATTTGCTATACACTCAATAAGTTAATAATGTTTAATTAGTTGCAACAGCATATATTTCTACCTGAGGGTTCAGAAGAAACGTGTCTCTGTGATTATAACAACCACCAGCTCTGTCAGTTTCAGAATTTGCAGGTCCAGTTGTCCATTGTCCAACAAAGCATGACTCATTCCATGTTTTATTAAAGCTAAACCATGATGTATTTACTAAGCGACAAATGGACAGGTCTGTAAAATATCTGCAAAAATCATCAAATGGCATCCTATGGGATAAAACAAAATTTAAAAGTTTATATGTTGTTTAAAAAGAGGCATAGCATTAACAAATACATACATACAAATTGCATTTCATTAGGGTGATTTGCCAGTAGTTGACCATTTAGTGGAAATTTCTACAAGTTCTATTTAATTTCACAGGAAAAAAAACTGGCAAAAAATTGAAAATTTTTCTGTGTGTCTACAAAACTATCAGGATCAACGGTTACTAATCATTTTTCTGTATTACTTACTATTTTTAAGCTATTTTGAATAGAAGTTAAAAAGGGAGATTTCGCCTGTAGTTGACCTGCGTCTGCCAGTAGTTGACTACTTTTTAAACAATGTAAAATCTGAAATCTACTATATTAAAATCGAACCGGATGCATGCCTGTATGTACTTATGTTCCCTTAAAGGTCGCCCTTGATTTGCCGTTGGGTAGATGACATCAACACAGATGTTACGTGACTTTGATGATGGTTAAACGACAGTGATGACTAATAGGTTAAAATGTCGTGAAAAATTTGTGATATTGGGTGCCAAAACTAAGTCACCAAAATATTTTGCCAGCTTTATATTATATCTTCAATTTCTTGCCAAGTCTATAGACTACAAACGCATATGACGTCATTGATATGTAAGACGACGAAGGCATCTCATGCAGAGAATCTAGCCATTCTAGACAGCTCGTATAATGCTTAAATATTTACTAAAAATAATGCAAGTGATCAGTGTAAGTACAGTAAACTCTCAATTATCTGCAGAATAGGGTGACATGGTAACCCCGGATAAATGAATTTCTCGGATAATCCGCAAAATAAATTAAAACCGATAGCCAAAAAAAGAATCAACTCGCACATACTTTTAAACTCTACCAGCAATAACCTATTAAATTTTTAAAAAGTCGCCAAATTTGGCACCAAAAATGAATTGCCAAAAATGATGCCAACTTAGCGATATCTCTTTAATGTCTGTCCATAGCAGCCACTCCAAGCAGATATGACGTCACCATCATGTGAATCGCCGCTGGACCCCAACGTTACCGTTGACCCGAATCTACTCGGCATAGCTGCCAGAATAATGCCTAAATATTATAACATTACTGTTAATTAACACTTAAATGAAAAATATTTAATAATTTATAGGGGTGTCGAAAAGTAAATTTACTTATATACGGAGTCCTAGCGGCCTATTTGCTGAACCTATCGAGCCAAAATTTTAGAATGGTTATTTGAAGAAATGCATTCGAGATTGATAATTTTAAACAAAGCACTGATCTCATGGCCATGGTTAAAGTGATAGAATCTCAAAATTTTCAAATGACAACACCCACTTTTTCGTTACGCTAATTGATCAGTGTATTGATGAGCCAGAAATTGCACTCGATCGATCGAAGTGGGAAGAAAATTGTTTGTTTGAAAATTTAAGCACTGAGACTGAAGAAAGACGCTTTCCACTCTGCATTTTACAAATTTATCCCTTAAGCTTTAAACATAGTGTTTAGTGGTTGGTGCTTCTACTACTGTCTTACCCTGTGAGTTATGCAAAATGCTCTTCTTATACACTGTCATTAGGATAAACAATTTTCATCTTTGCAGTTTTTGTCACACGCCACTCATTGCAACATAATTTGAGGTTTTTTAATACGCGGATCAATTTGCGCAAGAAAAATGTGGATGTTGCAATTCGAAATTTCCGAAATTAGTTTACTATAACAAAATCTGTGTTAGAACTATGTTGTTTAAAATTTTCGCAATTAGGAGAGCATCTGTTCAAATAACCGTAACACAAATTTTGGTTCTATTGGTTCAGCGGACAGGCGACTAGTCAATCACTTGCAAAAATCCTTTTTTTTTTGAACAAAAGTAGCATTATAGTTTATCTTAAGCTAAAAAATGTTTGTAATCACTTTGGGTTCGAGAAAAAAGCTTTAAAACCAGCATAAGTTCATTACTTGACAGTTCTGGTCAGCTACTGGCATTAATTGCATTTTAGATAACCAGTAGTTGACCACCCCTCAATCCCAGCACAAATGACTAGTAAAATGATGCAATTTTTTAATTTACTTAGTATAAACATGGATGATCAGCATTATCAGTAAATTAACCTGAAGAATAAAATTTAACGTCAAGAAATACAATTAAACATTTTATCTCATGACAATTCTCACTAGTAAGAAAAGTAATTTTCTTGAAATATTTTATGTGTCTCTGTAATTGTACCATCCTAACCTCCATTCAAAACTTTAGTTACAACTATAAATTATAAGGGAACACTGCATGGGGTGCTATAAATTAGTTCCAGCAATCAGATTAAAAATATCTACTTATTTATTCTTGCTTTGTACATATTAGTGCTCCAATGGTTAACTACAAGCAGGTGGTCAACCACTGACAAATCAGCCTACTTTTCAGGGGCGTAGCTAAGGGGGGGGTTTTGGGGACAACCCCCCCCCCCGAAACGTTAGTCTCTCAAAAAAAAGAGAGAAAAAGAGGGAAGAAAAAGAAAAAAAGAAGAAAAAGAAAAAAAATCAATATAACTTTTTTCTGTGTAACAAAGGTGAAAAATTCACTTCGCTCCCCCCCCCCCCCCCCAATGCCATTGAAAATCTGCTCCACGAGTGACCCTCAAGTATAAAGACGCCTCCCTCTTCTGCAACAATTTTTTGATAATTGAGTGAAATTTCACACTTCGCTTTAGAAATGAGATTGTTTGTTAAATCCACGTATAGGCAGCCTTTCTTTGTCATAGATTCTGCAAATTGTTAAATATGTTTAATTTTATGAGCTGCGCAGTGGGAATATTGCATACAGTCGAATCTGTATATTTCGAATTTCACATTTAAAAAAATCGAGATAAAGAGGTTTTGAATTACGGAGGCTTTAGGAAATTTTTTACATAAATTTGAAATATGATGGTGAAAATTTGAAATCGATACTAAAGACAATATGGGCTCTTGATTAAAATTCCTCTTTATTAGTTTTGTTAGGTATTTATTCTATTATTACATTATTAAGTGCTTTATTGCGAGTTTAAGGAATCATTTTGACAGTAAAAGAAACTTTAAGCATATCTTTTTCAAGAAAAGTCTTTTATTGCTTTTTGGTCCCTGATTTTTTTCTTTTTTTTTTGGATTCATTATTTATCCTCTTGAGGTTAGCAATTGCAGCAAATCTAACTTGGCCAGTAGTCTACGATTTTAATTTTTTCATCACTTGGAAAAAAAACTTATACTTTCTTTTCACTCCTATCATTTCGGTTTTCTAAGGAATCACAATTTTAAGAAAGAGAGCAACCAAAGAACAGTACTAATCCAGATAACAGAGCGAAATGGCTTTTAACTGGAATGACCTTCAACCATGAACTTTAATGTTCATCTTAACATGCCAAACCTGTGAATTTCACCCCTTAACTCTTCTTCCAAGAAAGTGCGCGAAACGACTGTCCTTTGGTTAATCTTCCTGGAAAGCCTATTCGTGGAACGCATTTTTACTGCCTCCTCAGCTCTTGAAGACAATTCCTCTGTTTCTGAGTTGAAGAAAATGTTTTTGTTTGCTGCTTTGAAGATCATTGGGCTTCGAATCCGAAAATGATAGCATAACCGGAATTCGAGACGATAGAGGTTTTTGTTGGTCTGGTCTCGTGTGTGTCATAGGTCATAGTCAAAACTACCTTTGCTAACCAGAGTATCCAATGGCTGATCGTGATAGACATCGGTAAACGATATTTATCCGCGTTCTCATTCCTAATGTAATGTAATATAAAATTTACTTTATTCAAATTAGATTAACTTCTCAACTCTTTCGGCATGTGTAAAGTTTCAGTTTTAGGTTGGCATCCTTTGATGCCCAATCATATGCAAATGAGGCAAGTATAAATAGTGAACGATTCCAATCGTTCTCTCTCTCTTCTTTTGTGTTCGTCAGCCTCTTGTGAGTTAGGTCCGATAGGTGTTGGGGAGTTGCGAACTCCACCTCCACTTATGGCCAGGGTTTATTCTTATGAACTTATTTTTGTTAGTTTATTTATTTTAGTTACTATGGACCAATAAATTTTTGGTAAGATTTTAACAAGTTTCTAATGATCATTTCTTCACATTAACATTTGATTCTGCACCTTCCACTGTGTGATATTATCTCTGCTTGTATAAGCATGTAACATTGTTGACTGACTTACGAAATTTAGCCCTTCGGCTTTTTGTATAAACATCGTAAGTTATCATAAGGGTTATGGGCCCAGCCCTACCCAATTGTATCATAATAATTACGTGTTCAGTATCATGAGTAATATAAATGTATTAAGATGTTTTCAAATTGTCAGCAGAGTAGAGTATTAGACTTCGTGTTTTTGTGATGAAATGGAATGTTGTAACTGACTTGTCTTTTTGCTGAATCGGTAGATGACAAGTGTTTGGAAATCTTTTCAAATTGTTTTCCCCGCATCGGCGTTGAATGAAAACTGAAAATAGAAGCTTTTCTTTTACTTTTTGGAAATTTGTATCGAATCTTTAAGCCATGTGTAGTGTAAACGTTCCTCAGACGTTTCGTTTGCATTTTATGGGGGGATATAGTTGGTTTGGTGTTAGGCAGAATAGTGGCTGCTAAATTCAGCGGAAGACCTGGACTTGTTCCAGGGGGGAAGCTGTAACAGTTGCACTATTTAGGTTTTTTTTTCGGGGATATTTTGAGATTTTGTTGGTTGTTTTTTTTTTTTGAAATTAGGTTTTTTTTATTTTTGGCGTTTTTCGTGTTCTTATCAATCATGGCATCCCAGAGTGTTCCTATCGAAAGATTAAGGTCTGACAACTATGTGAGTTGGTCATCGGATATCAAATTTGTCCTAATGGAACGAGGTCTGTGGAAGATTGTAAATGGCATTGAAAAGGAACCTTTTTCTAATGATGAAAAAAAGGCTACTGAGCAAGAGATTCGTAATTTTCAAAATCGACAAGATGTGGCCCTATCCATAATTTATTTAAATTTGGAGAAAAATTTCAAAAAGATAATTGAAAATCAGGTCAACGCGGCTGATGCCTGGAAGGCTTTGAAAGATCACTTCTTTCCTGACAATCGTTGTCAGCATATGACATTGTTTTCAGAGTTATCCCAATGTCGTATAAAAGAGGAAGAGCCGATAAATCTTTTCGCTGCCCGTACTCGGCAAATTTTCGAAAGAATTAAGGCTATAGACGTGAATTTCTCTGAAAATTATTTGATTTTTCAAATTTTGCGTCATTTGCCCTCAGAATTTGACAATATTTGTCAAGTTATTCTTAGAACTACTGCACAGGAATTCACATTTAATAAAGTAGTCAGCGAACTTATTGCCGAGGAATCGCGAATTCGACTAAAAGATGAGGATGATAAAATTATCGGCAGGGCTAACTTTGTAAAGAAACCGGGTAATTTTGACAAGAAAGGAGTAAAAGGGAAACTAATTTGTTTTAACTGTAATAAACCCGGCCATAAGAGGAATGTGTGTCAAAATAAAAGGGTTGACAAGGACCTCGAACAACGAAACAGAAAGTCAAGATCACCAATCCGGAATAAGAGGAAGGCGAACAAGAAAACTGCAAGGTGCAGTTCCCCATCAGTGGAAAAGGAAGCATGTAAGTACCAGAACTTTTTCATTTCCGAAGTAGATCTAAATGAAGTATCAGAAGACCCAGATGAATTTATTTTCGACACTGGTTCCACCCATCATTTCGTCAATATTCGTAGTGCTTTTGAGGACTTTAAACCATTGCGAAACAAAGAAATGGCTGTAGCCGTTAGAAATGAAACTTTCCCCATTTTGGGGATGGGAACTGTGAAATTAAAGTTTGATGATACTATCATTGTTTTAAAAGATGTAATGTACTCTCCTAATCTGCGTCAAAATTTGTTATCGGGTACTAAATTCGATAAGGGGGGTGCTAAGTTTGAAGGGGGAAACGGCTCCGTGGCGATATCTGGTCGAAATGGATTTATATTTAGAGCAATTTTAAGAAATGGCATTTATTTTGTAAAACCTCAAATTTTGTATAATAAATCGTATCAAGAAAGTATAAAACCAAATAAAAGTAATGATCATTTCGAAAATGAGAAAATTGAATGCTCTAATGTAGAAAAATTAGAATTGTGGCATAGAAGGCTGGCACATATTAACACCGATAGTATCAGAAAGAGCGGTGAATTTGAGTGTGTCCATGGCCTGCGTAAATTCAAAAATGTAAAAATAGATTGTGAAAATTGTAAAATTGGTAAATTTAAACGTGTTTCATTTAAACCAATAGGTAAAATACGGTCCAAGTGTCCCCTTGAATTACTTCATGCTGATGTGTGGGGTCCATGTAATATTAAGGGAAATAAGGGGGAACGTTTTTATTTATCAATCATTGATGATTTTTCACGTAAATCTGCTTTGTATCCAATTAGTGAAAAAAGCAAAGTACCAGAAATTTTCATAAGGCACATAAAGCGTGCTGAAAGATTTTTAAATCTTAAAGTAAAAGCTGTTAGAACTGACAACGGGGGAGAATTCGTAAATAAAGTTTTTGACAATTATTGTTTGGATAACGGTATAAAACATGAATTAACCAATATTTTCAGTCCAGAGATGAACGGTTTGGCCGAAGTGTACAATCGCTCAGCCGCTAATGCTGCAACAGTATTATTGGAAGAAAGCGGGCTAAGTAAAAGATTTTGGCCGAATGCTATGCTTTATTTCAATTATACTTGGAATAGGATTTGTCACTCAGGACAAACTAAAACACCTTTTGAGTTATATGGTGGACGTAAGCCAAGTGCTAGGCACGTCAAACCTTTCGGTGTTTTGTGTTATCTTGGAACACCCCGTCAGCAAAGACATAAACTTGATGTTAAAGCCAAAAAAGGTATATTTTTGGGCTATGCATTTGACACTAAGGGTTTTCGTATCTGTATTCCCGAAAGCGAAAAAATTTTTGAAAGTATAAATGTAAATTTTAATGAAAATGTTTATTACAAAGAAGCTTTTAAAAATATATCAGAGAGTGGCTCTAGTGGAGCTGTGCTGGGTCCCTGTCTCAAATGGTCAAATATTCAATCAGATTCTGAAAATTCAGAAAATGAATCGAATTCCGAATCGTATAACGGAAGTGAAAGCCCGAGTACGCCGTCTAAATTCTTATCTTCTGATGAGAGTGAAAGCGAGACGAGCAGGGATGAATCAGATTCAAATTCTGACTTGAGTGAAAATGGGGAAAACCCAACACGCGCCCAGCTGAGTGAAACAGAATGGGTGAGGAAAGCAATCCCAAGGTCAGATAAATCTCATACTGATATTTATTTTTATGAGAAACATTCTTCTAAACGATTACGTTCTTTAAATGATGTTGAAAAATATTGTTCTAAAAATGCTATTTTGTTTAAGCCACATTTATTTGATTTTAATGGTAAAAATTTATATCAAGGTGAAATTTCTGATCAAACTGTTCATTTAAATTTATGTAACTTATGACTAGATGATGAAATTGTAATTCCTAAGAATTACAAACAGGTTCTTAAATCTAAGCAAAAGGACCGGTGGTTAGATTCAATGAGGGATGAATTAGAGGTTATGCATTCTAGAAAAGTGTGGGATTTAACACCTTTGCCTGCAAATGAAAAACCAATCGGATCAAGATGGGTTTTCAATGTTAAAAGAGATGAATCGGGGAAAATTGTTAGGTATCGTGGGAGACTTGTTGCTCAGGGATATGCACAATCCCCTCAATCGTACGATCAGACTTTTAGTCCGACGATTCATTTTTCATTGGTTCGACTTTTCTTTTCCTTGAAAATATCAGAAGGTTGGTTCGATTTGCAGTGTGACGTAAAAAATGCTTATTTATATGCACCTCTAAAAGAATGCATCTTTATGAGACAACTACCGGGTTTTGCAATAGAAGGGAAAGAAAATCTAGTTTGTAAGCTTAATAAAGCAATTTACGGTTTGCACCAGAGTGGCCGTATGTGGTTTTTTGAGATAAACAGTGTTTTATTGAAAATTGGTTTTCAGAAATTTGAAGAATGTAATTGTGTTTATATTTATAATTCATGTGTCGTTTTATTGTTGTATGTTGACGATATTGTTTTGCTCGCATGGAAAGAAAAGAATTTAAATCATGTTTTAAATTTACTTAGGAAAAATTTTGACTTAAAAGTTCTCGGAAAAACGAAAAAACTGTTAGGTGTTGAATTTGAAAGAACTGAGAATGGTTTTAATTTGTTTCAAACGAAATATATCATTGAAGTTTTTGAAAAGTTCAAACATTTTAATTTTCCGGTTTCATCATTGCCGATTTGTAAAGGTACTGTTTTTTCGAAATCGAATTGTCCTAATACAGAAAATGAAAAATTTGAAATGTCAAAGATTCCTTATCGTAATTTGTTGGGTTGTCTTTCTTTCATTGCAAGCAGAACGAGACCGGACATTTGTTATGCGGTCAATATCTTCAGTCAATTTCAAAGCAACCCTGGTGTCATTCATTGGAACGGTCTTTTAAAACTTCTGGGTTATGTTTTTCAAACAAAAGATTTAAAACTTAAATGAAATTGTAATAGAACCCAATTAATAGCTTTTTCTGATGCCGATTATGCAGCTAATCGAGATGATCGAACTTCACTCGGGGGGGGGGGGGGGCAGTTAATTTTGTTGGATAATGCGCCGATTGAATGGTGAACCTTCAAGGAACGTTGCATTAGCCTTTCCACTATGGAAAGTGAGTTTGTGGCCCTTTGTGAAGTGTCTAAAGAGCTTATGTGGTTTGACCGTGTATTAAACGAATGTTTACGCTGGGGAATTGTTAGAAAAAGTAAAATTAAATCTGTAATGTGTCATGTATTTATGTTTTAAGTTTTAGCAGATTGGCAACATCGAGAGAACAAGGCACGTAACTTGAAATTGGAAAAGATTAATTTTCTCAACTTTCTCACCCATTTCTGCCGCTTGCAATTTACTTTGCTCGGCTGTTTTACATTCAGCCACGATTTCATACAGAGTTTTCTTATTTTTGTAAGTTTCCCGAATCAATCGCTCTTGTAACGATTTATCATCAAGTCCTTGAATTATTTTATCACGAAGCATTTGATCTGAAAGTTCACCGTAATTGCATTCCACTACTGCGCAGCGTAAACGTGAATAGTAATCCACGAATTTTTCTTCACTTTTCGGCTTATTTCCAAGAATTTGAAAGAGGCGTAAACTTCATTCACATAATCTTTAAAGTATTTGTCAAATTCAGTCAAAATTTGTTGCAATGTTACCTCTTTTGATCCACCCTCAGGCTTAATGTTGAAAGTTCGTAACTGCTTCTTCAATTCATCGCCACAAACATGTCGAAAGAGGGCCGTTTTCGTGTTTTCCGATTCTTTACCATATTTTAATGCTTCTACATAATCGTTAAAATCTTCTCGCCAATGGCGCCAAGCCTCGGATGGATTTGAGCCGGGATGAAAAGCTGTTATTGTTGGAAGATTTGCAGCCATTTTTTTTTTAAACTCCCGAAATCAAATTTTACAAATAAAAGGACTAATGAAAAGCACTTTTTGCTTCTAGTACTGCCTATGTGAGTACTTTATACTCTGACACCATGTTAAGTATTGTATCATGATTTTATTACCAACAATTCTGATCAGTACCATTTTTTTTTTAAGTATTGTATCATGATTTTATTACCAACAATTCTGATCTTTTTTTTTTTAATGTCCTGCATTTGGCGATAAGTGCCGAAACTGTGGCGGAAACAATCACTGGTCCAAAGTGTGCCGAATAAAATCAAATAATAGACAACGTTTGCCAAGTGTTAATACTGTAGAGCAAACTAGTGGCTCTGATTCAGAAAATGGGTACTTAGGAGAGTTGAAATATATAAATCATCTGGAAGAAGGAAAATCAAGAAATGTATGGCTTTACAAATTAGACTTAAATGGAAATGAAGTCACATTTAAATTGGACACGGGAGCTCAAGTTAATGTCATTCCAAATTGCGAGATATTAAAGTGGGTTGAAAAGCCATTGGTGAAGAAAATCAAAACACCTGTACTTGATTACAGCGATAATATTGTGCCGATTCTTAGTGAATGTATGCTTAGATGTAAAACAGCGAAAGTGAATAAGGTTCTAAAATTTTTAGTTACCTCTTTGGATTCAAGTCCAATATTAGGCCTCAAAGCTTGTGAGGAATTAGGTCTTTTTCAAAGACTTTATAATGTATTGAGACCTGTGAGCTACTTAGGTGAAACTCCTGAGGAAATTTTGAACCAATTTTCTGACGTATTTACAGGGGTTGGTCGTTTAAACCGTTCAGTAAAAATAAAACTGAAAGATCACTACACCCCTCACATAGCAGGACCCCGCAAAATACCTATTGCTTTGCATGATAAAGTTAAAGAAGAACTGAAAAATATGATGGATTCGGGAATTATTACAAAAGTGGATGAACCAACAGAGTGGGTGAACAGCATTGTTGTTGTTAATACCGCAGAAAAGTTACGCATCTGTCTGGATCCAAGACCACTAAATGAAGCTATCTTACGACCTCATTACCCGATACCTACAAATGACAGCCTTATCACACGACTTCAAGGAAGTAAAATATTTATGATTTTTGATGCAAAGAATGGCTTTTGGCAACTACCACTGGATACAGAATCGTCATTCTTAACTACATTTGCAACTCCATGGGGAAGATATAGGTATTTAGTTCTGCCATTTGGCCTTAATAACGCTGCAGAGGAATTTCAGAGAGCTATGGAAGAAACTTTTGATGATATGCCAGAAGTAAACCCATATTTTGATGACATTGCTCTAGGTTCATCGTCCATTGAAAAGCACTGCAAATTATTGAATAAAGTTTTAATGCGAGCCAGGGAAGCCAATTTGAAATTCAATATCAGTAAAACTCAACATGCAAAGTCGTCAGTTAATTATTTAGGTCACACTTTATCTGACAAAGGAATAGAACCAGATATTAAGAAAGTAAAAGCCATTGTTGACTTTCCAGCACCACAGAGCCGTGAAGAGTTGCAAAGATTCCTTGGTATGGTGACATATTTATCTAAATTTACTTCTCACCTCTCGAGTTTAAGCTATTCTTTAAGAGAACTGTTGAAGAAAGATAAACAGTGGATATGGGACGCAAATATTCAACGAGATTTTGAGAAAATCAAGAAAGCTCCAGTACAAGCTCCATGCTTACAATATTTTAATGAAAATAAAGCTGTGACATTATCTGTAGATGCAAGTCGCAATGGACTTGGAGCCGTTCTGCTGCAAGACAACAGACCTGTAGCATATGGATCAGCATCACTAAGTGAGACACAGCAACGATATGCCCAGGTTGAAAAAGAGTTGCTTGCCGTAATCTATGGTTTAGAACATTTTAACTACTATACTTATGGAAGGCCAGTGATCGTTCAGACTGATCACAAACCATTGATTGGATTAAAAGAGAAGCAGTATGATACTATATCACCTAGGCTGCAACGAATGCTCCTTAGACTTAACAGATATGATGTCAAACTTGAGTACGTCCCAGGAAAATTATTACTCATTGCTGATACACTTTCCATAGCTCAATTAAAAGAAGAAAAATTTGAAAATGAAGAAGAGACAGAAGCAAGTGTAAAAATAAATATTCTAACTCGGGCTTCACCAAGCAAGTGGAAAGATATTGCAGCAATTACGGTAAATGATGAAGAATTACAAGATGTTTTATATCATATAAAAAATGGGTGGGATGATAAACAAAGTACTAAGAAACTCGCCCAACCTTACTGGCATTGTAGAGATGAGTTATACTCTACAAAAGAAGGAATTATTTGTCGCGGTCAACGGTTAGTTGTGCCACAAGCTTCAAGATCAGAAATACTAAATAAGTTGCACTTGACTCACAGAGGTGTAGTAGCTTGTAAAGTGAAGGCAAAAGAATACTTTTACTGGCCTTCCATGAATATTGATGTAGAAAACCTTATTAACAGATGTAAAATTTGTCAGGAACACCAACGTAACAATCAAAAAGAAACTCTGATTGAACAAGAAGTACCTGAAAAGCCATGGCAAAAAGTGGGCTGTGATTTTTTTCATTTGCAAGGTCAACAATATATTTTATTGATTGATTATTTTTCAAAATATGTGGAAGTTCAGTCAGTGAAGCATAACAGTGCACAAAACGTAACTACTATCTTTAAATCTATTTTCTCCAGACATGGCATTACGGAGGAGCTCGTGAGTGATGGGGGACCGCCATTTGACTCAAAGTGTGTAAAAAGTTTTTGCATGGAATGGAACATAAATCATCAGATCACGTCACCGTACTTTCCTAGGGCCAACGGACAGGTTGAAAGAGCAATTCAGACAATAAAAAAATCACTGATAAAAGCAGCCCAAGATGGAAAAGACTTATATACGGTCTTGTTAGACTACAGAACCCAACCATCTTCTGATTTTCCTTCTCCCGCTGAGTTGTTGATGGGTAGACGACTTAGATCCCTTTTGCCATCGCATCCAGAGAAAATGCGACCAAACTTCCCATTAAAGAAAGCACAAGAATCTTTAAAGAAGCGACAGAAAGCACAAAATAAATATGCAAACATACATGGAAAAGAGTTGCCAATTCTTCATAATCAGGCAAAGGTATGGTTTCGTAAAATGCCGAACGAGCCGTGGAAGCAAGGAACTGTCATTCAATCCAATCATAATTCTCGGTCTTACGTTATTAAAGGGAAGGATGGTGGAGTTTATCGCAGAAATACAGTGGCTCCCAAAAGTGTTCGTACACTTTGAAATTTTTTAGTAAAACCAAAATAACTCGAAACTGAATTCGAATATGGAGTCCAATATTTTTTCACATCATTCCTATGTCATTCTAAATACAACCCATTGGTTTTTTCAAAATATTAACGGATCTACTTTTTGAAATGGGTCAGAAAACGAAGAGACAGAGAAATAACACGCCACAAAAGTCATCGTACACTCAAATATTTTCGAATAAATTCATGATTAAAATTATCATATGCCGTTTTATTATTAATTTTGCATTGTGTTGAGCCTTATAAGTCATTTAGCTTTAATTTTTTGTTTATTTATTTCTTAATATTGTGCTTATTGCTAAAAAATCGCTGGTATTCGTAAAAAACCGCAAACACCATTCAAAATTCAAATTTGTTTCCCACAGTTGCGTTAAATTGGTTTGAAATGGCTCTAAATTAGTTAATTTATTTGTTTGTATAGTAGATTGCTTGATAAAATGCTTTAAACAAAGGAATCGGACCGAAAACAAGGTAAGAAAACGTCAACCGGCAAAGTTGACAAAACGTGATCAGAGATTTAAAGTTGAAAAAATTATAAAAAAAATACACATTTGAGTGCTGTAAAAGTTTCTACAGAGTTAAAAGAAAAATTTTACGTTTAATTTTCACCTAAAATTTTTCGCCAAGTTCTCTGATTAGCTGAATTAAATGGGGCCTCTTCCCGCAGAAATTTTCTTGTTCGCACGAAAAACACAAAGCTTACGCTTTTCGTCGCAAAATCAAGGATAAATAAGCTAAAAACGTTTTAGAATTACGTCTTGTTTACAGATAAAAATGAATTTAACATTTTTGGTTAAATTGTTGCATAATTGTAAGTAGAAGAAAAAATTAGGAACTTAATCTTAAGAACTTAGTTGGATCAGTTAATCACGACGGTGGAGGTGTTCTAGTGTGAGGGTGCATATCAGCATCAGGACTTGGTAGTTTGGAATTTTTTGATGAAATAATGAATCATACTGTTCCTTTAAATATTTTAAAAACCAATTTTGAACTCTTAACCAAAAATTTGGTTATTGGAAACAACTTTGTTTTTTATCAAGATAACGATATGAAGCACTCGGTTTTCAACGTTTGCGTCTAGTGCCTCAAAAATCGTCCTAAAATTCAGAAAAAAGCCCCTCAATCTCCAGATTTGAACTTAATGTAACGTATTTAGAGATATCTATAGGCTAGATTACGAAAATACGGCTTTAAAATGAAAATAGAGCTAGAAACAGTAAGACTCGAAGTGTGATTGAACACTTACTCAGAAATTACGCAAAAAAAAAAGAAAGAAAAAGAATGAAATCTATTCCCAGACGTTTAAAAGGTGTTATGAATACTGTATGATATTCTACTAATTAATAATTTAATAAAAAGTTAGATTATTCAATAATAAATAGACATTTTATAAAGTGTATGAAGACTTTTGTGGCATAGAATTTCCGGCACGTTTTGGTTTTTGATTTTTTAAAAATTAAGTTTTAATATTTTTTAAAAACTTTTCATGTAGTTTTGGTAAAAATTAATCATAGATCTTATAATTAAATACCTGTTCCGAAATATTAATTCTAACCAATGGATTGGGGCCTATTTCGTTGAAAGTCGCAGGTGTACGAAGACTTTTGGGAGCCACTGTAGATTTTACATTCGTCCAGACAAATCAGAACACTATAGTTCTTCACAAACAAGATCAGTGGAAGATTTTAATCCTTTTTATTTCCTTTAAAAAGGGCATGTCATGTATTTATGTTTTAAGTTTTAGCAGATTGGCAACATCGAGAGAACAAGGCACGTAACTTGAAATTGGAAAAGATTAATTTTAAAATTGTACTGATCAGAATGTTGGTAATAAAATCATGATACAATACTTAACATAATGTACGTTGATAATCAATCGGCCATTGACTTGGTTAAATCTCCGATTGAAAATCACCGTACAAAACATATTGATGTAAAATTATTTTTTGTTCGTGATTTGATTCAATGGGACATTTTTACCGTAAAACATGTAGGTAGTAAATCCAATAGGGCCGATATTTTTACGAAGCCGCAGACCCGTTTTGAACTGAATCGTTTTTGTGAACAAATATTTTGTTAATTTTTAATGGTATGAAATTGTTTAGTATAATAAATATAATGGGATATTAAAGTATAAATATTTTTGTAACAACTGAAATTCTTTTTCAAATTTCTCGTTGGTTTAATCTTTGAGATGGAGGAATTTGATTCAATGACAAGAGTTTATTTTTGGAAACTAAGCGTTTTAAATAATTTTGTCATTGTGAAAAAAAAAATTTTTTTGTAAAATCATTGTGCCCATCTTTTTCAAAGATACTGTTTTGAGTATTTTTGTCAATTACAGTTTGACAAGATAGTTAGAAGTGGAAATGTTAATCTTGGACTTGCTACTAGTTCCTTGGACTTTGGATCATCTATAGGCAAGAAGGACTTTTTTTGAGAAAGGACTTCAATCAAATAAGCGGTGATGCATTGAGCTGCATCTGCTGATGGATGATGTATTATGATGGATATATATCCATATTTGTTCATTGTTGAATTGTTAAATTTTTGTAAAAGATTAAGCCTGGCCCTTTGTGGATTTTTTTGGGGTTATTTTTGAATCTATTAAAATTGTATAAAAATTTAAAGTTTAATAACATTACTGAATGAGAAGGGGGGATATGATAGACATCGGTAAACGATATTTATCCGCGTTCTCATTCCTAATGTAATGTAATATAAAATTTACTTTATTCAAATTAGATTAACTTCTCAACTCTTTCGGCACGTGTAAAGTTTCAGTTTTAGGTTGGCATCCTTTGACGCCCAATCATATGCAAATGAGGCAAGTATAAATAGTGAACGATTCCAATCGTTCTCTCTCTCTTTTTTTGTGTTCATCAGCCTCTTGTGAGTTAGGTCCGATAGGTGTTGGGGAGTTGCGAACTCCACCTCCACTTATGGCCAGGGTTTATTCTTATGAACTTATTTTTGTTAGTTTATTTATTTTAGTTACTATGGACCAATAAATTTTTGGTAAGATTTTAACAAGTTTCCAATGTTCATTTCTTCACATTAACATTTGATTCTGCACCTTCCACTGTGTGATATTATCTCTGCTTGTATAAGCATGTAACATTGTTGACTGACTTACGAAATTTAGCCCTTCGGCTTTTTGTTTAAACATCGTAAGTTATCAGATCGAACCGAATATAAATATACGGCTGTAGCGAGGCGTGTATGATTTTCGGAGGCTATATGCTAGAGTAAACGTTAATGGAATCTTTACTATGCCTCTTCGATGAAAGAAAGCAAAATTTGAGCAAATTTTGGAGTTTGAACGGGGCAGAATCGTCCTTTGTGAAGCTGGATTGTCTTATCGTGCAGTAGCCGATCGTGTGCAGCGTCACAGCAGAACAATCATGCGTGTTTGGAAGCAGTAGACAGACAAGGATCGGACAGCTCTGAAATCCGGGAGTGGACCCTGAAATGTGACGTCAGCTCACAATGACAAACACCTGGTGCGTATGGCGCTGACGAACCACACAGCTTACTCGAGACAATTGGCACCACAGTGGTCAACAGCTACAGGTGTTTCATTGTGTGCTTTATCAATTCGGAGACATCTGCTGCTGCGTGGGCAGTGCGCAAGGATTCCTATATACAGGATTCCTCTCACCCCAAACCATTGCCGCCTGCAGCTACAATGGGCCAATGTGCATAGGAGCTGGCGTGCTGATTGGCAGCAAATCATCTTTTCTGAAGAATCCTGCTTCGATTTGTGGCACCATGATGGCCAAATTCATGTCAGGCGCTATGCCGGTGAACGGCACATTCCAGAGTGCATTATCAAATGCCACAGTGGACGAACACCCGGAGTTATGATCTGGGGTGCCATAGCATATCATGGACTATCACAATTGCTATGACTTGTGGGCAATTTGAACAGTACCCGATACATAAACAAAGCCCTAAGCTATTCCTTTCCTGCAAGGATTTCCAGGGGCTGTATTCCAGCAGGATAATGCCCGTCCACATGTCGCCAGGATTGTCAAATCCTGCCTTGACTCGCAGCAGGTGCAGTTTCTTCCTTGGCCGATATGTCACAGATTTAACATGTGTGGGATTTTGTTGGGCGGCGTCTTGCTGCTGATCCTCGTCCTGTTGCTTCGACAGACGAACTTTGGTTGCATATACAAACATGGAAGACTCTTCTGCAGGCAGATATTCAAACTTTGTTTCACTCCATGCCGAGTCGTGTAGCAGCTCTTATTGCGGCGCCTAGTGGCCACACAAAATACTAATGTCTATTTCTTTTTATTGTTTGTTTGGTTTGAAAATGTAATCATTTATTTGTACCATTACCACTTAACTGTGTATTAAATTTCATTCAACTATGATGCTTCCTTCATGGTGTAGCAATTTTCAAAAACAGGAGTGTAGGAATTTAATTAGCAGAGATATTTCCTAAAACATCAACTTTCCATGCTTTGCCCCTATTTCAAAGACCCATAGCAGTTGGCTGCTTACCAATAACTCCTGATCTGAGAAAGAGTGGATTAAGTGACACACTTATTTGATGCAATGTGTTACTTTTTCCAACTTTTCTTTTGAAGGAATGTAACTTACATCTCAAATTTGCACAACTTTAGTTTGCAGATATTAATTTAAATGTCCATTGAAATTCTTGTGCTAACTTAAGCTGCTGTTGGCAATGTACCGGAGGTGTACACCAACTTGTTGCAGTTAGATTGAGCAAGTCATTGTAGGTGGGTCATACAGCTGTCTTAGCCTCTAGTTAATATATTAAAATTTGGTTTTAAGTATTGATGAATAACCAGAGAACTTTTTTTAAAAAAATTCACATTGCATTTTGATTTTTGAAAAAAAAAAAAAAAAAAAAACAGCCTGATGATGCTGAGAGTGAGATCATAACTAACCTACATATTAAAACTTGTTTATTACTAAAAAAAATCATCTCTGAAGAAATACTAATTTAACAAACCAATGTTATAACAGCAAATTGGAAAAAATAATATACATGTGCTTCACGATCAAAAGGAATACTTTTATCCATGCATAAATTTGTGAACTTCTGAATGTAACTAATCTGGCAAAAGCTTTGCTCAAATTGCTAACATTTCACAACTCAAAGCTTTAAGTTATTGGTAGAAAATTCTTAAGTATTGGTAGAAAGTAAACTCATTTATGTGGCAGCCAAACTGAACCATCAGAAAAAAGTACATATGTGGAAAAGTTTCAAATTCTTAAACATAACATAAGTTACAGTGACAGAATGAATAAGAATGTTTCTAAAAAAAATATGTTGATATTTGTAATGGTTTGGTGTAATTGTTTTAACTGTAGAAAGTTAACATAATTTGTAACATAGCTACAGACTGACAGGAAATAACTTAGATGCACATATTACATCATAACTTTAATGCTAATGAAAATATAACGACCAAACTTCAAAATGAATATGAATACATTATTTTCGGCTAATATATTTGCTAATTTTCAAAGTGGCTATCTTTAGCCTTAATACAGCGTTTTAAACGTGTCACAAAATTTTCGGCTATAGGCCGCAACCTAATTACTGATATTTTATCATATGTCTTGCATAAAGATTTCTTTGGGGATGCCAAAGTTTTATGAGGTTTAGCACACACCCTTGTCTCCACGAGGGACCAAACAGAATAATATTTTGGGTTCAAATCTGGAGAATACGGTGACTAGTCTAGAGCTCCAATGAAGCAAAGTGAGTTGCAACAGATAGCCGAAAAATTTGTGACACGTTTAAAGCCCTGTATTAAGGCAAAAAGTAGGCACTTCGAAAAATTTAAAATACATTAGCCGAAATAATGTAGGGTCATTCCATAGAAATGTCAACCTCAACCTCAGAAATTTTTTTTCCACAAAGCCTTAATTGTGACCTATCATTTCATTCAGCATACTTTCTAGTACATAAATCCAATAACAGTTTGCAAAAATTTCATTCGGTGTTTTTCTTCTGGCTCAAAACGTGGGAGGTTGTAGAAAAGGCTTAGGATGTGCAAAAAACATGCATCTACGTTTTCTTGTGTTCTTGTGTAATGTAAAAATTTTTGCAAATTTTTAAAAGAACTATGTTTATTCTAAATGAATAGATGTTGGCCCAACAAAATTGACTGTTCTTTTTGAATGCATTATAAGATAAGTCTTTTAATTAGTTTGGTTATTTCACTGAAAATATTTACGTTACGTTAGTCACGAAAATGTACTATTTTCTGCTTAAAAACTAAACCAGATGATTAAACCAAACAGCACTTTTTATTTTCTTACATCTGTGTCATATCTACTTAAAAAGTGCAAAATATTCATTTTAGTATCAGTAGATGTAAAATAATTAGTGTGACTAACGTAACATTTGAGCTGTGACTAACGTAACGGTTTGCATGTGACTAACGTAACATTTTAAAAATGACTGCTAATATTTAAAATTTATTTAATGTAAATTTTATGAACAATTTTGAATATGTAGGCATTCTATATCGATTTAAAAAAATAAAGGGTGAAAAATACCAGTAATATTACATTGTAGACCTTCTGTTTACTTAGAAAAAATACTTTTTTAAAGGTCTTTATGAAGATACTTCCAATTTAAAGAATTATCAAAAAAGAAAAAAAGTGAGTAAAGTAAAATGAGTACTCTGCTGAATGTGCATTCAACACAAGAATCCAGGCTTAAGAATTAAGATAATAGAAATAGAGTCTTAACAAAGAAGAACGTCTCTATTTTTTAGAAAATACATCTCCACTTATTATTAAAATGAAGTAACGGCTGCTCGTTGGAAAACATTTGAAGATGTTACATGATACAG
This sequence comes from Uloborus diversus, assembly GCF_026930045.1. Taxonomy (NCBI): domain Eukaryota; kingdom Metazoa; phylum Arthropoda; class Arachnida; order Araneae; family Uloboridae; genus Uloborus; species Uloborus diversus. The sequence continues at coordinate 49,556,786 of NC_072733.1, read as the reverse complement.
TGACAATAAGCGCTGCTGTCATATATTTCAGAAAATGCAAGAATGATCATTTAGAAATTCAAACACTTGCGGTGATATCTGCAATTAAAATGCATTCTGATAAAACGTTCGAATTTTTTTTTTCAATATTAAATTTTAATTCAAAAGGATGCACAACACTATTCGTTCGATGAATCAGTAAACCTTAAAAAATAATATGCCATTGAAAAGTACTACGGAGTTTCTTATAACGATAATTTCAGTGAAACTACCAACTCGCAAAAAGTTAATTTTTTAAAAGAGAGATATTTAGGATTTAATTAGACCAAGAATGATGTTATTCAGTTTGTAAAAGCAGTTTTTTTTATTTGCTTTTTTTTTCGCACATTCAAATTGAGTTAATTGAACTGAATCCTTCCATTTAATTTCTTACACTAATATAGAAAAAAAGTAAAGAAAAAACCATAATACAACACAAAGAAGGTTCCTAAAAAGTGTAAAAGTAATATAAGAGCAAGAAATTAATTATAAAAAGTTTTTTATATGCATTCATTGCAATTTCTTCGATGGTTACGTTAGTCACATTACGTTAGTCACACACAGTTTTTCGGAAAAGTACCATTTAGGGCCAAAAAAGATTCGTCTGTAACAAATCTGTAGTACGATTTTAAAAGTAGATTGTTTACCTTTTACAAATATATCGGCCAACTTTAAATGTATGCGTAAGTTTCAGAAAAAATTAGCTCGTAACATAAGCATTGTTTCTCAGGGTTGCAAAAATGTTACGTTAGTCACGATGCCTTTTTTGGTGAAAAAACACCTGCTGGCGTTTATTTTGCTTCAAATTCTTGGTAGAAATAAAAAATAGTCACCTTGTAAATTTTAGATCTGCATATTAAACCAAAACACATTTATTTTTACTCCCGGTGTAAGTAAACAGAGTTTGAAAATCAGCTGCGAATGTTACGTTAGTCACTATGGAATGACCCTGTATTCCTTCCGCTTTTGAAGTTTGGTCGTAATATTTTCAACAGCATTAACGTTATGATGTATTATGTGTGTCCATGTTATTTCTTGTCATCCTGTAATAACAATTTATATCCTTTCAAAACAATCTACAACAGATGCATTTAACAATAAATTTTAAAAGCAATTTGAGTTCACTTTAAAAAAAAAAGGAATTTCAGTGTGAATTAAATTGAAAATAGTTCCATTTTTTTTCTAAAGCTTCCAATGCTATCATATGATTTAGAAGAACATAAGCATAAACTTCTTCGTTGACTTCAATAACTCTCAATCAGGTACGTAATATCAATTTCTTTGGACAGACTCTCAGATGTTCTGATGAAGTAAAGTATCTTGGAATCTACTTTGACTCCAAGATGAACTAGTGAAGTCTTTTGGTCTTGCAAGAGAGCTATTGGTAGAACCAGAGGGCTTAGTTCCAGATCTGTCCACCAAGATGGTCATCATTATGAACGGTTCCATTGTTTGGTCGTCAAGAACTAATCTAGACAGTTCAGGAAATAAACTTAAAAAGCTTTTGGATGGTCTGTATAGGTATGACTGGTAATATTAGGACCAGGCCTACTGCAGCACTGTAACTGCTTTTAGGTTTAATGTTTCCCTTATATGGAGATTGAAGCTGAGGTTTTTTGTGCAACTTTTCTCTCTCTCTCTCTGAATGATTGGAGAGATGTTCCTTTGCACCAAAACCAAAATTGCACTCTCTGGCACACTGATGGTTTTAAAATGAACAACAGCACTGGGGCTCTTTGTCCCAGAGATGGTATTGAATACTCATGTCTCTTGGGCAGATTTACCTTTGTCTTTCAGGCTGAGATCTGTGCCATACTGATGTGTTGCAGTATTTGCTTGAATTGAGGGTACAGGAATAGATGTGTTCACATACGCCAGAGTTACAGGGGAAAGTTATTGCTGAGGAAACAGACTGGGAAACAAAGGGTATAATTTTGGGAGATTCAATGGTGCATGAGGTGGGAACTCAATAAGCAAAGTTAGATGTAAGGTGGCTAGATGTTGTTTGTCAGGGGCTCGGGTGAGAGATGTAAATATGGTTGCTGAAAAGAATGGGGTATTTAATAAAGAAGATGTAGTTACTTTGTGGGTGGGAACTAACGATGTAGGCAATAGCAACAACGGTGAGTTTACAAAAGAATGGGATTCCCTGTTGGATAAAGCAACCAACAGTTCCACAAATGTCAAATTGGTTGGTTTGCTTCCCAGATATGGGGTGCATAGGAGTTGGTTAAACCAACGGGCTAGGTGTATGAACCTCGTAATCAAGGAAATTTGCATAAAGCGCAGTATCAGGTTTATTAATGTGTCGAGTAAATGTAAACGCGATTGGATTGCTAGGGATGGCCTGCATCTAAGTTCTAGTGAGGGGTCAAAATGGTTAGTGGTGTGATTTTAGAGGCTTCAGAATCAAAAAACTAAGTTGGAATGGGGGGCATGTTTTAAGGAGCAGAATTCGGAAGGGTACTAACTATTGGGACTTTAGTAGAAATGGAAATAGAGTGGCTATAAGAGAAAAGATTTTTACAGTTGGGATTCAAATAATCGCACAGCATTAAATGAAATTAAGATTGGCTTACTAAAGGTTTTTTATACCAATGCTCGCAGTATTAGGAACAAGAAGGAAGAATTGAAAAGCATAATAGACGAGGGGTTGGATATTATTGCAGTTACCGAGACAAGGGCTACCGAAAATGATAATGATTTATTATCGATTGCTGGGTATAATTTGTTTAGACAAGATAGAGTAGGTAAAAGAGGTGGTGGGGTTTTATTTTATGTCAGAGACACTTTAACTTGCAATGAATTGATAATTAAAGATAAACTAAATGAGATTGATATGATTTGGCTGGAGTTGATGAGCAATAAGGGCAAAAAATTACGTATAGGGAACATTTATAGGCCACCCAACTTAAGCCAGCATCAAGATGAACAAATGCTTAGTATTATTAGTGACATTTCAAGCAAGGGGTCAGTCATCATAATGGGAGATTTTAATTTTCCAGGAACTGATTGGAATAATTTTTACCACGGTAATATCAGAGAAGAGGAATTTTTGAAAGTAATTCGTGATTGTTTCTTAGATAAAATTGTACCTCAAGATACTCGACAGGATGTGATTTTGGATCTAGTTTTCTGTGACATGTAAGGTTCTGTTCAAGGGTTATGTGTAGGGGAACACATTGGAGATAGTGACCACAACAGTATTAGGTTTGGAATTAAATTTGATATACACAAAGTAGAAAATTTTAGGTTTGTGCCCAATTTCAGAAATACTGATTTTGTGGCACTTAGGAAGAGTTTGAAAGCAGTTTTTCTTCCGCATTGGACAATAGCGGAGTGAATATTCAGTGGGCAGATTTTAAGGAAAATCTAGCGTAAACAGCTGAGGATCATGTTCCTTTTAGGAGAAAGGGTGTCAACACAAAAATTTGGCCGATGTGGTTCTCCAGGGAACTAAAGACGCTCTAAATTACAAGCAAGCTGCTTTTCATAGGTTTAAAGAAACAGGTAACTGTGCAGAAAGGCTCCAATATTGTAAGGCAAGGCGTAAATTTAAGTTTGGAACGGATTCAGAAAAGAGAGTTGGAGCAAAGACTGGCAGATAACATACACAGGAATTCTAAGAGGTTTTTTGCATACGCTAATTCAGGAAAAGTTCGAAATAGTCATATTGGGCCCCTGGTTGATGAGCACATAATTTTAATTCAGGATGTTAGTGATATTGCTAATATTCTTAATAACTTTTTTTGAGTGTTTCTAACCACAACTGTATCTTAACAGTTGACACCAGCAAGACACAAGCTATAGTACAGCTTGAGGACATTGTATTTACCAGGGATGACGTTTTACATCATTTGAAAAAAATTAAAGAGACTAAGGCTCTGCAACCAGATAATATTTATCCAAAAATTTTAGTTGAATGTGCAGAGGAATTAGCAGATGTAATTGTAAATATTTTCAATGCTTCTTATAACTCAGGGACAGTGCCAGAGGATTGGAAGCTGGCTAACATTACACTGCTCTTCAAGAAAAGGTCTAAAGGGAGCGCGGGAAATTATAGACCTGTGGGTCTAAATTGGTGGTTTCCAAAATTTTTGACATATTGATAAAAATTAATATAGTAAATTTTTTAGAGACTAATAATCTATTGACTAGTTTTCAGTACAGTTTCAGGAAAGGTAAATCTTGTGCAACTAATTTATTACATTTCTATGACAAAATTACCATGGCTTTAGACAATAAGACGCCTGTAGATGTCGTTTACATTGATTTTCAAAATGCTTTCGATAAGGTACTGCATGTTGCTCTACTTAGCAAATTAGCTGATATAGGAATAGGAGGGGAAAGTATAATTTGGGTAAAAAACTGGCTGACCCAAAGGAAACAAAGGGTAGTAGTAAGGGGAAATTATTCTAAATGGAGTGAGGTTTAAAGCAGGATTCCTTAGGGATCAGTGTTAAAGTCGGTTTTGTTCATTGTTTTTATGAACGATATTAGTAAAAATATTTCTGGGAACATAAATTGTTTTGCTGATGATGTCAAAGTTATGGGGATTGTAGAAAATGAAGAACAAGCAAATCAGCTGTAAGAGGATCTCGATCATATTACGGAATGGGCTGATAAATAGTGTATGGTTGTTAATGTTGGAAATGTCAAGTGCAACATTTAGGGCATGGAAATAAGTGTACATGGACTATTTGCAAGGTTCAGTCATTAGTCAGGCAGAAAAAGTTACTGATCTGGGCGTCTTAATAAGTCAGGATCTAAAGTTTAGTCAACACACTGCAGCATATCTAGTAACAAAGCCAATAAGATGCTTGGGTTTATCAATAGATCGATTTCAAACAAATCTAAAGAAGTTCTTCTGCCCTTATATAGAAGTTTGGTCAGACTTCATTTGGAGTATGCTGTTCAGTTTTGGTCTCCTTATCTTAAGAAAGATATTAATGTATTGGAAAGGGTTCAAAGGCGGGCTACAAGGCTAATAAATGGACTTTCTCATTTAGACTACGATTCCAGGCTTAGAATGCTAAAAATGTACAGTCTTGAGCAAAAAAGAGACCGAGGGGACATGATTCAGTTGTTTAAATTAATTAAAATGAAAGATAGGCTAAAGTTTAGCACTGAAAACAGGACAAGAGGTCATTGTTTTAAGCTATTTAAATGTAAGGCTAACATGGATATTAGAAAAAATTACTATTTTAGCAGGGTAGTGGAATCTTGGAACAGCTTACCGGAAGAGGTGATAATGAGCACGGAAGTAGATAGTTTTAAGAGGGCCATTGATCTTCACTGAGGATTGTAAATTGACTAGGACCAGCTTAGCTGGGCCCAAGATCTGTTACTGGTTGTCACTTTTGTATTTGTATTTGATACTCAAGCTGGTTTTAATGTTCTAAATAAATATGTAATGACATTTTATATTATTTGGGAATGCTATAATATGCTGTGTGCTATTGCTAAGCTGAATAAGGTTACTCTCTGTTGGGTACCCAGACACTCATGGCTGAAGGGTAATGAAATAGCTGATCACCTTGCTCATAAAGGTCCTGATACTCCTTTATTGGCTCTGAATCAATAAGTGTGATTTTAGAGAATCTAATTAGAACAGCTGTTTTTGATACTTTTAGGAAAAAACATTTTCATAACTGGCTTAATTTGGACAGGCAACATCAGGGAAAGGAATATATTAGAAGTTGCCTTAATATTACGGCAAAAGAGCTCAAGTCTGAATAGAAAAAGTGTTAGGAAGGCTCTCTGTCTTCTTACTGGTCATTGCACCTTAAAGCGGCACCTTACTATAATGGGTGTCAGTAATGATCCAACTTGTAAAGGTTGCCTCATTTATGAGGAAACTGTTGCACACATTCTGTGAGATTGTGCAACTTTTTTCTGCCTACAGGTTTGAACACTTTGGTTGTCACTTGCTCAAGCCTTGGGAGATTCATGACATTCCCATTAGGTGCTTGCTGAATTTTGCTTTGGCTACTGGTCTGTTTTAAGACTTCTGTTTGTGGTTTAGTACAATAGAACTCTGGTCACAGTGCTTGGCTCTGTTGAGTCTCCCTTTCCTTCATTTCATTCATTCATAGGCTGATCCTAGTTAGTTTATTACTCCCAATGAAGATCAATTGCTCTCTTAACACTATCTACCCCCTTGCTCATTACAGTTTTCCCCGTAAGCTGTTCCAAGTGCCTACAACCCTACTAAAGTAGCAATTTTTCCCAATTTCTAAAATTAGCTTGAGATTTGAGTAGCTTAAAACAATGATCGTATACTTTCCATACAGAACTTTAAAGGCTAACATCTTTCATTTTGATAAATTGAAACAACTGAACCATATCAGTGACTCATGACATAGGTTATGAAAGGGATCACGTCCCTGAATCATGACATTTCATGTCTTGAGAGATAAAACAAAAACATTACTGTTACTTTCTCTAATTCAGCCACTTGAAAACGCTTCAGATGAAACAATAATAAATCAAAAGCGGTAAAAATATCAATTATTAAGTTGGACATTTGAAACGAAAACAACAAAAAATATGAATTTCTTGGTCATGAACTTCATGATCCAAGAAAAAAGCTTCTAAAACTATATAAAGCTATTAGACTTACGCGCGTATTTATTCATTCATTCATTAGAAGTTACAGACTAGTAAATAAGTTTATTGAAATTAATATTTAGCTACATGGTTTCAAAATAAAAGCTATTACTTTAATCTAAAATGTAAGACATTAATTAGCAGCTGAAGTATATCCAAATGTTAAACAATGTTTTCATATAATCATATTTATTATGAGAAACAGTACCAGAATTCTCCATCTTCATCAAAGGTTAGACCAATTCTTTCTCTTTCACTGGATGAAATTTTTTCCCATTCAGCAGAACTGCATAATTAAAAGAAGAAAACAGATATACTATTTTAAACTATAACATTTAAAGAAAGTGCAAAAGAAATGGATCATTCATTTGAACAAACCCGAGTAGCATCAACTCATCGGCCGATCATCGGCCATTCATCGAAATCCGATCAAACTTTGATCGGCCGATGATCGGATTCCGATGAGTTTTCATCGGAAATTGCTCCAATATGTCTCATCGGCAATAGTAGACTCCGATCATCGAAATTCGATGAAATTCGCTCCCTATACTGATCGAGATTTGGAGCAGTATACGAGCAGTGCTGTTCTGAGGCGATGAATTTAGGATAAAAATACGATGAGAAGTAGTAACAGCCACGATATAGGGTCAAACAGGAGGAAAACAATTTAACAGTGAGAAGGGGGTTCGCCATCTTGGATGATCAAGTGACCCTTCCGCCATCTTTAAAACTTTCAGGAGGGGTATTTTCGGTTGACGTCATTTGGGACAATTATTTAATATCTCTTTTTTTTTAATAACTTGTTTATTTAATTTCTAACTTTTGATGAACGTGATTCATGAGTTTAATATAAGTTGCTTTGGGCGGGAATCGAACCCTAGGCCTCGGGAATATGAGCTTCATATGCTAACCACTATACAAGCAATGTTCTTTCCAAGGAGGAAAATAATGTGTTAAATAGAAAATCATTTGTGGCGCCATCTATCGGGGGCCAAGGCCATGACAGATTTCTGAACGGAAAGTGAGAATTTTATTCAGTGAATATGCTTGTGACGCCAGCTAGTAAAGAGTCGGAGTCGATCATTTTTGGTCATACTCGGTCGATCCCTCGAACCGAGTAGGAGTTGGTAATTTTGGGAGTCAAATTGAACAGAGTGGAATTGTTTTGGAGATAGAGAGAAATCATTCAAGAGTCAGAGTCTCATTTTGTTCGCAATTCCAGTGAGGTAATCGGGGTTGGAATCGTGGAGTTGAAGTTGAATTGATTTTGCAGCAAGTCGGAGTAAACAATTCCAAAATCCAGGAGTCGGATTCGGAGTCAAAGTGTCAGTCATTTTTCCTCCGATTCTCAACCCTGAATATTGATCTGTATAGCCTTCGGATTGATCAGTAGTCGGATATTCGAATAATAAAATTTATCCTATTTTAACAGTTGGGAGATTTCCAAAAATTTTAGACTGGGAAAAATTTTATCGGAAAATTTAAACGGCCTACTTTTTTCCCGATGAAATGTAGCTCGGCAAATTTTCATCAGAAAATTTGATCGTTACGATTTCGTTTTTTGATGAAATTTCACCCGGAAAATTTTTATCGGAAAATTTGATAGTTACGATCTCTTTTTCTGTTGAAATTTTGACCGGCAAATTCTAATCGGAAAATTTGATCGTTTTTCTTCTTCTTCTTCATCAGCAGCACAACAGCCTGGTGCAGGCCAAGGCTTTCTCCGTCAGGCGGTACGACACGTTGCCAGGTTTCTCCACCTGTTCACTCCCAAAATTTTAAGGTCCTTCTCAACACTATCCAGCCACCTTGTTGCTGGTCTTCCCTTTCTCCTTGTACCCTCAATCCTTGAAAAAGTTATCTTTTCAACCGGGTCCAGATCTGCACGCCTAAATACGTGCCCCAGCCATCTGATTCTATTGGCTTTAATTACTCTTAAGATGTTGGGTTGTCGGTATTTACGGTATACTTCAAAGTTATATAAACTTCTCCAAGTGTCATTTTCTTTTACTGCTCCAAAAATTGCCCGAAGGATCTTTCTTTCAAAAATGAGAAGTCTGTTTTCCTCTGTTTTATTAATTGCCCATGTCTCACTACCGTATAAAATGATCGGTCTTATGAGGGTTTTGTATAGGTTTATTTTTGTATTAATGGAAAGGAGCTTAGATTTTAATTGGCTCTTTAAGCCAAAGTAGCATCTATTTGCCATCAAAATTCGATTTCCGATTTCAACTTTAAACTCATTCTTACTGGTAATAAGTGCACCCAAGTATTTAAACTGGGTGACTCCTTCAAAAGTATAGTTTCCAATATTTCCTTCAAAAGTTATAGTTTCCATAATTTGATCGTTACAATTTCGTTTTTCCATGAAAAACAGCTCATCGAAAACCAGTTCTCAGATTCTGATCGCAACAATATCAGCGTGCGTTACGCGATGAGTTTAGGAGGAGTCGATGATTGACCGAGCAAAATCCGATGAGTTGATGCTGCTTGGGAATAGTGAATAATTTTACATGGAAAGATATAAGTAACAACTTCACAAATCAAACATATCTTTTTTTTACAAAACACAAAATAGCAAAGATGGTGCAGTATGGGACTTCACTATCGAAATCCTGAAATCTTGAAGATAAGAAACCCAGAACCTTTACAAAATGCGAGCTGATGTGTGCCTCAAATGACTTCCTTTTACGCCAATTTAATGATAATATTACCTTAGAGCAGGGCTTCCCAAATGTGGCCTGTTGATCCCTTGGGGGTCCACCAAGCCTTAGTAGGGGGCCCACCACATGTTTTGGGGGAAAAAAGTTTTGAACATGTGACATGACTATTAATAATGCTCGTACATTTGAAAACCAAAATTTTCCCCAGCAAAGTGTTGAATTATCCTTTGAACACTCCGTCATCTCGAGATACAATGCTGTTAGATCATGCAGCCACCCACACTCAAATTCCCAGTACACACTGGAAACATGCTTGGAAGACTTTCATTCAGAAAAAGTGTTCTGAATTTGTTCCGTTAAAAAGAAAGTGAAAACATTGCTTTCTTTCGTGCAAATATAATTTCCACCTCATACTTTAACTACCAATCAGTAGAATGTCTGAACATGATACTACTAGGAATTTCGTTCAATGAATCGCCGTCAGTTGATGTCGAGAATGCCAGAAAAAAGGACGGCATTACCTGATCGAAGACCGTCCATTGCCAACGACAACTGACAGCTGCCCCTCGATATTGCGGTAAAGTTAACAGCAAAAACTACAGGTATAATCAAAGGAGTGGTCCAAGCACTGTAAAAAGTGTAGCAGAAACTGTCTATAATGTGTTCTAAAAGAAGAGAAAGGACGACGAGTCTCAGTGTTCAAAAAATTCTCAAATGCATTCCCAAGATGTAAAAACGTGTGCTGAGCCAAATAAAAGTTCTGAAAAGTGTTTTCAGAAATCAGGTGGGAGACAGTTACAAAATTCAGACAGGTGGAGACAGTTACAAAAAGTGTGTTTTAAAGTGTTCAAAAATAAAAAAAAAAGAGGACAAGCGTCCAAGTTCAAAAAAGGGTCAAAACATGCTCAAAAAGTATCTCTGCAAAACTAAATTACTCTGCAAGATATCCAGTCATTTGGTCGAAAAAAGGGGGTTACCTGGAAAGTTTTCCGGGAATTTTGAAAATTGGATATTTTATAGATTTTGATGTGCTCTTTTCGAATTTCCACTTTGCCACCTCGTATCTTTGCCGCTCGCGCGGCCATATTGAAAAAATGGCTTCTAAAAGTGGTATTTTGACGATATCTCCTTTCCGACTTATTTTGCGACAAAAAAAAATCATATACAACATTAATTTATGCATTATATATATTAATTTGCATTCAAAATTAAACAAGAAAAAATTTCCTACAATTTATCTCATAACATTTTTTCTTTTTGCAAAATAAATAATTTAGGCGTAAGAGCGCCGAAAAGTGTTATTTAACAGTATTTTTGCGTAGATGTTTTTGATGGACCAGAAGTTACACCGGTTCATTGTCTTCAGTATCGATTGAGACGAAGTGGCGGATACAAGGGGGTGGGGGGTCATGGGGTCCCCTACCTCCGCAACCCGCAACAGTATAAGAATGTTTGCTGGAAAAAATAAAAAATTTGATCGAAACCGTAAAAAGTGCATACAAGGAGGGGGGATCATGGGAGTCATGATCCCCCCCCCCATCAAAATCTGCTAACACAAAACTTCGTAATCTGTTTTGAGGTTCATTGCATTAAAGTAGTGAACATGACTGCTTGAAAAAAAAAAAAAAGCCGGACCAAAACCGCATAAGAAACAGTAAATAGTTTTCGAATTCTTTTTTTTTTTCGGGGCTGGGGGGGGGGGAGTATTAACTGTCATTTATAATATATGTATTTGAAATATGTAGTCAGTAAAAAGGCTTTTTTTAAGACAGTTAGTCTGTGGCGCTGTGTTCAGGAGCCAGTATAATGAAAAGCAACAAAGAAGTGTCTGACGCCCGATCGATTTTTTTTTTGCAACAAATTTAATCAATGATAGGACACAGTTGTATGGTTAAAACTGTATCCAAAGCTGCATGCATCGCTTCAATTGATAAAACCTTTGAGTGTGTAAATGTTTTATTTTATGTAAAGTCTCTATAGATTATAATTTCTTTCTGTTGTAATTTTTAGATAGTTTCGTTTTTAGACGTGCTGAGTTTATTTTTAAATGTGCTGTAAATTGTTAATTAATTTAAATCAGTGTTTTGGATTTAGTATCGTGCAGAAAATGTAAAATTTGAGTGTCATGTTAGCTCAAAACCTCATTTTACCAAGGGTCTCAAACTAGCCCACCGTATTAGACGAAAGCACTGTCGAAAAAACCGCATTTGTTAGAAAAAACTACATATAACAGGGGTTCCCAATTTATTCCGACTCACGGCACTCTTTGACAAATTAAAATTTTTTCACGGCACCCAAATCTATTTCAATTATACACGCATATTGAAAATATGGACAGCTTGCAGCACCCCTCGCCCCTCCTTGCGGCACCCACTTTGGGAACCCCTCACCTATTACAAACACACTGAAGCGCTCGGGTGACAAAGCAGTGTAGTATCTTTTTTTGGACTGTTGAAAAAACTGATGAAACCGGATGGAAACACATCTGGAGTTCATGTATCAGACTCTGAGACTGCGATGTCTTTGTCAACCTCCAATATTCACAATTGGAATTAATCAGTCGGGCAGTAATTTATCAAGTCCGAATTATATTTAAAGAACATTTAATTTTTTTAATTAGATTTTCGCCACATGTTTTACTTTTATTTTAAACATTATTTTACTATTATTTACTTTTATTTTAAACGTTGTTTTACTATTATTTTAAGTGATGTTATTTTTCTGCATACAAGATGGATGTGTCGAGTATCATGCAAATTTATAATCTAAGATGGATATGTGTCTAGTACTATACAAATATTTAATCAACCAGGGGTTTTGTGATCCAAAATTTCCGAAAACTGAGTAGTCATTTCTTCTGAAGTGTCATCTGAAAATTTTCGGCTTACATTCTCAAACTGAAAAATTATTTTAATTAAAAACTTTTAAATTAACTTTTATCAATGATTTCGATGATTTTTGTAAGCATATTTGAACAGCTTTTATTATTTCAATGATTTTTATTTGTATATTTGAAGAGTTTTTACAGATGGTTATAGCTGTTGTTCGTAGAAGAAATTTTTGTACGTAAGACTACGTTCTTGAGCATGACCCCCCCCCCCCCTAAAATGAAATCCTGTATCCGCCCCTGTTGAGACGTCATGCAATTTTTTCGGTATCATCTGCGATGGGATCATCAAATTCATCATGAGCTTCTTAGTTTTCTATTGCATCATTCGTTTGCTCGAAAACCGTCTCCGTTTCTTCCTCTTCACCGCCATCATGTGATGAACTTTACGAATTCCCACAATTACCACCTGTACAATTAGTACACATAACGGAGCATTTTAACCCGGCTTTTCTGCATCCACAGGCGTTTTGACATCCTTTTTTGCATTTGCAAGAAATAAGTCTTTGTAAGGATTGTGGAGCTGGATATTCGAGCGTCATAACAGAGAAATTAACCAATTCTTATTTCTTTTCCACCCCCTACACACGCACACACAGCTCTGGGTTTTTTTCATCTCCACACCACTGCTAAATCTGGTGCTAGGATCATAAAGAATGTTGTCTTGCTGCTGCTTCTGTTGGAGGTAGAGACAAAATATTAAATTTACTTTTATATGCGGATTTTACAAAGCATTCATATCTGTAGGCGTTTTGTTGGGCTAAATGCCTTTATTTTTGTTGCGTTTTGTTGGGCTAAATGCCTTTATTTTTGTTTCTTGAAGGATTTCACCAATATTGTTTAAAAATAAAAAAAATTGTAACTTACCTTTTGCCATTCCGGGAAAAACCTTGCACGGGAAATCCCATCCACCTGCCACCGACACTCAAATGTTTGAGTTTGAATCGGAAGTGTTCGGAAAAATATGTGGCACGCTATGATTGGTTGCCGTCATTCGGCAGAAGTCGGTAAAACTTCCGACAAAGCACATGTCGATCACATAAGATAACCATGTTGAGGTGTTGGGTGCTGAATATCGAATTAAATAAGAATTGTGCAACCTGCAAGCTGTGTTTTCCTGGGTTGAGCTGTTCTTGCAATATTCAAATAAGGTAACGTCACATTGTTACGAGCACGGTCAGATCTGGCCATAAATACTCGGACCGGCCGTAGCTCGATCTGCTCTCTCACTTGTCTTCTCGTTTTGTGTTGTTTGTGTATGTGTTCATCCATGTCCTCATAAGTTTTTGCTACTGGCCTCTCAGGTGAGGTCTGATTTTTTCTGAATGATTCGTCATTGATGTCCTCAGTTTTGGAAGCGCGTGCTGTTATGACGTTCATAAAAGTGAAAAGTTATAGTCCAATTTAAGTGGGTTGTTTGGTCTTCAAAGCAAAGAAAAGGATCGAGTCCATCTTCGATATTTTCCTGGATATGGTGAATTTGACTCCTGAGGTATGAACTGACCTGCGTGCAATTATGGGGAAATTGCGATGCCGTCCTTCTACCTGTGGGGAATTCACTGTGGAACGTCGACAGGACTTTTGACATCTGCATGGACTTATTGTAAGATCTTTTTGACCTAGCATAATTTAATATTCTTTGGAGGACTAAACTATTGTAATGTAACTATTTTATAATACATGTTAAATAAATGTTTTTCAGTGTTAAAAAGTGATTCATGTTTTATTTTCTTCGGGCAGACCACTCCCTCAAAATTCAGTTGGAAATAAGTTGCCTAATTTTCAGCTTAGCTGTAGGCTATTAACTCTATAACACCTAAATTATATCCAACACGTTTAAAATCATGTTTTTCTTGCTTTTTTTTACTTTTCACTTCACTGTAACCGCATAAGTTAAGAAGAAAGTTTTCCAGCTTTAGCAATGATCTCTGGATCAGCATTTGGATTTTTGAATGCTGTAATAGACTCGCTTAAATTTGGATTTTTTCGAAGTACATTAAAAAATTTCGTTTTTCCTTGATTGAAAAGGGCACATGTTATATCACAGCCACCAAAAGCATGCAAGAATAAAATATGATCTGCGGCTGTCTTACTGTCAGTTGTATATATTTGTTGCGAAATTTTTCCTTTCTATACGTTTGATCGCTTAGATACAGCTGTTGAAAGAATAAGAAGATCTACCTCTTCGCCTACAACAATTAAGTAGTATACTGATGACGCAGACTAAAATATTCTATTGAGTTCTAACGGTCGAAATTTCAGAAAGGGAGAGAGGGGGAATCCACATGGTGGCTGGTTGGAAGAGTCGGTGTTTTAGTGCAGATAGGAAGAAATGACTGAAATGGAATTTAGCTTCTGTATTGCTCCGTCGCTCATTTATACCACAAAAAGAATTTTAGTTTGTGGATTTTGAGTTTTTATGCAGTTAGTAAATTAACTTGTAAATCGATTGAATTGTGTTTATACTATAGTCTTTTTAATTAAACTCTGCGTTTCCTTGATGTGTTATGATAACTAAACTTCAAAGTAGTGTGGGTACGACTTATTCTGAGATAACGCATGTTAAATAAAACTTTGCGGCGCTCGTACATCGAAACTATTTATTTTACGAAAAAATGTTATGACATAAATTGTGGGATATTTTCTCTAGTTTATGTTTGTAAAATATGTTTTTATTGTAAAATAAGTCAGAACGGAGATATCCTCAAAATACCGCTTTAGACACGATTTTTTCAATATGGAGGCGCGAGCGGTAAAGATACGAGGTGGCAAAGTGAAAATCCGAAAAGAGCACATCAAAATCTATAAAATTACCAATTTTCAAAACTCCCGGAAAACTTTCCAGGTAAAACTACCAGATGACTGGACTATTACTCTGCAAAAATAAATAGACTAGATTCTGAACCTGATATTTGACTCCAGCAGTCGAAAATTGAACCAATATATTTAGTAAAATTGTGCCAGCTAAACCCACCTCATTCTTTCCTTTAATTGGACATTCAATTTTGAATTTTCATTTTTCGGTTGTTCATTGTTCTGTTTCACCAATTTATTTCTGTGTGATCGATTTGATTTTTCTACTTCAGTTTCAGAGTTTAAAAATAAAGTTTTGCATTGTAAACTACATACAAATGGAACGTCCGCAAATGATGTGATGCTTTGAGGGGGCTTGGAAAATTGTTTTAATTTGCGATAAGGGAAGGGAGAAGGTAACAAGAGGAACATCACACATTTTTAAAATAATATGCTTGTGAAAAATAGCGTGACATGCAACAAGAGGAAGAGAGCAGGATTACACTTCGCTGCTCTGATTTGTACGTTGTAAGTAATTCTATTAAGCTACTGGCTATTTGTCCAAAGGAAAGTTGGACCCACAAACATACAAGTTAAGCTAATAAAAGCGTGTTCATTAGAATAAACTAATAACTTATCGTTAATAAATGAATTTGACTATAGAATATTGTATTGTCATCGGGTCTGAGGTTGCATTCCAAATTTTAAAAGAATCCGATCACAAAAAGTGGGCGAAAATTGAGTTGCAAGATTATAAATTTAATTTCGGTGTAGACGGGATTAGAACGCACGCCCAATGATTTCCGGAGGTGGACGTCAGCGAAGACCCGTGCCTCAGACCGCTCGGCCATGAACGCTCATAAAGTGGTGGAATGTACTAAGAGTAATAAGCCACTAGCTCTTAGTCCAAAGGAGAGTTACTCACAAACATACAAGTGAAGCTAATAAAAGCATGTTAAAAAATGAACTATAATTGCCTTATGCATCTAAACCTGAATAAAGTTCTTTTTATTACTCATTTTTCATCTGCATATTTTCATTAGTTTTAGATAATTTTAGTTATCTTTCATTCAAAGAATATTACTGATCTCATAGAACGTATTTAATGCACGTGGGTATGTAGTGCAAAGAGATCACCTGCAGCTATTTCAACTGTACGAAGTCGTTCAAATAAACGAGTTAAACAACGGATCAGAAGAATGAACGATCCTCTGATGAACAGATCATTAAAAAGAATGACATTGCCTACCTCTAGTCAAAATAGATGTTTCGGACGTCCATACATTCATGGGTATATATGCAGTTGGGTGGGTCGAAAAAAGGAAATTTTTGATAAGCAACTTCTAATAGCAAAAAAAAGTTGTATATTGCCATCCTAAATATGGAAAAAATAACGAAATAAATTAATATTTTTGTCTTCAGATTGCGCATTGGCAGCAAAGTTTGAAAAAAAGGTAAAAAGTGGTCAATTTTCAAATATTTTTAAAAAATTCAAGTGTTCAAAATTTTTGTTCTAATCCCGTTCAAATGCTTCCTTTTAATAGTCTTTTAATATATCTTTAAAAATATTTACATTCCTTTACAGTTTTTAGTTTGCCACAAAGTTACGTGAAATCAACCAAAATCGACGTTTTTAGCTTATTTTGTATATTGCAGTATTTTTTTTAGATCCCAGTTATGTATTTTTTTACAGTAAATATGCACTATGCAGACTTACTTTTCAAATGTATAAGTTTTGTTAGTAAGTCCAGTTTTCTCGGGAATTCCAGGGAGGAACACAAGTGCAACCACCTACTTGGGGTGCGTTCTGGGTTGTTAATGTATACACAGTATAATTGCAGTTCCAGTAAAGAGCTATATAGTGCATATTTACTGTAAAAAATACATAACTGGGATCTAAAAAAAGAAATACTGCAATAGACAAACTAAGCTAAAAACGTCGATTTTGGTTGATTTCACGTAACTTTGTGGCAAACTAAAAACTGTAAAGGAATGTAAATATTTTTAAAGATATATTAGAAGACTATTAAAAGGAAGCATTTGAACGGGATTAGAACAAAAATTTTGAACACTTGAATTTTTATAAAAATATTTGAAAATTGATCATTTTTTACCTTTTATTCAAACTTTGCTGCAAATGCGCGATCTAAAGACAAAAATATAAATTTTTTTCATTATTTTTTCCATGTTTAGGATGGCAATACACAACTTCTTTTTGCTATAAGAAGTCGCTTCTCGAAACTATCTTTTTTTCAGCCCACCCTAATATGCAGGTGTGGTGTGTTCGAGTTGAAAAAACAACTCAACATTCAATTGGGGGTGCGCAAAATGGAAATTTAGGCCAATATTTGAGTGAAAATTTTTTCGCGAATACAATACATCCTTTACTTTGTAAAAATAGAAAAAAATGATCACAAAAAGTTTTAATTTTTTTCAAAAGCAAAAAATTGCTTCAGCTCAGCTATTGCTAGTTGAAAACACAATACTTTCACTGATCACTCCTACATTTTTTTGATACCACATGTCATGCTTAATATAAGCATTTTGCAGCAATTCGGCAACAGTCTTTTAGTATCCGTTTTCATTTACAATGCTTTTTTTTTTTTTATTTTCTCATCAGTATAAATACAAAGTACATTGAGCAAAAATCTACAACTATTCTCTGGTATAAATATGATTTATTTATTACGTGTATCTGCATTAAAATGTATAATATAATATGCAACATCTACAGATCTTTTTTTCTTTAGCATATCAAAGTATGCTTTCACTGATCTTGATGAAGGGGAGTGCGATATTTGGGGTGAACATTAGCAAAACTTGAAGAATCATGCTAAAAAATGCAAGATGCAATAATTTGCTATTTTTTAAGGCAGGATCTAAACTTTAGAAAATTCCAAAATTCGTAAAGGTTGTGGTCCTGAACGTTCCAGATTTGTGGTTCCATACTGTATATAGATATATTTAGCTGAACTGTTAACAGCTTATGCTGTCCCAAACTGATGGATTTCATCTTGCTCTCTATTAAAGTAAAACTTCCTAACTTAGCATTAAACATATAATTAAAATCAAACAATTTACATCAAGTACTTTATCTTAATTTATAATTTTATAAAAGAGAAAAATAATTATTCTCTTTATTTCAATCTTTTTTGCACACACATATTTTCCTGCTACTATGAAAGCTTTGATTCATACAAAATTTATCTACATGGGATGTTTCATAAAATTTAAAAAACTGATCGACTAGCCATGGCAACATATTAACTCTTTTATTCTGAACCACAGAATAAAAATTCAGTACTAACACAAAAATTACACATTTTAAGTAAAACAAACATGGGTACACACATGAAGTTTCTGCATGAAAGATAACAATTCTTTCAAAGGTTCAAAAGACGCTAGTTTAGAGCAAGCCCCAAATTGCTACATGAAGCGAAAAAAAGCTCTGATTTTTACATGAAGGTTCTACTTCCTTCACTTACACCTGCTGCGAAAATCATAATATAGTAGAAGACTGTTATAACGCACACCTCGGGACCAAAGCTTTTGCATTACACTGGTTTTTGCGTTATATAGATCAATTCACAAATTTTGAAACTAATATTCAGAATATATCTCTATATTTGTACTTTAAAATAAGTTTTAACTGTAATGAGTATTAAAGCACTAATTATACAAAATAATATGTGTATGTATTGTCAGTGACAAATAAATGTGTTTCACTATCAAAAGAAAGTATATTATCCTGAACTTCTGCTAGTGTCTTGGTTTGCATAACACCTGCATTTGCAAGAACAATCTGATACTTTTTTACTGTGAATACTAATAATTTAAAAGCTTTGAATGAAGATGGAAAGGTGAAAAATTGTTTCAAATTTTAACTTGCTTTACTATTTTTATCTTTACAAGGCAGAACAGAGGACTTTTTTGAACTGCCAAACTGCTGTTTACTTCTGAAAAGATGAGCAGTTTATAGAGAATTGCGTTATATAGGTTGGAGTTATAAAGGTATTATTTACTTTCAATTTGGTCGATTAAACTAGATCACTCAAGGCTAAAAAAAATCTTATTCATCAAACACACACATAAATTAATTCAATAAAAGATAATTGCAATAAAATCCCTCTGATATGAAAAGAAAAAGATAAGTGTAATATTACTCATCTTGCTTGACCTTCTGGGTTGGGGGTACAAATAATTTCAAAATAACTAACTTTTACTGAACTATAGACTGAGTACATAACAGCAAGAAAAAATTAAGTGAGTTGAAGACTAAGCATCTCTTACAAATTCGTAGGGGCTGTCCATATATGATGTCAATTTTTTAACATTATTTTTGAACCCCTTCTCTCATTATCACCATACTTTGCCTTTCCCTTGCCATGCTATTTCACATAAACATATACAGTAAAACCTGTCTACAACGATACTGTTGGGACCTAAAAAAATATTGTTATAGACAGGTTATTGTTATAGACAGGTTTATTGTTATAGACAGTATCGTTATGCACAGGTTTCACTGTACTTGTAGTTCAGAAACAAAGCACTACATTATAGAATATATTTTATTTTTTAATTTCAAACTTCGACAATGTGTTTTAAAGACACATAAACATTTGTCAGCATAATAATAATATTGATTGTGTATGTACTTATGTTGCATGAAATAAGACTAAGGTTTACATGAAAGACTAAGGTTGCATGAAATAAGACTAAGGTTACAAAAAAAAAAAAAAAAAAACTAAATGTACAATAGTAATTAAACATCCACATGAACGAGCAACTAAATACAGTACTATTTCAGAATTTGAAATGTGCTGCTTTAAATGTTATTGCTACTTAATGAATAAAAAGTACTTATAAGCAGGTAAAATTTAATCTTTTAAAATGTAAACTTAACTAAGAATTAATTGAAATCTGCATTGATGTTTTTCATTATGAAATAAAATCAATGAGCATAAAAAACAAAATCATCTGAAGAAAATAGAGCTTTTCTCATTTAAAAATTAACATAGGATAAAAATAAATAAATAAATCTATAAACATTTAAAACAAATTATTTGAAACTTTTAAATGTTTTTCTTTAAAATAGAAATGGGCGATGTCACAGATTTCACCCTTTTCCTCCCCTAGCCATAAACTCACAGTTTAAAGAACTCTTTCTCCTCAAAGCTATGGTGCATTTTGAGGTATGGGTGCCTGTTGCAAAGCATTTATAGGGGCACCTCAAGGCTGAACAGAACCATGTAAAATATTTTTCATGTACATTTTTGGAGTTCTTAAGAAAAACTAAATTTAGAGAAATCAAGATTGATTGAAATTCAAAAGAGAACGTTTCTGCCCGGCAAATCTTTAAAAAAATAAAATCAAAAAGAATATTGAAACTACTCACCCGTCGCTAAATGGGCCTGTCCATTCTTTTTGTCCCCATGGATTTCTCATTCGAATCATGTAAATCTTTTCTTTTTCAGCAAATAAACTCATAAGAGATGTTTCACCAATGTAGATTTTTTTAACAGCAGTAATTCCATATGCATGTCCTTTAACCAAACCAACTTCAGTTCTTGCTTCCATTTCTTCTTGTGATGCAGCCTATTAAAAATTTTGACAGTAAGCAGTGGCGTAGCTAGGGAGAGGGGGAGGTCCACTCTGGGCGGCACTTTTAGGGGGGCGGCAATTGCACACTTCTGATAGGAAAAAAAATTAACTTCCAAACAAGGAAATCATGCTTGAGATCTGTTACTGGAGGCAAAAACAAAAAAAAAGTGTTTGAATTATAAGGTTTCAGTACGACTATAATAATAATATTACTCTAATGCAAAATGTGTTCTTCCTGTGGACATCTCAGCACTATTGTTTGTTTTTTCTCTTCCTTCGTCTAAAGCTACAGTCTGAGGGAGGTGGTAGTGTAAAGTCAAGAGACCATGTTTTTTTTTTTCTTTTTGCTGTTAAGGTTAACTATTACGGAGAAAACAATGAATTTCATAACCTTTCGTTATATGATGAAGCTACTACTTGATTTTAAAGAAATTCCTAGGAAACTACCATATATTATAAAATTTTTTTAAAAAAAGCACTTTTTTTTAAAAGGAAAGTGATAACAAGGGGAAAAGGAGAGAGGTCTCAAATGGTGGGCGATTTCTTGCTATTTTCAGGATAGCAATATCTGTTTCAAATATTGCTTTGATTGGTCATTGACTACAAAATTTTCACTAAGATGGAACAAATTTTATGTTCAGTTAAAAAAAAAGTATTCATAACTTGAATAATAATTACTTGTACCACTCTATTAACATCAACTAATTCCTGTATACAATGAGTTTCACATTTAGTCATTCATTTTAAGGAAAGGTTTTTAATTAGTAAAATGATCTCTAGGCAAAGCCTTTCACATTTCGACCTCTATTAGTGAAAAAGAGAATCATCCAAATTTGGTAACATAGCAGTACCGGATCTAGGGGAGGTGAGGGGGTGAGTCTTGCTCGTACCTTAAATGGCAACTTCTGAGTTTGTCAACATTAGGTGAGTCTCTCAAGCACAAATCCAAAAGGGAGTTATATCTCCCTTTGAGAAACCAAATTGATCCTAAATTTGCGTTTCTAAAACTTTAAATTAGGAAAATTTCCCCAACCTTTATGCTTCTTCCTACTGTCACAAAGCTTAAAATGCATTTTCAGGACTTTAAAATTTCCATAGGAGAGCAACTTACCATCCTTCCTCCCTTAGTTTGGCCAAACATAGCCTAAAACAGTGTTTTGGGGGGCTCATTTTCACCCCCACCCCTTTTGCTGCCTAAAGTGGACCAAATATAGCTTTAAAATGTGTTTTGAGGTCGGAGAATTTTAACCCACGAAAGACAGCTTAAAATTGCTTTGTTAAACCCTCAATAAATGTCAAATTTTTCTGAAAGAGCAACTGAATCTTCCTATCCCTTAACGTCACCAAACAGCCCAAAAGTGCAGTTTTAGGTCTTGAGTCTCGAAACACTTCCAAAGGATAATGCCCACCCCATCCCTTCACATCTCATCTTTTAGCTTAATATTAATTATTGAGTTTTTTATAACTTCAATACCAAAAAATTCCTGTGGCAATCAATCCCTGACCCTTCTTGTATAATGATTTAAGATAGTCTAAAGTGTGTATTTAGCCCATCAACTTCGAACATTAAAATCCCTATCTCATCCAATGTCTCCAAAAGTAGCTTAAAGTTGGGTTTTTGAAACTTAAACTTCAGGAAAATTTTAAGGTATTGTTCTCAGATGTGCACAAAATCACCAAATGTCATCACAGCTAGCTCTAGAAATTCCTGAGGGAAGACCGCAAATCATTTTTCTCAGTAGTGAAGAGCTTAAAGTAAGTATCAGTTTCGAAAAAGATTTCAGGTGGGAAATCCTCCTCCGAACTCTCTATCATAACGTTGTCCGTCAAACAACGATTGAAATAGCAGTTTTAGAAAGTCATTTTCAAAAAGTTTCAAGAAAAGACGGAAAAACCATCTGATTTCCCAACATTTTTGGAAACATTTAGAAACTTATGCCACCAAAGGTAGCCTACAATTGCATTTTTGAAACTTCTGCATCGAAAAAATTCCAGAGAGATGCTGAACGTTTCTTATTCTCTTTAACGTCATCAAAGGTAGACTAAAATTAATTTCAAGGTTGAAAATATTTTGGGAGGAAATTACAGTCTTTGTTGGAGTTAGGGGAGACCCTTACACCACTAGATACAGTCTACATTTACGTGGTTTTCAGTTTTGTTGAAACACTTTCCAGACAGCGGCCCTGAACTTTCCCCAATACAGTGCAGAACCTTTTATCCGGGAACCAAAAAACCGGGAAATCAGAAAACCGGCAACCTTTTGCCGATTTTCCCGCCATTTTAAAAAAATACGCATTTTCGGCAATTTTTGAAAAAATTAAGCTTTTTTTTGAAATACCTAAAAGAATATGAGCGGCTTCTTAATAAATACCATATTACTCATCTATAACTCGAGAAAATGTTCACAAAAACGAACTTCAAAGGGTTATCCTTAACGCGGGGCCAAATTTCTGAAATATTTTCTTGAATTAAAAAGTACACTCGTAAGTCTGAAATTATCGTGTTTTATTCCAACTGAATACTAAAGAAATGAATATTTTCACATTTTAATGCAATATTTTATTGAATAGTGTCCAATTAAAGCCGTTTGGAGCGTAAGTGACGTCGGAAAAGCGCGGGGAAACACCGAAAACCAGTTTTTCGAATTTTTTGGATAGTTGATGGTGGAATCTAGAAATCGATAAATGCAAGACTCATAAATCAAATTTCTATTGTTATGAACTTAATACAAAAGCAATAGTTATCAATAACTACCGTAATCGCAAACACTAAACCTTTACAAAAAATTTTTTAAAAAAAATTGCGTTCCTGAAAACAAGTTCTTTCATACACTATAGTAGAAAAATCGCACATTTACGTTCAAAAACTTGTTTCTTGCCCTTCCCTTCAATTTCTTCCAATTTAAAACATTGAAAAGTGGGATGTTTTTTTTTTTTTTCCTTTTCAAAATGAATGCGAGGGTTTCAGGTCTTATGGATAACTTTCAATAATAAGCATTTCTGAACTGTTTTCTTCTTATTTTAATATGTATTACTATTTATTATAGTAATTTATGTTTCATAAACAAACGGCCAATAGCACTTTTTAGCGATCCAGAAAACCGGGAAATTCAGATATCCAGGACAGCGATGGTCCCGA
The DNA here is from genome assembly GCF_026930045.1 of Uloborus diversus. Lineage (NCBI taxonomy): Eukaryota > Metazoa > Arthropoda > Arachnida > Araneae > Uloboridae > Uloborus > Uloborus diversus. Next base: position 49,533,077 of record NC_072733.1, on the reverse strand, counting down.
ACTTCCCGGATAATTGGTTCTCTACTGTATCTTCACATATCCAAAGATAGCCTAAAATTGCTTTTTTTAACACTTCAGTTTCGGAAAATTTCCTTGAGAAGTACCGAACCCCTATCGTCCCCAAAGAATGCATAAAACTAATTTTAATTTTAAAAACAAAAAAAATCTGGAGGGAGCTTCAAGCATCTTTTCTATAAGCGTTACTAAAAACTGCTTAAAATTTCGAATTTTGACTTAACTTTTGGAATGTTTTGATGGGACTCTGAATTCCTATTTTTTTTTTTGGCAAGAAAAATAAGAAGGGAAAAAAAAAGTTTCTTTTCTTTTTTTTATTAAAAACTTATTAAAATACTTTTGACTCTTTAAAGTGTCAACTATTTCCCATCAAAAAGGGCAGCAGAAAGTGTAGCTATGCCACTGCAGTAAGCAAGCACTTTGATTTTTCAATGTCCTTCATGCAAGAAGTTATTTTAGCACAAACCAAATACAAACACACATTTTACCCACAATGAAAATGTATACAGCAAAATGCTCCAATGGTTCTAGGAGTTATGTCTTTAAATTGGCCACCAAGTACACAGGAGGAGTGGAGGGTATTCTTCTCCATGAGTATGTGATAAACATTAATTTCCTACGCAATCAACACCATTTTCTTATCAGCTTATTTTATTCATTTTTACAATTTATTTTTTATTTATTGTGGTCAAAGTGAAAATATGTTCTAAGTGTAATAATCATGAGGGGTATCCAGCATTAATACCACCAGGAGGGTCAAAAAAATAATAGTAAAAAGATTTTCATAGTTAAAGCTCTTAGTAATTTTACACTTCAATATGCATCAGATGTTATTATTATAACTAGCTACTAGGGCTAGCCACATGAAGCAGGCATCTCCGTAATTTCATTAAAAAAATTCCTATTTAATATAAAAGTACAAATATAAATTAGTTTCAATTTGCAACTTCACAGAAAATAAAATAGCACATAGAAGCTAATTCAAAAAATTATGACAAAATTAATCATACTAAAAAAAAATCAAAAATTTATTAACTTGTTACATAGATCTATTACTGCAAATTCATGTATAGCAACGAAAATAAGAAAGGAAAGAATTGAATGAACCTGCTTAAATTTCCACTAATAATTTTTATCTAAACATTAAATTTTCTGTAGGCAACCCCCCCCCCCTTTCCGTCACCCCTTAACAAACTTTCAGAAAATTGGACAGCATTAAAAAGAGAAAGAAAATACAGTGGAGCACTGTTTATACGTTTTTGAAGGGACTGTATTGAAAAAAGCGTACCAACGAAAAAACGTATATAATAGTTATAAGTTAATGTGTATAAGACTTTGCAGGGACCAATTTTAAAAATGTATAAAAGAGAAAGTATAAACGGTGCTTCACTGTACCAAAATTTGAAAACAAGATATTGAAAATTTGATGAAATATGAATGTTTAAAGCAATTAAATTTTCATTGTCCATGTGCGAGAGATAGCAACTTATAACCTTCATAATTTAAAACCCAAGTGATGTGGCAACTGATAAAAATTCCAGTTCAATATCTTAAACATTTAGAAAGATATCGGCCATCTAATGAGTTGTATTTTACTGATTCTTGAAGGTGGGATGAATCATAAAGAATTGTTCACAAAAAATGTGTTTTTATCATGAATCACACTGAACGATTGCAGGCAAATGTTGCAAATTTGTAAGCAATGCCTTAGAATTTGTCATCTATCTGAGAATAGGCCACCCAACTTAAGCCAGGGTCAAGATGAACAGATGTTTAGTATTATTAATGACATTTCAAGCAAGGGGTCAGTCATTATAATGGGAGATTTTAATTTTCCAGGAATTGATTGGAATAATTTTTACCATAGTAATAGCAGAGAAGAGGAATTCTTGAAAGTAATTGGCGACTGTTTTTTAGATCAAATTGTAACTCAGGGTACTCGACAGGACGTGATTTTGGATCTAGTTTTCTGTGATATGGAAAGTTCTGTTCAGAGGTTATGTGTAGGGGAACACATTGGAGACAGTGACCACAACAGTATTAGGTTTGGGATTAAATTTGATACGCACAAAGTAGAGAATTTTAGGTTTGTGCCCAATTTCAGAAATACTGATTTTGTGGCACTTAGGCAGAGTTTGAAAGCAGTTTTTTCTTCTGGATTGGACAATAGTGATGTGAATCTTCAGTGGGCAGAGTTTAAGGAAAAGCTAGCGAAAACGGTTGGGGATCATGTTTCTTTTAGGAGAAAGGGTGTCAACACTAAAATTTGGCCAATGTGGTTCTCCAGGGAAACTAAAGACGCTCTAAATTACAAGCAAGCTGCTTTTCATAGGTTTAGAGAAATTGGTCACAGTGCAGATAGGCTCCAATATTGTAAGGCAAGGCGTAAATTTAAGTATTTGGTACGGATTCAGAAGAGAGAGTTGGAGCAAAGACTGGCAGATAACATAAACAGGAATCCCAAGAGGTCTTTTGCATACGCTAATTCGGGTAAAGTTCGAAATAGTCATATTGGGCCACTGGTTGATGAGCACGGTATTTTAATTCAGGACGATAGTGATATTGCTAATGTTCTTAATAACTTTTTTCGAGTGTTTTTAACGATAACTGTATCTCAACAGTTGACACCAACAAGACACAAGCTATAGTACAGCTTGAGGACTTTGTATTTTCCAGGGATGACGTTTTACTTCATTTGAAAAAAATTAAAGAGACTAAGGCTCCGGGAGCTGATAATATTTATCCAAAAATTTTAGTTGAATGTGCGGAGGAATTAGCAGATGTAATTGCAAATATTTTCAATGCTTCTTATAACTCGGGGACAGTGCCAGAAGACTGGAAGCTGGCTAACATTACACCGCTCTTCAAGAAAGGGTCTAAAGAGAGTGCGGGAAATTATTGACCTGTGAGTCTAACTTCGGTGGTTTGCAAAATTTTTGAAATATTGATAAAAATTAAGATAGTAAATTTTCTAGAGACTAATAATCTATTGACTAGTTTTCAGTACAGTTTCAGGAAAGGTAAATCTTGTGCAACTAATTTATTATATTTCTATGACAAAGTTACCATGGCTTTGGACAATAAGAAACCTGTAGATGTTGTTTACATTGATTTTCAAAAAGCTTTCGATAAGGTACCGCATGTTGCTCTACTTAGCAAATTAGCTGATATAGGAATAGGAGGGAAAACTTTCATTTGAGTAAAAAACAGGCTGACCGGAAGGAAACAAAGGGTAGTTGTAAAGGGAACTTATTCTAATTGGACTGAGGTTCTAAGCGGGGTTCCTCAAGGATCAGTGTTAGGGCCTGTTTTATTCATTATTTTTATGAACGATGTTCACAAAAATATTTCTGGGAAAATGAATTGTTTTGCTGATTATGTCAAAGTTATGGGGACTAGAAAATGAAGAACAAGCAAATCAGCTGCAAGAGGATCTAGATCATATTACGGAGTGGGCTGATAAATGGGGTTTGGCTGTTAATGTTGGGAAATGTCAAATGCTACATTTAGGCCATGGAAATAAGTGTACAAGTTATTTTTTGCAAGGTTCAGTCATTAGTCAGGCAGAAAAAGTTACTGATCTGGGGGTCTTAATAAGTCAGGATTTAAAGTTTAGCCAACAGTGCAGCATTGCTAGTAACAAAGCCAATAAGATGCTTGGGTTTATCAATAGATCTATTTCAAACAAATCTAAAGAAGTTCTTCTGCCCTTATATAGAAGTTTGGTAAGACCTCATTTGGAGTATGCTGTTCAGTTTTGGTCTCCTTATCTTTTAAAGATATTAATGTATTAGAAAGGGTTCAAAGGTGGGCTATGAGGCTAATAAATGGACTTTCTCACTTAGACTACGATTCCAGGCTTAGAAGGCTAAAAATGTACAGTCTTGAGCAAAGAAGAGACCGAGGGGACATGATTCAGTTGTTTAAATTTATTAAAATGAAAGAAGTTACGGGGCTGAAGTTTAGCACTGAAAACAGGACAAGGACAATTGTTTTAAGCTATTTAAATCTCAGGCTAACATGGATATTAGGAAAAATTATTTTAGCAGGGTAGTGGAAGCTTGGAACAGTTTACCGGAAGAGGTGGTGGTAATGAGCAAGGAAGTAGATAGTTTTAAGAGGGGCCATTGATCTTCACTGGGGATTGTAAATTGACTAGGGCCAGTCTAGCTGGGCCCAGAGCCTGTTGCTGGTCGTCACTTTTGTATTTGTATTTGTTTTTTATCATTCAGTAAAATACAGCTGGGTTGCTCAGACACACCCTGTATATAAATTGAAGATAAAGCATAAAAGCTTAAAATTCTTACAACAGGAGATAGTTAAAATGCTAGAATAAATATCAGTAATCATTTCTATAATACAACATCTTTTTTGTGTACATCAAATATATATGAATGTAAATTTCAGTTTCATAAAGCAAAAAGTTGTTAAGCATTATACCAAAGAACATACACAAGAAATAACTTACAGAGATTGCACAACTTAAAAGAGAATGATTATCAATTTCTGATCTCATGGTCCTGAACAAAGCAAGTTTTTTGTCTTCATCTTCATAATACTTTTCTTCTTGCAACTGGAATGTCTCAGCTATACCCCCAGTAAAATCAATTAAAGCGTCACACAAGTTTCCTCCATCGAGTGATTCATAAGAACCAGCTACCCTGAAATAAGTTACACTTAATGTAGACGAGAAAATTAAATTCTAGTCACTTTTTGCATCTTTAAATAGTAAATAAGTAAAATGTCAAACAACTTGGGCAAAGTTAGAACATTTAGAAATTAATAAGCATTAATCAACTTTTAAAGAACAAAAATACAAAGGAAGAAAGTCTTTTAATACCTTTGAAAGAAAATTAAACTTCCACTTATTTTTTGCAAATTTTCTACAGTATATTCATTTAAAACATACAGTATACCCACTCAAGTTCCTTGTCACCCTCTGAATATTGGAATGGCAGCTGCTATCTCTATAAACATGGTGTCTAAGTATAGTAAATCAGATATGTTTTACCGAATGAGACCATTCACAGGGCCATCTTGTGGAAAACTGTAGAGTTAGCTTTCGTATCTCGAAAATGCAATGAGATAGGCAGGAAAAGTGAACTCCAAAGCTGTAGAGCAATATCGAGAAAGCATGGGTCCTTCTGATAAATGAGGCAAGACACCTCATTGACATGGATGTGGAAAATGGAACAGTTAAAACGTGCATTTTTGGATTTTTCGTGATTTCACATAAACGCCCCGAATTCATTTCTCTGACACCACAAAACTTGGACGGAAGGAGAAATAATAAGCTTGCTGGTAAAATATTACACTAAAATGTCCAAATAAAGGTACATTGTTACAGCTTGTAACAATGTCCTTTCTCTAGCTCAGATCATCTTCTCATGTCCCAGTGTAGGGAATCACAGAAAAATAAATGCAGGTTTTAGCATTCTATTCTTTGCATTGATGTTCACAAGGTATCTTTCCTTAGTAAATTGATGATGCTCTGTAACACACTTTTTTACTTTATCTCAATTCGTACTCAAGATAGAAACTCTAACTCTGCCTTTTTCTACCAGATGGCGTCTTAGGCAGTTTTATTCAGTAGCATATGCATATGACCACTTTACTATACCTAGACACCATGTTTATAAAGATAGCAGCAGCCGTTCCAAAATTAAAAGAGTGACAAAACTTTAACGGACATACTATATAATTATACACTACATATTTCATATTATGTGGCGTGTGTGTGTGAGCAGGGGAAGTAATTCAATTCTTTTCAAACAGGGATAAAGCCTTGTTTGAGCATGAATAAATGGGGTAATGTTGAAAATTCTTGAATGTTAACATGATATTTGAATAAATAAAAGCATTGACAAACTAAAGGCACTTGACAGATATGCAACATTGTAAGTTAATTTTTTGGGTTTATACAATTGTTTTTACCGAGTATATCCATTATTATTTTGCTACTGCATTATGATAAAACACAACTCATTTTACAGGGTTCATACTTCATTCAGATAAAAAAATTCCATGACTTTTTCATGACCTCAAAAAAAATTTTCATGACCATTTTACATGAAAAGAAAAGCACTATTTAATTTCAAACCTGTCAATTTTTGGAAATGAGCATCTGCTAAACTTCTATGTGAATGTCACTTCTTCATTGAAGCACTTACTTGTGATTGAAAAAATATCAGTGTACATCTAAAAACCTAAACTATTTTTAGTTATGACTAAATATAGTTTAAACTATTTTGTTAATTCATGTTTCTAAACCAGATATTTATTTTAAAAATGCATTTAGTAGTGAATAAATCTTCGGATTCAAATGTACTTGTTTACTCATTTGCACATTTTCAAATGCTTAAGAGAGCAGGGTTTGAAATAGGGTTCAATTTCTAGGGCGGAATGTCCCCCTTTACTTCAAATTCCAGGGGGATTTTTTGAATTTGGTGGAGAATTTTTATAAGTTCTGAAAATTTGTTTAGAATTTTTTAATAAATCATTTTTATTTTATTTTTTATTTATTCATTTTTAAATTATAATTTTTTTAGTGTAATATCAACCCCATTTTCAAATAATTATTCAGTAATTTTGCCGTTTTATTTTATTATTTCATTTTTAATAAACTATTTTACAACTAAGTAACACACACATACACAATTATTTTTTTAAATAGACCATTTCCTGGCTCTAATTATCTAAATGGGGTTCGGTCCCCGTTGATTAGAATAATATTTCTACTGCACAAAGACTTTTTTTCTGACGATCAAAAAGTTAAAAGTATAAAAAATTGCCTGTATACCTATTGAAAACAGACTGTCGTTTAAAGCAGTTTTTGGATCGCATTTCGAAAGGCGATCGGAATAGGTTGATGTCTGCGGATCGGAATCGGTTGATGTCGGCAGATCGGAATTCGTTGATGTTGGCGGATCGGAATTCGTTGATGCCGGCGAACCGGAATTCCTCGATGTAACTTGAATTGCTTTGAATTGACAGAAACTTTATTAATTTTTTTCCATCTTTCCAAAATGAAAATGGATTTTTAAATTTTTTTTATCTTCTCCGCTTTCCACGTCTGGGGTTCGTTATCAAGTTTAAGAATTTAGGGGGAGGGGGGGAATCCCGCACGGATCTTTGGATTGCGCAAGATTTACCGATTTTGTGCGCATTTCGCGCAATCCCGCGCTCTATTTCAAACCCTGAGAGAGTCAAATTCTAGAATATAGTGTTTGATTTCTGACATTGAACGTAGCAGTGGGTCACATGGATTAGTTTTTGTTAGACCACTAACTACAATTTTCACAGTTCCATCCTAATTTAATTTCAATCTATTACGTAGCCAAAGTGTGGCAACACTGTTTTACACTTTATTTAAATTTAATGTAAATTTCCTTTATATATATATATATATAATATATATATATATATATATATATATATATATATATATATATATGTGTGTGTGTGTGTGTGTGTGTGTGTGTTGAAATAAAATTGCAGTCACTTCTTGACTCAGAAAAGTTCATGTTTTTTACTTGTTAAACAAACTGATTCATGGCAAATACTGTGCATAGCTTTTAAAGCTAACAGTTTTGCGGACCACATGTTGAGCACTACTATTTTAGAGTATTAAAATTCCCCTATTTCTGTATTCCATCACCTGACTAAAATGATTATTTTCTAAAACTGTCAACAAACTAAGATAAACTCTGATAAACATTATAAAGTTTTTACGAGTGATGGAAACAAACTTGGATACAATTGAATTCCGTTTTTTGAGTGGCCGTGGCAAAATCTAGACTGTACAAGTTCGCTACTACAGAAAACAAAATATAAGAAGTGTTGTAAATAATGGTAAATTCAAAATGAGTGATGTCCAAGCAGTAAAATCACATTGCAGAAAAAGACCAGTGGCTGCTACTAGTGATGTGGATCGGATAAATACCCAGCGGGTAGGTAAATATTTTTTGGGTATTTACCCAAGGCCTGGGTAAATACCCAAAAACTGGGTATTTTTCAAAAAAATGCAAAAAAAGTGAATGGGATTTTTAAAAAAAGATCTAAATATTAAATAATTGGTAAAACTGATACATACATATGTATTACACAGTTTATAATATTTTTTATTGAAAAGACTTGATGAAATCATGAAAGAAACATATCGTGAACCAACCAAAGAATCTTTCCTTTCAATGTCATAATTGGAGAAGTATAAGCAATTCATTATGAACTTCAGGATTTTAAAATCATAATCTAGGTTAGTCATATCCAAAATGAAAAAAAAGGAAGCATGATGGATGTTTGGAAGAATAAACTGAGAAGTTATTAAGACTATGGTGTTATTTATTTTATTGATATTTAAGTGATAACATGGAAAAAATATAGAAACAGTTTTCACATTAATAAGCAAAAAAAAAAAAAAAAAAGCAAAATATTCTTTTCTGTTGCCTTGCTCATTTGCATTTGCTCCCCTGTAGGGTGGGAAGGTAAATATTTTTTTGGGTATTTATCCGAAGGCAGGGTAAATCCCCTACTAATTGCGCATTTTGCAAAAAAAATTTAGGTAGTATTAAAAGGTGACTATTTGCTTTTTTGAACACAAACCCTGAAATAAAAGATTAAAAATTTTAAATGAATTTTAAATGGTTATGTATATTATGTGTGTATAAATTTTTGGGCAAAAATTTATTGTTTTGTATATGATTGGTTGTATATATACATAATGGAATACATACAGAAAAGTATTGTAAATGAATATAAATTTTTGAAATAAATACCCGGGTATTTACCCATTTTGGGTATTTACCTGGGTATATACCCTGGGTATTTACCCCTAAAAATAAATACCCGGGTATTTTACATCACTAGCTGCTACACAAGTGGATGCAATGAGATTTCAAAATTCAGATTTGTTTTTGAGATTGTTCAAATTTCCAGTTTTATTGGCTTTTAATGAGCAATACTACTATATCATTCTAGATTTCTAATGCTCTTTAGCTACTGTTGCTTCTTCTCTGCCCAAAACATTTTCCCATGACTTTAAATAATTTTCCATGACTTTGAACGAAAATTTCAAATTTCCATGACTTTTCCAGGTCTGAAATTTGCTGTTTTTTTTTTTTTTTTTCATGACTTTCCAGGATTTCCATGACCCCTACGAACCCTGATTTTAACACTTAGTTGCTGTGCGACTGTAAAAACAAAAATGGATATTACATATTAATTGCATGTAACCTTTTTTAAATTATCACTAACTTTTAAATTAAACAATTCATTCAAAATCAATATAAAGTGAAACTACATTACGGGAGGATAATAGCATTACAAATCAGTAACTTAGGTAATTTGCATGTAATGCTAACAACAATATATTTTTAACTGTTTATACAAAACATATTCTATACAAATAAATTATCAAAACTTACTTAGCATATGCTTTTTCTAAGAGTGCACCCCAAAATTCATTTTTATCTCTCGACTTAATATAAATCAGTTCACCAGCAACTGTTGGTAATCTATCATCAATCACAACATCATACCATCCATCAAATAACCAAAATCGAAAGTGAAATATTCCAGCATAGTTTTCAGGCTGTTCATCATTCCACTCTTGAACTTCCATATCAGGGATTACCTTATTAATAAATAAAAAAAAACAATAAATGCACAAATTGTTTTGAAAAAAATCCAATTTTTAATTAATTTTCCTGATTATAAATTGTTAAACTCTTCTTTATCTGCTGGGAGAACAAAACTTCATACTATTATACATTATTTAGTTACAATGGATACCTTTGTGTGGTGACAGGAGCAGAATAATCCCAACATAGTCCATGCGTGTCGTAACAGGTGACTATAGTGGATACCCAATCTAAGGAGTGAGGCCTTGTGTTTATGGATAGATAGCATCTGTACGATGTCTTAAACGATCCCCTCCTAAACCGAGTGAAACCTAATTGTAATTAGCCTTGCACTCGTACAGGGTGGTTGTGCGGATTTTGACCTCTTGCCACTTCCCAATTCCCAGCTCCTATGGAGTTGGATACTGGCTTGAAAGAGAGAACCAGCAACCTTGCAGCCCATCACTGGGCCACCATTCCAGAGAAGGTATAGGAGAAACCAAACTTCTTCGGGTCGGAGGTTTCAACTCCTTCCCTTGCACAAACTGCTGCATCTTAAAGAATAAATGCAGGTCAACCACAACCCTGTGCTCAAGCAGTGTATATGTTTAAAATAGCTGTTATGAGAGAAACCTTCCTGTCGGAGAGGTTAACCCGCGATGACATTGAACATATACAACTTGTCATCCTTAGGATGACAGACGTGATTCTCTCCACTGAGGATTACGTGGCAAAAATGCAAAAGGCTTCTCAACAAAAATAGTATTAAGAATGCTTTTGGTCTTCTTACTGATCTTTACAACTTAAAGTGGCACCTTGCTACAATGGGTGCCAGTAATGATCCTATTTGCAGAGGTTGCGTATTTAAGGAAGAAACTATTGCTCTCACCCTGTGTGATTCTGAAATGTTTCCTGCCAATAGGTTTGAACACCTTAGTCATCATTTGCTTGAACCAAGAGAGATTCATGATATTCCTATTAGGTGTTTGCTGAATTTTGCTTCAGCTACTGGTCTGTTTTAAGACATCTGTTTGGAGACTAGTACAATAGACCTCTGGTCGCAGTGCGTGGTTCAGTTAAGCCTCCCCCCTCCTTTCATTCATTTCATACAATGGATACTGAAAAGTTTTAAAACAATTTACTCATTACCTTTTTTTACTTGAAAAAAAAAACACATGCACTTCTCTCTCTTTTATATATATATAGGGGAGACCGGGGCAAGATGACGAATGCCTTATTTTTTCCGTTTCCCCCCAGTTAACAGCATCTACTGCACACTACTGGCTTTCCTATCTGCTGTTCGTTCAGTAATAGTATAGAGACGCTGAAATCGCCATATTTGTGTTAGTTCTGAAGCTCTGATTGTTCACCGTTGCCACGATCTAACTTTTATGCATTTGTAAATAAGCTCTGCTACAGATACAGATAAGTTATATCGTGTCTCTTTAGTATTTATGAGTAACTTAGTTTAAATACTACCTATTACCAAGAATAAATGTCAATTAATCGCCTTCTCTTATGGCAATGGAGAAGAATCCGTTCAAACAGGCAGTCCGGGGCAAGATGACGGGCCGAAACGCGGGGCAAGATGACGAGGTCGTTCTCTTGCCCCGTGTTTCGGAATTTATTAAAAAACTATGTTGTCCATTTTATTAAATTCTGTAAACGCTTATTTGTCTGTGTGTTTGTTCACGCAACCTTGCGTTTCTATATCCTCTGAGGTTCAAGGACGCATTGAATCAAGGGAGGTGTCGTTCGAAAGCCGGTGAACAGAGGCTATTTATAAACTAGTTGACCAAATGACTAGTAGACTGAATTAAACCAAGCAAAAAATCTCCTGCTCTGTTGATTATTTACAATCACAAATCTCACATAACTTTGCAGACTATCTTATATTGCAGTGAAAAAAACATTATCATGTGGTTGGGTTGCCCCCCCACACATCGCATCGTTTCTAGCTCCTGATGCGTCATTTTTCTGCCCATTGAAAACCTACTATAGCCAAGCATATAGCAACTTTATGGTCATTCATCTAGGACAAACTATCAGAGACAAAAATATTGGTGGGCTTTTGAGCACCGCTTAATTCAAAGCAGCTACAGTTGGAAATGCCAATAAAGGGTTTAAAGAATGAGGGATCGAGTCTCATAATTCTCTTGTTTTTAGCGGACTATGACGTTGCTGGTGATGAAACTGAGAATAATTGTTAATCCTCAGACCTTGGGAGTAGAAGACTAACATATAAACCCTCCAGACGAAGCAGAAGTTATGGCAAATGCTGATTCCGATGCACCAAAGAAGCCTGTTAGTGTTTCTGATTTCAATGCATTGCCTAAAGCAACACAATTTGAGGGGGGGAAAAAGCCGAAAACTGAGCTCAAACATTCTTACAAGCACACCCATCAAAGAAATGTCAGAACAAGGAGCAAAGTGGAAGGACAAAAAGGATTATTTAAAAAACAGGGAAAATAAGCTCGTGAAGCTAAAAAGGGAGTAAAAAAAACTCAAACTAAGTTCCTTTAGGTCCAAGTCTATTCAATTCATGTCAAGCAATTCAGTTGCATCAACTTCAAAGAATGGTTTTATAAGATGCCCTGCTTGTAAAGAGGAATATTGTGACCCTCCAACATAAGAACGGACCCAGTGCTGTAAAAATCAAGAGTGGTGGCATGAGGCATGTTCCAGTTATGAAAATGGCATTTTTATTTGTGTCTATTGTTCCCTGCACAACTTAACACTTCAACATTACGCTCCAATGGATTATGCTTAATTTGATACTTTGTAATATGTAAACACAGAGTTATCACTTTTAAAAGTAGGTAACATATTCCAAACATAAAATTTGTTCAACCTTTTTCAACGTTGTCATCTTGCCCCAAGGTCAAAGTCATCTTGCCCCAGTACTGGGGCAAGATGACGATTTGTTAAGGTCATGAAAAAATAAAAATATCCTTCGTTATTTTTATTTGAAAAATTAAATGGTAATATATTTAATGCCACAAAGGATTACTCTAACAGCTCATGTGAAATTAATTTTACTATCCTTGAAAATAAGTTAATAAACAACAAAAATTGTTAACATAGTCATCTTGCCCCGGTCTCCCCTATATATATATATATGAACCAAAGAGATAAAAAAAAAATTACTAATTAAGAACACATCCTGAATAATGTGTTCTACTGACTAAAGAACATCAATGTAAGGATTTTTTTTTTTAAATCTAAGGATATCAAACCAATGAGTTTAGAAGGTCAGGAGTCAAGTTATATTAATTCCTGATTTTTTGAAAGTTGTTAATCAGATAGAGAAAAAAAATAAACGTTTTAAGGGGAAGGGGCAGTCAATAAGACTATAGAAACATAAAGACAAAACTTACGAAAAAACAAATAAATCTTTAAATTTTTCAATATTGTCTTTTTTTTTAAATTCAATATACTTTCTAAATGTTTTTCCAACTTATATAAATAACCAAAAAAGCAAGATTTCTAAAGGTCCATAAAATTAGCATATGTTTGAGCGATGATATAGTAGAGCAACCATTTTTTCAAGTTTGGAAGTAAAAAAAGTCAGTTGGGGTTAAATCAATCACCACAAATAAATCAAACAGCTGTGTATTCATGTTTTGTCTTGATGGGAAAAGATCTCATTTTTCTTCAAACTAAAACTTTTTAAAATGTCTTTGAGAAACCTGTATAATAATGACGTATAATTCTCTCTAGCTAGTGCTTTTCCATCAGTAATCAGTGTAGATGATTTTGTACAGATCTCAAAAAAAAAAAAAAAAAGCTGTGGCCACTACACTGTGAGCTAATTTACCCATCTTTCCCTTCTTTGAAGCCTATGTAGCTTCAAAAACCACTATTTCGAATATTTCTTTGTGCCTGAAGTGTATTAGTGTACAGATGTTTCATCCACAGCTCTCCATTGAAGCAAACTTCAAAGCTGTGAGAGAAAAGTGCTGAAGCAACCTCAGAATCGACTATGCAATTGAGTTTGGTCTCTACTGAGAGGAAATATAACACACAGCTTGCAAAAAAACATTTCATGCCCTCACACCCAATTTTACATAGCAAATCGAAAGTATTACTTTGTAATATATGATGTCCACATGACTTTTACCTATTTCAAGCATTTCAGTTCATTGCAGGGGCGTGCGAAGAGCTTCAGTAATGGGGGTAGCCTAGGGGTTTAGGTAACTACTGGAAAAAGGGTGCAGCGCAATGGGGGGGGTCAAAAAATTAAATGAATGTACGAAATTTGTTGCATCTGAATTTATTCAAAAAACATCTTAAATATAGAGAGAGGATTTAGCTTCTGGTTTAAAATGGAGTCAGAGAATCAAAACTAGATCTAAATATCAGAAATCTGAACCAAATTGCAAGCATGAGATTAATTCAAACATGGGGGGTAAATTTTTGAAATTGCAGTCTTAAAAAAAAAATGCATTTTAGACTATCTTTGGTTATTTTAGGGGGAAGAGGTTCCGAGACGCTTCCTCCGTCCATTTTTCAAAACTTTTTAAAACGCAGCTGTTATCTCCGATTGTTTTGAGAATAGACGCGGGCAATGATCCACTCATGAAAGGATCATTCATTCTTTTGATCTGTTCATTTAGTAACTCGTTCATTTGAATGACTTCGTTTATTTTTGAAAGTTGTAGATCATCTCTTTGCACCACATACTCAAGTACATTCAAAAAGTTTCATTAGATCAGTAGTATTCTTTGAAAGAAAAATAACTAAAATCATCTAAAAGTACGAAAAGATACCTATGAAAAATGATTTCAAAGAAAACTGAATTCAGGTTTAGATGTACTAAGCAATTCTAGTTCATTTTGAAAGGTATTGGTTCATTTTGAAAGAAAGGCTGCTGGTTCCAAAAATCGTATATTCCATTTCAGCATGTCACAAAATTAGGGAATTAAATTTTACTGTGTAAAAAAAAAAATAAACTGCAAAATGAATTTTGCAAAATCGAACCTACGATAAATAGTGCATTAATTTTAAATTGAAATACCATATCGCCAAGTGTAGTATGGTCACAGGTGAAATAAAACAAAATATAATTTTGAACGTGTACTTGGGGTTACATTTTAAAATATGAAAACCACAAAATAAATAAAAGAAAGAACTACAAAAAAAATAATAACAATGAAACAGGCTATAATACATCAAACACGAGGATTTAAAAAATATTATGAAAACTAAGTACGTTGAATATACATCAATTTAACAAAAATATTCTAATGATAAAACTTCTGCTTTGCAAAAAAAAAAAAAAACTGGCGTAAATTGTTGAAACTGACCTTTTTTTTTGATAACAAAACAAACATTTGTCAATCACGACATCAACCGAAACAAAAAAGAGGCGATTCCTTCAAATAGTTTTTCCGGCTACAGCACTGTATACATACATATAGTATTACCAATAGAACGAAAAAAGTAACGACAAATATACTGGTAGCTCAGCTGGGGGGCGGGGTGTCCTGATCAGTGAGGCACCAGACTTGTGACTGCAGGGTCCCGGGTTCGATCCTCGCTGGTTCAAGATCCATTCTCTTCATCAATGTTGATTGGGGAGATGTTAAAAATGCTCGTAGTTACAAAGTCCTCCAAGTGAAACACTACCTTTGGGGGTGCTGGACATGGGATTTCTCGGTCTGGTTCAAAAAATCAAAGCTGTCTTCAAGGTCCCATCCCACTGGTTAAGCCACAAATGGTGGCAGGTACGGGGGACTCCCTCGTTACCTGTCTCTGTACGATAAACTGTGTGCAAAGACTAGTAAGCATCCTTACTTTATGAGGCCTTCTGACTGGATGTTAAAACAATTCAGCTTTAATGCCAATTATAACATTGTGTTTCCGTCCAGAGAGCAATGGAAGGATGTACAGGATATCATTGGCAATGCACACGAAATCTGGTTTACAGATGGTTCCAAGATTGCGTCTGGAACTTGTTCTGGTGCATATTGCAGCAGCAATAACACTAATCTGTGCTTCTCTTTAGGGAAGCTTGCTACTGTCTACCAGGCAGAAACTTTAGCCATATTGGCTTGTGTAAACAACTGCCTAGATCGTGGCCTAAGCGGGAAGGTTATCAGAATATTCTCTGATAGCCAAGCTGTGTTGAAAGCTCTCAATCGTAACTGTTTTACTACCAAAACAGTTTGGGAGTACCATAATGCACTGGTAAGACTAGCTGGCAGTAATAGGATCTCCCTTTACTGGGTTCCTGGTCACCGTGATATTGTAGGTAATGAATTAGCAGATCAGTTAGCATCAGAATATTCTCTGATAGTCAAGCTGTGTTGAAAGCTCTCAATCGTAACTGTTTTACAACCAAAACAGTTTGGGAGTACCATAATGCACTGGTAAGACTAGCTGGCAGTAATAGGGTCTCCCTTTACTGGGTTCCTGGTCACCGTGATATTGTAGGTAACGAATTGGCAGATCAGTTAGCTAAACAGGGCTCCAATATACCGTTTATGGGACCCGAGCCTGTCCTCTGCCTCCCCTACAATGCAGTAAGAACTACTGCAAAGAACCTTCTTATGGATGAATCATATGGCCTGTGGCTTCAGTCCGAGTCTCAAAGACAGGCCAAGACTCTGAACCAGCAGCCTCCCTGGCTCAGGTCTAAGGAACTGCTTAACTTGAGCAGGAATGAGATCAAGAAGTCTGTTGGGTTACTAACTGGACACTGCTCTCTTAATAGGCACCTTAATTTGATGGGTGTTGCCGACAACCCTTCGTGTAGAGGATGTCATATGGCTGATGAAAGCTCAATTCATGTGCTATGTGAATGTGACTTCTACTCTGCACAAAGATTTGAGCACCTGGGATACCACTATGCAGATCCCTGGGAACTGCCTAGAATTTCGGTTAGGCAACTGCTGAGATTTATTTCTGTTACTGGGCTCCTTTAGTTGTCTAAGCAGGGATAATACAATAGACCTGTGGTCTCGGTGCTCGCGCTGTTTTCAAGTGCCCCCCTTTTCACTTCATACTTCATACAGGGGACTCTAGTTAAAAGTGGTAGCTTAGTTCGATACTGGATAATTTTTAAAAAAAAAGATCAACCCAATTATTAGGGAGCTTTAAAATTACCCATACCATTGAGAACAGAAAAGAAACGCAACACTTTTTTAAATGGGGGAAAATTAGACAGTAATAGGGTAACAGCACCAGTAAAGCTCAAAACTCGCGGTCGCCAGTAGCCAAATGCGACCAATTATTTTCACTTCAGTCGCCAATGTGGCTACCATTCGCCAAGGCAACCTTCCCTGACCTATAGTCTTGACATTTGACCTTTCCCAAATTCTTTTGTCCACTAAAAGTTCGGCTATGGTATCGCCGGGGATGAAGGAGGGAAGGGGGGGAGTATTGTCCAATTGTGGCTAATTGTGCTATGTGTTCTTGTTCTCAGTAGAAAACAAAAATCGCAATCAAGACGACAAATTTGTTACAAAACTTCTATTTCGAAAACTCGGCTTTCTTTACACACGATCGTAAAAATAGAAAAATTTCATACACCAATTTAGTAAATTATGCTTTTTTGATCTTGAATTCATTTTTCAACTTTATTTCTCCTTAACAAATGGCTATTTCTTCGTTTTGAAGTATTTTTAAACTACGCGTTTTCAAAATGGCGTCGTGTTGTTATTGTTCATTTTTACCAGTTAAGACGAAAATGTCCTTTCCGAAATAAAAAGAATTGAAAAGAATTAATCTTGTACATTTGGTTTACATATGAATAAACAAAAATGGCACCTTTGAGTCAAAATGCACCGAGACAAGGTAAAAACGATATCGCTAAAAAAAAATTTTTTTTGGAAGATTTTTGATTTTTTGTTTTAATCATATTGTTTGTTTTTCCTTTTTTTTCTTTTTAAAATATAAAACCTACTGGAGGAGAGGATACATCCGTCTATTTACTTTATTTCTCCTTAAAAAAGTTATTTTTAAGTTTCGCGGTAAATTTTCAAAATGGCGTCCCGCCTTTTCAAACTGGTGCCGCGTTGTAGATTGTCCATTTTCACCAGTTAGAAGAGGAAAATGTGTGTTCCAAAATAAATAAAGAGAAGTACAATCATATTTATAAAACACATAAATAATAATAAAAAAATGGCACCCTTGCGTCTAGAGAAGGTGGAAAGAATACGGCTGAAACCCTTTTTTTCTTCTGCTGGATCTTTAATTTCATTTTTTGTTTTTTTTTTTTCGTTTTGTTTTATATTGTTTACCTTTCTTTTATTTATTCATTCTTTTGACACCCAGGCTTCGATTTTCATAAAATTCTGCATGCATTTGTAAAAACAAAAAAAAAATATTTTTGTAGAATCGCAAATGGTTTAGGTTTTACATTCTGTTCCAAGTTTTTGGTATTTTGTTGTTTTCTTTATCAAGGACCTAACTCGTATTTTGGTTGAAAGCTGTGATGTTTCTAGAAGTTTTGAAAGCTGAAAAAAAAAAAATAATAATCTTTTTTATTTATTTTTTTATCGTGATGTGTTTTGCTTAAAGATAAATTAATGCAGATTATAGTTTGCAAAAGATGTGTTAAATAATATCTGGGCATGGGTGCCCGTTCTCCCCAAGTTCAATTCCTCCCTCCCTCCAAAATTTTTCCTCAACCCTCTTTTTATTTTTTATTTTTAGCTCGCTTTTTATTTTATTTATTTTTTTAAATATTTTTTATTTACTTATTTATTTTTAATTATTATTTTATAAGAAACGTTCTTTGCTACGCCAATGACATATACACTCATACTAAATAAATAAACAGAATAAAATAAATTAAATAACTTAAATTAAAATAAAGTTTGGCTATCATTTTTTGAGATTTGGCTACCATTTTGTGAGGATCTGGTAGCCATTGGCTACCAATTCAAAATTTGAGTTTTGAGGTATAAGCACCAGTAACAGACAAGGGCTCAGTAACAGACAGTTGTAAGTTTGGATTTAAATAATGAGAATTTTATGCGGGAGAAACTGATGTTGCTGCAACCCATGAATGAGGCGGAACCAGCTAGTGTTATCACAGTGAATTTTATGAGCCAGTTGGTATTTACACGGCAGTGGAAGAAGGTTATGAACAGCCACCACGAGGTCTGTCGGTATTTCGTGTTCATTTGAATTTAATAAGGTTTTAGATCTGAAAATAAAGAACTTTTTGCTCATTTTGAAGAGAAAATGGAGAATTCTGTCTATTACTCATCCTTTCCTAATCCTATCTGTTACTGGACATCATCAGAATTGTCGGTGTCTGTTGCTGGGGCTCGGACCTTTTTTCGAAATTGAGCAAATAAAAATAGAATTAACTAATCCAGAAGATCCAGAAGCAGCCAAACTTTAGATGATATGTAGTTGCATGAGAAAAAAATACTTTTAAAAGTCTAAATGCATTATAAAAGGCTTAAAAAACTGAGTTAACCTGAGAGTGATGTATTAAGTATGTCTGTTACCGGTGTTGTTACCATAATCCTTATTAAAAATCTCTGAATATTGAATGTTAAATCAAGCAACTTGGAAGTCGTCAAGTAAAAAATCAATATAGATGGTAGTAATTGATAGGAGGAATGTTATAGAAGACAAAATGATCACCAAAAAAATGAATTGCAACCATTAAAGAAAGGTGATGAATGTTATAGCAGAAAGTAAAAAGGTTCAAAATGAAGACATTGCACTGCACTGAGAAAAAGGAAATTTGAGGTTGATTCAGATTTAAAAATTTGAAGATGAGTGTAATCCGAAAAAAAAAAAAGCGATTTTATCACAAGTGCATCCGTACAATGTTCCAAACTGATTTCCATTCAAAAGAACGGTCCTTCATTTTTTAGGTGAACGAACAGATCCGTTCGTTCATTTTAAGTGTTCATTCTTTTTGACCTGTTTCTTCATAAACGACACATCCCTAGTTGAGAAGTGGTCGGTTAAAGGGCTCTTCCTTAGAAATTGCTTGAAACTGTAGCTCCAACATAATGCAATTTCAGATTATCTTTGATGATGTGGGGAGGAGAAATTCGGGGGCTCTACCTTGAAAACTTTTCTAAACTGATCGAAGAAAACACAAAGTTTAAGACTATCTTCAACGATGTTGTCGAGGGGAGACGCTCTACTGAAAAAATTCCAAAGTTAACTTTTAAAATGCAGTTTTTATAGGATTTTTTAACGATAGTAAGCGGAAATATTCGTGGACCCTTACTCATTTTTTTCCGAAATTTAAATTCCAGAAATGCAATTGTAGATGATCTTTAATGATGTTATCAGGGAGTTTGAATGCTCTCCCTCGAAAAATTTTTAAAAATTGAATCTCTAAAATAGAAATTTTATAGACGTTGAATGATGATATTAAATTGAGGAGTGGTTCGACGATCTCCAGAAAATTTTACAGATTGACAGATTTTAGACAATTATTAATGATGAATAGGGTGCGTTTCTCAGGGATTTGAGTGGGAGTGCATTCTTTGAAGCTTTTTGGAATTCCGGTAATTTCCATCCTGATATTTTTATTTGTTTGAAGTTTGAGCGTTTGCGGTCACAGTAAAACTAGTTTTAGTGTTTTAGATTGATGTGGCACCATGTCACAGGATTAGCTCTCGCCAACGCCAATGGTGCCACAGAAAAAGGGGATGTAGTTTGCCAAGGTTATTTTTTAAAATATTATGAGCTTAAAGTTGATTACTTTAATGATTTTTTTCGGAGATTAGCAACAAATGAGCGGAAGGAAAAAAGAGGCAATCCGTAATGTCACTCATCAAGAAAAAATTTTGTATATGTGCTGCAATTTCCTGGGTCTGCTCCCCCACACTGCAGTGGCGTATCTGAGAAGGGTTACTAACGGTTTTCCGTCCCAGATAATCTCTTTTTTTTTTCAAAAAGCGGGTGGCACTCGCCAAGGGAAAATAAATATTCTGAAAAAATTATTCAAATAAGACGCAATATATGTTACAAATTAAAAGGGGAGAAACTCCTCCTAGAAATATTACAAAAGATAGACTAAACCTGCTTTTTTAAAGTGAATTGTCTTCCCCTCTCTCGCCAAAACCATTCAAGATCCTCTTAAACTTTGGCTTCAATTTCATAAATGTTCCGAATGATAATCTCTGAAAACTTGTCCCCTAACGAAGGTTGGCCAAAATAACATTTTTGGAGCTTCAATTTCAGGGAGAATTGAATCCCTTTTCCCTCTAACATTACATGAAATCACCTAAAACTGCATTTTTCAAACAATAACTTTGAAAAAAAACTAGGGGAGAACATCCGGTACCACCCTGTCAAAAATAGTCGAAGATAATCTACAATTGCGTTTTTATAAATTCAATTGCAAAATTTGCAGGGAGAGGGAACTCAAACCTCTCCTCCTATTATCAATGATCATTTAAAACTGCGTTTCTTCAACAACAATTTCGAGAGTTTTCAAGAGGAGAAATCCCTGGATCCCCCTACTTCAGCAACAATATTTTACTTATGATTAGATTCTAATGTTTCATAGTAAATTGCTAATGCTATTTTCATTAATGAATTTCTATGAAACGATATGGGGGGAGGGCACTATCCTTAAAGTTCCCCAGAGACACTAGACCCCACAGGAAAGCCACAGAGCACCTTAAATTTTTCACATGAGCATCTTCCTTTTCGCTTTCATGAAAAGTTTGATGTTCCTTAATATTTTTTACTGAGTGTCAAAACGTTATGAATTTCGTGTAAAAGGGAGTAAAAATATATTTGAAGGGTGTCAAAAAGAACTCTCATTCAAATTTATACCTGGCTTAATTTCACGAAACATAAGTTCTTGCTCTCTGCAGCACCGTTTCAGGAAAACAATTTCTTTTTAAATTAATATACCATAACTGAAATGAGTATAGTTGAAGAAGAAATGATGAAGGCTGGGTGTGTGATGTAGAAGCTGGTTATGAGAAGCTTCTTTTGCCAGCTATCCACAGCCACCTCAGTCTCATTTCAACCTCCTGCACATTACAGCAAAACATTATAGAGCTTGGGACTTATAACTTATTTTTTTTTTTTATTTATTTATTTATTTATTTGAGCCAATGGGGGTACCAAGGTACCCCTGGTGAACCCTGTAATTCAGAAGTTATTTCCATACTTTAAAATCGCATATTTTTTCGAATTTTTCAAAATCATAAAAATAGCCCATAAAGCTGATAAATCAAAGTTCAACTCACATAGCCTCACTAGATAACTATTCATTTATTCTGTAACACCACTTATTTCTTACTGGTGAAATACCAGCCCTCAAAACTAAAGTCTGCAAATGTCCCAAGTTAGGGTAGTGGCTGTAGCAAATACCTTTGTGACCAGTGGCGGATTTGTTAAAGAAATCGGCCTTGGCATAAAGGGATGAAGCGGCCCCATAGCTCCTTTAGACACTAATTTTTACCAAACGATTAGGAAATGATATGAATTAAATATGAGGAAATTATTCGTAAAAATTAGATACCTTTTTTCAAACAAAATTTAACAGATGGGATCCTTTTCTGTGTTTTAAATGTGAACAATTGATGCAAGATAAGCAATGAGCCGAATTTTAATAATTTTTGGCTAGACAACGAAACGTGAGGGATTGTTCACAAATAATCTGTTCTTATCATGAATTCACTCTGCAACAATACCACGTAAGTTGTATATAAAAGATACTTTCACAAAAATATATTAAATTATATAAATATAAATTTTTGATATATTTTAAAATTATTTCAGAAATTTATAGCTTATTCCCAGCTATTTACAATGAAAGATGATCTAAAATGTGTTTTTGTTTCCTCAATTTGTTGCTGGTCCCTTAAATGAATAGCAGACATAATTGTTATTGGAAAATGACACCTAGAAGTACTTTTTATGTGAAAAAAATTACCGAGCAATTGGTCTTTTATTTATCGAGAAATCTGTAAAAATGTGAATTTTTGAAAGTGTTCCAATACTTTTAGTCATACAGTGTACGTACATATATATTCTTTGTTTTATTTATATAGACTAGCTACATTGTCCAGCTTTGCATGGTGTACCTTGAAAATAAAAGTTATGTCAAGTGACCTTTGTTCAACAATAGGGCTTCAATTAGATTTTTAAAAAAACTGTCAAATTTCCAGTCAAAATAATCATTCTCTAAGAGAGAAAATGACAAATAAAAAATTCCGAATAAATTAAATGCAACCCTCCATAAATACAACTAAAATCCTTTAAAAAAAGAAAAGAAAGAAGAAAGAAGATAAATCGTCAAGTAATAATCAAAAGGTGAAATTTTTGCCTCAAAACAAAAACAAAATTTTATTAAGTCACAGCCGAGAAAAAAATGTGGCAGCCTTCTAAAAGTTAATTTAAAATGAGATAGCGCAAACAATAGTTTTCCGATAAGAAAATAGAATTCCATTAGGCTTAAAAGTGCTTCTTAATTTTTTCCTGGTGATTTCACAGCCTTTTTTTTTTGAAATTCGTAGAAACCAAGTTACCTGTATGGGTATTTTTTGTGGTATTTCAAATGGGAGCTGAATTAAAGAAATCAGATAATTATTTTGGGTAAAAAGAGCTATTTAATGCTATTTTCGGCCTTTAAAATTAAAATTTGAACGCTTCAGGGGGTTTTTTGGCTTTTGAAAACCACCCTACATTAGAGATGAGTTCGAGCTCATTTTTGAGAGCCCGGGCCCGCCCAAGCCCGAAAATTTGTAACCGATCCCGCCCGAGCCGAGTGATATTGTCTCGAAGCAAGATCCAAGTCCGCCCGAGCCTGAAGGAAACTTTCTTGTATCAAAAACTGAGCCTTCTACAGTCTGACATGATCTCTCTGTTAATGAAAAATGTTATGTCAAATGTTCTTCATTAACAGAAGTTTCTAAATTTTCTTAAAATGTTCCACTTCAAATGCATTACTGTATGACATATTGCAATAGTAATGGCAAAAAAAAAATAAAACACTATAAATAAGCGTTAATTAATAATTTTTTTTGGGGGGAGGGGTAAATTTGACATTGATTGAACTGATTTAAATGTTCCTTTCATTTTCTCACAGTAGGAAAATGTTTATTTGCTTTGAATTTGTATGGAGATTGAATATCCGTGCTTGAGCACGAGCCCGAAACCTATTTTCGATTCTAGAGCCCGCTTTGGGCCCGGGCTCGGACTGTCGGCAGTGGCGGATGGGGCAACATGAACCGGCCCTGGCATTTACAGGCCAGCCGGCCCCTTAAGACTTGCTCCTTGAAGAGGAGACGCTCCCACCGTCCTTGAGTTTTTTTTTTTTTTTCAGATGTAAAAGATAGAGCGGATACATCTTCTAGTTTTAGTATGGAGTCACCATTAGAATTTGAGTATTCAAATTAGGAGAACTGCTTTTACGAATGTGGAGAAAAATAATCAATAATACGAACACCTGCATAGTAAAACTCAATATTCTTGTTGATGATATTAATTTAAATGATCTTGGGAGATGTTTGCGGAAGGAGGTATTTGTAGAATTCCCCCAAAACTTTTTCAAAATCAGAGCTCTAAAACATATGCGTAAGCAATGTTTTGAAACACTAGAGGGGAGAAAGGCCTTCAGGAATTCTTTCTGGGCAAAATTTCTCAATTGAAGTTCCCAAAGCGACAATTTAGGTGACAAATGATGATCTTTGGGGGGGGGGGAGGGCTATGTTTTTTGAAATTGAAGTTGTTGAAAAAGTTTGTTACCTATAAATTGCCCCCTCCCCTCCTAAAGTCAATATCTGGAGGTCTTATGTGCAATAACGATTGATGAACAACTTTTCACGTGATATCGCATGAAAAGAGAATGTATAATTTTGATGAACGTCTTTAAACTATCTTAGTTAATGAGAGCAAAGATCCGGTGTCTCCCCCACCCTTCAGGGAATTTTTTTAATTATTTATATTAAAAATACATTCTAGATGATCTTAGGTAATGTTTGGGAGAGAAGAGGCTCGAAGGTGCTCTCCAGGAATTTTTTCGTAATTGAAATCTAAAGAAAGGGATTGTAGGTCTTCTTTGATAACGTAAAGGGGACCGACAATTCTTGGAAACTAAAACTTAAAAAATGTTATTTCGTCGACTTTCAATGACGTGAGGGGGAGGAATTTTCGGGACATAACTTGGAATTGAATCCCATAAAACGAAATTTGAGAAGACCTTTAGTGATGCTGGCGAGCGTCTTGGGAACAAAAAAATTTCTAAGTTAACTTTTAAAATGCAGTTTTTGTCGATCTTTAGTAATGGTAGTGGGTGAAGCTGTTCAGGGGCCTTCCTTCGGTAATTTTTCGAAATTTGAATTCTAAAACGCAGTTCTAGATGATATTCGCTGATGTTACCAAGGGTTCAGGGGCTCTTCTTAGAAATATTTTCGAGATGGAAGCCCTAAAAAAGATATTTCATACCATCTTTGATGATACAAGGGGGAGGAGAGATTCGATGACCTCTGAAAAATTTCTTAATTGTAGTTGTAAAAAACTAAATTTTAAATGATCCTTAAAGATGGGCTGGAGGTGCTTCTGCAGGATTTGGGTGATCACTCTCCTGGAAGCTTTTCGAATTTGAAGTCCTAAATACGAATTGTAAGCCATCTTTGATAACGATAGGGTGATATGAGATGGGACAAATATTTTTTCAAATATCGCCTTTAATCAACACTATGCTTCACTGTAGCCATCTTTATGCCCAGACTGATATAACCACACGTGAGAAACCACGCAAGTGGATCGCACTTATGGATGAAATACTTGGACATTTTTTCGGATGACTGGCACTCACTGGGACTTGATTTTGGATTGGAATAAGTGATTTGTTTCTCTTTTCAGCATTTATGTTATATTTTGCCAACTGGAATGGACATTTTTTTTTATGTGGGTCTGGATTTGATTCGTCTACTCAGAAAATTAGGTAAGATCTAATGTTTATTTTTTGCATGCGCTGGTATTGGGTTCAATGGAGTGCCATTATTGTAACCATCTGGCTTCTAATGGTATAAACGAAACCCCAGCTTAATTTCAGGTATAAGCTACCATTTATTTGGTTGTATTATAGAAGGTGGTGCATGCAGCCAAGTGCTGTGATCATTGGTATCATTGGATAACATTTACTGGGGGGGGGAACAACTTTAACACTTTAATTTCAAGCTGCTTCAAACAAAAAAAGGATAAAAAAATGTATACATAGTAAAAATGGATTGGCATTGTTATTTAATACATAATATTAAAAACTGAAACATCTTTATCAGCATAAACACACAAAATAAAGAAACTTTTCCTAACCAGTATGTGTAATAAAAATAACTGTTTATTTTCCTCTCTGCGATTTTTTTCTAATGAAGTGTTAACACAAGAGAACAGGATTTAATCACTTTTTGTGTATTTTGAGCTTAGTTAACCTACTGAAGCATAATTTTGACTCAGAAATGGGGGGTCCGGGGGTTTCTTCTCCTGAAAATTTTCGAAATTATTGTTTTATAAACTCAGTTTTAGACAATTTTTGGTGATGTTTGAGAGAAAAGAGATTTCGGGAGCAGTCTCCGGAATTTTTTCGTAATCGAAGTTTTAAGAACAATTGTAGGCCATGTTTGAGAAGAAACAGTTTTTTGAAGTTGAAGATCCGAAAAAGTTGAATTTAGATGACTTTTGATGGCGTAGGGAAAAGGAATTTCAAGGCTTCTTTCCGAAACTTTTTCGAAAGTTCAGGTATAAACGGCAAAGTTTTAGATGCTCTTTGGTTAGGAAGAAAGGTTCAGGGATCTTAGAAATATTTTCAGTTGAAGCCCTGAAGACGAAAGTCAAGACAATCTCTGATAGTGGGGAGTGGGCGTTTTTCCAATATTACGGTGAGGGCTCTCTCCAGGTAGTTTTTTGACATTGAAATTGTAAATATGCAATTGTAGGCTCTCGTTGCTGATGTTAGGGGAAGAAATGGTATTGAGATACTCTCCCTTGCTTTCAAAATAAAAGTTTCAAAAACACAATTTTAGGCGACCTCTTATGAAGTCCTGAAGGGAAGAGGCTTGAGGAGAGTCTTTTTCTTTTTCAAAACCATTTGACTGCTTTGGTTTTCTATACAGAAATTTTCAATTTCCAGCCGGATATTTATTTGAAATACGTCTACAACTTGAGTAAAAGCACTTTTAACATTTCGGACTAGTGTAATATACTTAACACCAGTGACGTCGCTATTGGGGATGGGACCGTTCGGGTGTCACCTGTATGTAGGGTTGAACCCAAAGTGAAATGTAAAATTTCAAGTTTTTGAAAAATATGAAGCTAGAGTGCATTCTTAAGACTACAAATTTAAAAATTTTCCGAGAGGAAAACTCCCGAACCTCCCCTCCCCCTTCTCCTACTCCTCATCATGGAGTGAATACTATTCTCAGGATTAGGTTCATGTTGTCAATACTTAAGTTCCTGTAAAAAAAAGTCCCATTATTTTCACTTGTGTTTGAGATATGTTTGACATAATTAAAAGGTCATCAATTTCATACACCCCATTACTTTTTTGACCTTTCGACAGCCTATTGTATGAATTTCATGTTTTCTTTTTGTACATCGACTATTTAATTTTTTTTTTTTTACGTTTGTGGGGGAAGTGGGAGGGACACACCACAAATTACCGCCCTGGGTGTCACCCATGCTAGGTACGCCATTGTTAACACTTATACATTAGGTCTTTTTTTTTCACTTTATTATAAATATCATGCCTCCTGAATATCTTAATAAAATTTTTTGTTTTACTTTTTTTTTTTTTTTTTTTTGAACATTCAAGTACTTAGAACTTTTGTTGTGATTATTTCATTACAATACTTTAAATCTTTCTCGCAGTATTTCAGCTTTTTTTTCTATTCAAAAAATGCTTCGGTCACCCAGGTGAGATAATTTAATAAGACAGAATCTCGATGCTCCTAAATTATATTTTAGGATTGCATTTAGAAAAAAAAGAAACTTTTTTTTTTTTACTTTTATTGTATTTGCTCGTTTATCATCTACTTGTTCATTTTTAAACCTGTCTTCTAGCTTTAACATAGTTTTTTTTTTTAATTTACATTGAGTACCTACCCTTTGCCCCCCCCCCCCCCCCCCGTCCCTCCGTGAAAATTCGACATGACGGACTTGCTGCGAGGTAGTTTAGGCTCCTTATAATTAGCAACGCTTATTCTTTGCTTCTAAGCTTTCATTGCAGACAGTTGCTTTCCTTTTGTGTAAGCAAAGTTCATTTTGACTCAATTATCTAATAATTTAATATTTCACAACTTTCACAGAATAAATTATGTGGTATGTAACTGTGCATTATCATCCTTTTTTGGAATTAAAACAGTAATAAGTTCCCCCTAAATAATGAATTTTATCTTAACAAATACAAATTTTTATGGGGGTCCGACTCTCAATTATTGAGGTGGTCCGGATCCCTCAGACCCCCTGGCCGCGACGCCCATGGCCGTGATGCTCTGCAAGTATTTAACTTATAACATTCCTCTCTTAGTTTATCTTAAAATATTTTTGGTTTTTAACCATAGATGGAGTTTCCAATGCTGATGAGTACTGGCTCCGTTAATTATTTTCTGTTCTCCCTTTAATTTTTTGTGCTATCCTAACATATTTTATTTAAACCTTAAAATCTTTTATAAGCTATTCACATGACTTAACTGTTTGCTGCTTTTGCACGTCTTTAAACTACGTATATGATATTTTTGTTACTTTGTATACATTTAAATATTTAATATATATATATGGTAGTTTATATGTGCAGGAATTGATTTTTACAATGTCAATTTTTAAAAAATAATTAAAATTCCCTGCATTTTAAAGGTTTTTAAAGAATTTTTTAAAATTTCCTGGATTCCCCCCCCCCTTTTTTTGGTCTATTTTCAAACTCCCTGTTTCTTCATGCTTCCCTGTGACGTGGCAACCATGGCAATATTACAAGTGCCTTCTTGTTGGATTTTCTAAGGTTTCTTATAATACTTCTACTCCCCCCCCCCCAGGAAGCTTTCATGCATTTTGACATACTTAGTATGGCTCCAAAAGATACAAAGAATAACTATTCATCCTTTTCTTTACCTTTATTAAATAAATTTACTACTCCACATTAATTTTTATAACAATGTTCAACCCTTTACCACCCAAGGACACCAGAATGTAGTTTCTTAATAATAAGAACCACTAACTCAAAACAAAAAGAGAAAGCGAAGAATTACTTTTAATTAGAGTGTTCACTTATATTAACCGGTTATTTTATGAACAAGTGTAAAGGTAAAATTCCTTAGATTAATACAGGATGTGTACTAGGGTGGTTCAAAAATACAGGTAAAAAAAAATTATCCTAGATAACAGGACACCCCTCAATATTTTTAGACTTATGGATAGCAATATACTGGAAGAATTTTAGTTTTCTATTTCAACTGAGTGAGGGTTGCTCAACCTCCTTCCCCAAACTTCAAAAGTATGGGGAGGGAGGTTAAAAAAATTCATTGAACTAAAAAAAAATGCTACATATTATAATATTCACTAGCAATATGCATATACATTGCAATAAAGTAATTATTTAAAAAAAACAGATGGGGAAATTAAATATTTATAAATTTGTGGAATTTTCTACGCTAGGCTAAAGTTAAATTAAGGGGTCATTGACAGGGTTTAAGCTGCGTTCAAAAGTTCTTTAGCATAAAAGCTAAAATTGAGGGGAAACGGGAAAATGTTAGCAAAATGCTAAAATGTTACACATTCTCATATATTTATATATGCCTCGGTGTGTTTCATCTCCAGTTGAAAATAAAATTCATATTTCATCTGTGACATCTTTGAAGAAATAAGTACAACAGCTATTTTTTTAAAACATAAAATAAAAAAAAAGAAAACACGATTGATGTTTAGAACGTTGCAGTCTCCTCCTCCTAATAAAGCAGTTTTTGGGGGGACATAATGCTAGATAAGACTAATAGTTATTGAACTTAATTGTAGTTAAACATCTTAACTAAGATTTAAAAAAGATTAAGTTGATTATCGCCATACATGCTTCCTTTCTAGGATCATAGATTTCTTCTTTTTTTTTTTAAATTAATTTATTTTTTATTTGAGCAAAAAAGCAAAAATGCATTGCTTTATTTTCGCAATTCAGATAGTGTTTTCGCATTATGCGAAAAATGCGACCGTAGCGGAAACCCTGGTCATTGAGCACCCTCTTAAAATTTGAGTAAGAATCTAAAACTTTTACAGAATAATACTATAAGTAAGTCTTTAAAAAAATAGGGGATGCCCTGGACTCTAGCTGAAAAAAAAATTTTTTTTAACCACCCTAGTGTGTGCTCATTTTTAAAGTAAAAATTAAACAGTTTTTAAGCATGCACAAAAATGTTTTAACAAGCTACCCAAAGACTGCATTCATAGAGCATTGATTCCCACTCCTAGCTGTATTGCATGAAAGAAGTGAAAAACTAAAAACACCAAGATATAGTAGGAAGGTGTTGTACCTTGGGCCATGTTGTACCTTGGGCCAGCATGCATTTCTCTTTTCAGACAACAGATGGCAGGCCAAAACCCATCCCACTTCGTCAATTTGACACTAGAGGGCATTGTATCTTTGTTTTGTTCTTATATCTTATGTGCATGCTGACAAAAGTTGGAATAGAAAGTTTTGCCTATGCTAAAGTAAATTTTTTTTGCTTTATGTTTTTTGTTTTGTTGAAAACAGCTTCTACAAAACAGATGAAGTAAAATAGCAGGTAAGAAGTATAACTCTTTATCTTTATTTCTGTAGTAATTATGTTTTGAAAACTTAACTTGCAAACTCAGTAGCCATTTTTTCTTCTGAAAAACCATGTGGTTGTACCTAGGGCCACTTAACTATGCTGTGTTTTGTGTCATAAACTGTGTTGTATCTTGGACTCTGTAGTTAAGCCTGATTTAAAAATTAAATAAAAATATTTAATATTATCAATAAAATAATATAATATTACTTTAATAATACCTAAAATATAATAATAATGGCCAAATAGCTAAACAAGAATTTAAATAGTACTAGTGTAAGATTAATGCTGTATAATTTGGCAATAGATTATAACACTATATTATTTTGATATCTATAGTAATAATAATAATAAAAGAATAACTTAATCCATAATAATTAAATCTTATTTTATTTATTTTTTTAAAAGAAAATTTTACACATGATTTTTTATCTTTTTTTTTTTTTTTTCTAGTCATGCCAAGAAGCAAGACTGGAATCACTAGACCACAAGTTGATGCAGCAGCTCTTAAACAAGCTGCTAATGATGTTTTAGAAAATGGAACTAAAGTAAGAACAGCTGCAAAGAATTTTGGTGTTCCCAGAACCACACTAGATAGACATTTAAAAAAGTTTAATAATTCATCTGGTCAATCAAAAACATTTGAATATATTGCTCAAAATGATGTTAAGAAAGTTTTTACAAGAGATCAAGAACATGAGCTTGTAGATTATGTGAAGCAGGCAGCTAAACTCCACTATGGACTAACCAAAAAAGATGTTCTTAAGTAAGCATATCAATATGGAAGAACCATAATTATGCCTCAAAATTGGGAAAATGGAAAATCTGCTGGTATTATGTGGTTGAGAGGTTTACGGAAACGTCATCCATCACTAACACTTAGAAAACCTGAAGCTACAAGTCTCTCCTGCGCAACAAGCTTTAATAAAGAAAATGTTTCTTTTTTTTTTTCAAAAATCTTAAAGATGTGATGCTACAGTATAAGTTCACACCAGATAGAATTTATAATTTAGACGAAACAGGAAATTCAAATGTTCATGTTCCTCCTAGAATTATGTGTGAAAAGGGTGAAAACAAGTTGGGAGCATGACATCAGGCGAGCGTGGTGTGAATGTGACTATGATTGCAGCAATTAATGCGATCGGAAATCACATCCCTCCAATGCTAATTTTTCCACGTGTACATTTTAAAGAACACATGATAAGAGGTGCACCAACAGGTTCAATTGGAGGAGCTATTCCATTTGGATGGTCCAACGAGCGTTTATTCATAGATTATCTCAAACATTTTGTGAATTTTGTCAAGGCTTCTATTACCGATCCTGTTCTACTTATTATTGACAATCATGAATCGCACATATCAGTTGAAGCTATTAATTTAGCTAAGCAAAATGGGGTGGTTATCCTCACTCTGCCACCCCATACTTCACATAAACTGCAGCCACTAGACCGAGCTGTATTTGGCCCTTATAAAACTTATTACAATGTGTCTCTTAATGAGTGGACGATGGAAAATGCAGGAAAACCTGTAACAATTTATGATATTGCTGCATTAATTGGAAAAATTTTCAACAAGGCATTTACTAAAAGCAATATAGAAAAAGGTTTCAAGAGTACAGGAAGATATCCCCCTAATGAAAATATTTTTTGAGCGGATGAATTCCTATCTTCTTATGTGACGGATTGTCCTTATACCATCAATAGAACAACAGATGCCACTGGATCTCAATCAATTACACTTGCTTCAACATCCATTTTATCATCTCCTGAAATGATTAGACCCATTCCAAAAGCAGGAATTAGGAAAACAATTTCTCGTGGAAGGAAACGTGGAAAAACTAGAACTTTAACATACACTCCTGAGAAAGAACAAATTGAACAAAAGAAACATCAAACTGTATCAAAAAGAATTGAGCCAAAAGAAATAACAGAATCAAGTTCTGAAAGTGATTTTGAGATACCATATGCAGATTCCAGTGAGGATGATGCAATGCAAGAGGAAATTACTCAATACAAACAAAATAAAATTATTAAAGACTTAACAGAAGGGAGCTTTGTGCTAACCAGATTAGCAGGAAAGAAGAAAATTTCTTATTTTATAGCAGAAGTCATAAAAGATTTAGGTGGAGGCGACTTAGAAGTAAAGTTTTACAAGCACTGTGGCAATACAGATAAATTTATCGTAGAAAAAGACCATCTTTATATCATTAACATTGATGACATTGAGATAGTGTTACTGCCACCAATTGCAACTGGACAATCAGAGCGCCAACTTTGCCAAATTTCTTTTGCTGTAGATTTTAAAAAATATAACATTTGTGAAATTAGTTTATAGTTTCATTTAATGATGTAATTTTGATTGTATAAAGTGTAACATAAAGTTCTTTTTTTGCATTTAAATTCACTTTTTTTAATGTGGCCCAAGGTACAACACCATGTGACCCAAGGTACAGCACCATGTTGTACCTTGGGCCATTTTGCATTTTCTTACTTCATTACTTTTGACAACTTTATTTTAAATACTTTCTTCAAAGCAAATATATTTTTAAGAAGCTAAATGTATGAGCAGAGGCAAATCCAGGATTTTTTTTCCCACTACCTATTTTTGTGAAAGTATTTCATCAAAATTCTATTTTTGTGAAAGTTTTTTTTTTTTTTTTATCAGCATTGATTTTGTGATCTTTATAGGCACATTCTAATTTTTGTCTCAGAAAATTAGAGCAATTTAAATGTTAGTTTGAAAAGTGCAAATGTCATTAACTAATATTTCGAACTTCTTTTTTTTTTTGGGGGGGGGGACCTAAGAGATAGGGAAAATATCATTGTATCTCAGTTCAAAAAGCTTTGTACTGTGTACAATTCAGGAAAACACCATACCCTAAAATTGATGCTAAAAGATTGCTTAAAAGCAATTTGGCGAAAAACAGTGAAATTTGAGTTTAATACTATGAAAAAGCTGTTACCTAAGCGATTGTTCATATAAATTATCTTAGCATTTTATTTTATGAGTAAACTATGTTTTAAACAGAAAAACATGTTTTCTATTTTAAAACACAGGTTTTTGTGAAACTTTCGTTTTCTTTAATATTGTTTCTAGAATGTGTCGATTTTCAAAGTTAG
The DNA here is from genome assembly GCF_026930045.1 of Uloborus diversus. Classification (NCBI taxonomy): domain Eukaryota; kingdom Metazoa; phylum Arthropoda; class Arachnida; order Araneae; family Uloboridae; genus Uloborus; species Uloborus diversus. Next base: position 49,499,591 of record NC_072733.1, on the reverse strand, counting down.
TTTTGTGAAGCTGCTGATTTTATAACTTGATTTTTGTGAAAGTACCAATTTTAAAATAAGATTTTTGTGAAAGTACCGAAAAGCGGTAGTAAAATCAATCTGTATTGGGCCCTTCTTTCCCATTAAAAAAATTGAATCTACAGGTTAAATTCGTCTCAAGAAATAACTTCAAAAAAAGGTGGCCCAAGGTACAACATCTTCCCCTACAATTTATTTCTACAGCTTTACTTTTAATTTATTTTCTGTGATGAATGAAAATATTAAAATGTAAAGGAAGCATAATATGAAAATTAAAATTTAAAAAAGGAAAAAAAAAGCATTACTTTGTTCCATAACTCCTTCTCTTGAGCTAGAGATGAACATGCTGCAACAAACCAGCAGTTCCCCAACATTCCTTGGATCACGTCACAGCTACAAGCACCATCAACAAATAATTTTGGATTCTGATGAATTTCCTTTATGAAAATACAATTTATAAATAATGATACATACTTTTATGAATTTTTGCAATTGCTCGTAGATAATTAACTTAAATACCTGAAACTGAATCTGAAATTAACTTATGTATTTCTCTGAGTGATATTGGGAACTGAAACAACAGTTTTTGTTATTATTTGGAGTGAATAGACATAATATATTGCATTATGCAGCAGTAAAGTTGTTAGTATCTAACTTTCACACTATGCCCATCCAAAACAAATGTTTTAAACAAAATTTATTAACTGCAACTATTCCTCAGCACAAATGTATCAGGTAGAGGTACTCCAGCTAGAGAAGATTACAATTGAGACATGTAGTACCAAAACCAGCTCAATCCATGCTTTTTCAGAAAATACAGTACTCATACAACTGATAGCACATGTAAGGCAATAAAATATATGAGAGGGGAATGCTCCTTGGTGTTTGGACTTCTTTATGCAGGCTACAGTTATTACTTAGATAAGTTGACTATTAATCGAAATGTGTTCTTTCTTTTTTTTAAAGCTTTGACTCCGTTCAGATAAATAAGCATAATGCAAGCATAAAAAAAGGATAAGATTTAAAAATTTAGACCTCAATGGAATCCTATTTGTGCAGAAAAACTCTTTTATTATATGCTGAAATGTAGATTTTCCTAATAGCAGTGTTCGACCTTTTGTATAAATAAAAAAGTCTTACGCCAAATTGAAATTACGAGTTTCATCCAGTAAACCTGTAACTATTTATTTGAATACTATGTAAAACATTAAAATTACTATCAACTTCATAAGTAAGAAATAATTTTCTACTCCACTGCTTTCGGCGGAAAAAAAAATGCATTTTGTCTACGTTCGAAAAATTACCCTTAAAAAACGGACTCAGTTCAATTGGTTTTGGTGCCAAATTTTAAGCATTCGATTAAAAGAAAAACATGTGCTTGCATGCAAGCCGTAATGGTTAAAACAGCGTGCTAAGGGAAATTGCATCAATTTTCAAAAATAAAAACAGTTATTTTCAAACTAATTTATTATTTCTCCAGAATGTTTGTTTCAATCACTATGCGAGATCTTCCTCATTCCTTAATCAAAATCAATGTTTTACATATAATTTTAAAGTGTATCATGCTGGCTAATGACAAAACATAGGCACATGTTTTTTTTTTTTTTTTTGGCAAAAAGCTTTTTTGCTGTTTTTTATTACATTGCTTCAATGAATAACATTCGAAAACGAAAGTGCAATTGCTCGGTTGGTTGGAGTGTCGTGCGAATAATCAAAATGACGCCAGTTCGAAACCATGCCTATAAATATCTTTTTTTAATGTTTCTTTTTTTTTTTTCCTCAGAGACTCACGTAGGCAGAATTGTATTTGACACAACCCGTTTTTTCACATGCACAACTACTGCTTTTTCACAAGTGACTCAGCCACACTTTTAATGATATTTATGTTTGCATTGAAAATACGTATAGCCAAAAAGTGAGCGACGATCACTTTATCACAACATTGTATTTAACGAGGTTTCGTTGCTGATGTCTTCAAATTACATGCTTTCTTTTCTGCTTTTACTTTTTTTTTGGTTTACTTTAATTCATTTACTTTTCTTGATTCTTCTTCATAATGTTCTTCCTTTGAAATTTTTAGTGAAATGCCACAGGAAACGATTCAAAGCATAGTGCGGAGTTCCACACAGGTCAACTAATCGCATTTAAAACTGAAACTTCTAAATTTTTGTTCCTATCCGATGATTTTATCAAGTCTTATACAAGCATTTTTTTTTTGTACTTTCATTAAAAGCCTCAAATTATGACTTAATCTAAAGGTTGTAGGAGTGCAGTTAGAAGCCATTCATTAATTACATAAGGGTCCCAAAGGGGAAGGGAGGTTGGAAAAATCTGTATATACATTTACTTTGAGGGAAAGGGGGTCAAACCCATTCTAACATAGTATTTTCCAAGTCGATATTTTATATTAGAAATGGTCAATTGGTTTGGCAGGGATCATATTTCATTAGCGTCTGGAAGGTAAAAAACGTATTAGGATGAGTTGTTTTTAACATGCTTTACCAAAACAGGAACACTGTAAAATACACTGCTCAAAAAAATTAAAGGATATTTTAAGTCTTTTTTGTATAAAATTGAAGTGGGAAATCACAAATACAAATTTTTGTCAATTTCAAAAATTGTAGTATACAAATTTTGAGTTTGACGTCGAAGACGACATTTTAGTGGCAGCGAATGAAATTTCCCTCTAAATTTAATGAAAGACAAATCATGATCAACATTTAGTCAGCGCATTGTTTCGGTGAGTACGATGTCTCAACAAAGTCATTTGACGGAATCAGAAGCTTCTAGAGTTCTAGGCAGGCTGGAGGGGGTCAAGCACAAGCCGAGGCCGCATAAACTATTAGAGTTTTACAAAGTGTGATTTCTAGGATCTGGAACCATTTTTTAGAGACTGGAAATGCTGGCCAAAGATAAGGACAAGGTCGCAGATGGGAAAAAACACCCAATGAAGACTGTTACTTAACTTTAACCGCTCGGAGGCATCGAAGTATGAATGTGTCATAGTCTGAAATAAATCAACCTATGTAAGTTGATCACCTGTTTAAGTTGACAACTAAAGTAGTGCACCGCAAGTGGTCAACTTACACAGGTTTCACTGTAGTGACAACCCCTGTAGCAGAATATTCCACATTGATTTAAGACAAAACTTTTCTCACTCAAAATTTGTCTGCAACAAATACAGTGTAACCTGTGTAAGTTGACCACTTGCGGTGTACTACTTTAGTGGTCAACTTATAGAGGTTGAAATATATGATATAGATTTAATTCTGTGCCTGAAAAGAGGTTAACTTAGACAGGTGGTCAACTTACAAGGGTGGTCACCCAGCTAAAAATAATCTTCAGAAGATGTGAAGAATTTTTTTTTTTTTTTTAAGTATTTTTCAAGATTTCTGCAGATTTTTAGAAGACAAGCAAAATCTACATTTTGTCTTCAAAATAATCTGCAGAAAATCCACAAAAAAAGTTTTCTTTTTAGTTTTCTCTTAATATTCTGCAGATTTTTTGAAGATAGAAAAATCTGCAAATTGTCTTCAATTAGATCTACAGAAAATCTACACAAAAAAATCCCTTACAATTTTCGATAAAAAGTTCACACGTTTGTAGATATTTTATGGTCATCAAAAAGAAATCTGTATTTCAATTTCAATTATTTTTCAAAGTTTTATTACAGCATAAAAGTTTTTCACACTTTAAATTTTTTTATATTTTTTTCAGTTTTTAGAAAATTAAACAAATTTCTTTGTTTTTCTAATTAAAATCAGTAATAACTAACTTAAACCTTTCCCCAAGAACTTTGATTTATATTTTGATAACTTAAATTGAAATTTAAAAGCATTTCAACATGTCTGAAACATTTACCAAATAAAAAATGTCTGTTTATTGTATTATACAAATAATATGACATGAAAATCAATTTTAATTATAAGTGCATGATTCAAATCGAATAAAAGTGAAATTACAATACATCTTTTTTTTTTTTTTTTTTTTGAAAACAAAACGATATTAAATAACGCAAGTTATTACATGGTTTGAAAGGGCTTTCAAAAATGTCAATTTCAAGAAGGATACGGATTAGAACAGAGTCAAATTTGTCTCACTTGGAGAAAAATCAGGAAATTGAAATTAAATAAGAACAAATATGACTTGAAATAATGTTCTCGAACAGTATTCCGCCGTTCGAGTACAAACGCACCGAAAGCCAATCCTCTTAGTGTCTGCAGAGGCCCCGGTCCATCCCGCACTATGCGGGTGTCACAGGACTATGAGAGTAGATGACTGCTCGGCCAGTTGATGCGCATTGTTTTTGCTTCGTCGAAAGAAACAAATAATTAGGGCAATTTCAAGTTTCATCATTGGAAACCCATGAAAAAATATTGGATTCATGCCCCGGTTCACAAAAAGGTAAGACACTTTAAAATTTTTATTATTTGATAAAATTAACTTTTATTTAATAAGTGTATAACAGATTAGGGTTAGTTTGAAAATTATTATGCCTAATCAGAGGTTTTTAATTTTTGAAATTTTTACTTTTTCACCGACTGACTTAAAATTTTGAGCAAACATTTACGTTGTTAATATCTATTAATGAAAAAAAAATGTGTTACAATGTCTCAATAATAGCCAGCCTAATTAACTTATCCACCACGTGGTCAGTTTGGGGGAATTTTGCAAAATTTTTATTTCTTACAAATAGTTCTATTTATTATTTCGTCTTGAAACTTTACACTAATTTTACAATCACAGCGATGTATTTTTGTGACAAATTTGGTTTGATTATTTCAATTTGCATAAGCTCCAAATTAATAAAATTTAAATTTTCATTTCGGAGGAGTAGTTAAAGTTTTAATTATATATTTCGTCAAACGAACATGAAACACCACTCTGTAGTGAATTTACTCATTTTTATTAAACTTAATTTATTTACTTATGTATTTTTTGGAATGGGGGGTGGGTAAATTTGACATTGATTGAACTGATTTAAAAGTTCCTTTCATTTTCTCACAGTAGGAAAATGTTTATTTGCTTTAAACTTGTATGGAGATTGGCAATTGAATATCTGTGTTTGAGCTTGAGCCCTATTTTCGGTTCTAGAGCCCGAGCCAGCTTCGGGCCCGGCTGAGCCCGTCTCATCTCTAGTGTGTGTGTGTATATATGTGTGTCAGATTTTTAAGGTTATCACTCTTTTGTTGGTATTGTGATTTTCGCTGCTGCACGGCTCCCTAGCCCGCAGTCTTTTAAAAGGTTGCCAAAAAATAGCAGAATTTTCATTCTTAAATTAAAGAAAAGAAAATAATGATTTCACTTAATGATGCATATATTAGGCAGATAGAGTCACTCAGTTAAAAATTGGTCATTTGATAATTTAGGGCATATTAGCTATTTTTAATTATTTTTTAAAGATTGCAAGTATCTCCGTAGACTCTAACGCTAAAAGCAGTAGCTAAGCCTAATGAGGGCCACAGCTGGTGAGATTTCCATCTTACACTGTTCCCCATTCAGATTGGACGCTATCAGCTATCTAGTAGCCCTAATCATATCTGTGATGTGAGTTACAGACCTTGGGCCCGTTTTATTGGCACAGACTGACTGACTCTGCTGCATGAAAAACATTTTTTTTCCTTCAGTTCTTACTGTCATTATTGAAAAATTGTCTGCAGAGGGGGGGGGGGATAATCTGTGATGTACGTCACCCATCACCCTACTTTCTGCTACTGGGGTGACAACAATGTTTTAACATCAAAAAAATTTAGTCCTTTTAATTTGCTCATAAACAAAAATGATGATATTATCACTTAGCAATAGAATCACAAATATACTAGGCCTATGCATGAGGTTACAGCCGAGTTTCACTGTAATGTAACAAATCTTTTACAGTTCAAGATTTAAAGCAAAGATGTAAAAAAACTAGTATAGCTATCCACCTCTACATACCTTTGGCCTTTTCCATTCTACTTGGCCTGGAAGCTGACTATTTCCAGAATAATAAAGGGATGAATGATCAGCTGGAAACTCTGGGTCTTCAAAAAGTTTCCCAGACTCCTGTGCTTGTAGTTTCAAATCCTCATATACTTGATTTTTGAAAGGTTTATACTGCCCACTAAAAAAAGAGCTTGCAATTGATCTGGAAAAAGTAATAATTCAGTGAACATAGATATTTTATCAGGTCAGCCAAGTAATGTGCTATTTTTTTTTAATTAACTTACGCTCTATTTGACATAGTTCTGTTCAGAAAGCTTCTAATACCAGATTCGATAGGAGAGATTATATCAGCCATAACTGTTAAGTAGAAATCAAATATTTAACACATTTCAGAATGACATAAAAAAATAAAGGAAATAAACAATTTTCTGTCTAGTTTGGGATATACAGTAAAACCTATGAAGTTGGCCACCCTTTTAATTTGACGACCTGTCTAAGTTGACCGCTCGGAATTAGCCCTTATCATATAAATCAACCTTTGTAAGTTGACCACCTGTTTAAGTTGACCACTAAAGTAGTGCACCGCAAGTGGTCAACTTATACAGGTTTCATTGTATTAAAAAGGAAAAATTCTTAAATACTAACTTCTGAAAATTTAAAAGAAATGACATAAAAATAAGGACAAGTGGATCTGCTTCAACTTCTATGTCAATCATTTTTCTTACTTTTTTCTTAATTTTCCTTACATTCAAAATAGAAAATAAAATGCACTTAAAGTTATAAAGTGGAAAATTCGGAAAAGTTCATTTTTGAATAGCCTTTATGGAGAAAGAAAATCACCTAAATATAAGCAACTGGTGAACAAATTATGGTAAATTACTCCAAAGTTTTTCTCAGCAGGATTCTGAGATTTGTAAATTAAGAAACTAAGAATTTTAGGGTAGCCCAGAAAAGTTTCAACTCTGTAACGATAATATTGTGATAGTAAATAATAAGAAAATCATCATTTCTTATTTATAGGCACTACTATTCCTCTAGTTGATACTTTGCAAAAAATTACATGGTTGTTTATTAGAATACTTAAAATGACTAGGGGAAACTAAATACTAGTACCAAGATAAAATTTAAATCCCATACTTATCAAGCAAATGCTTGTATAAGTAGCAAATTTATGTATTCAAAAACCAACTTGGTTTCTGGATTTGCAAAAATAATCAAATAAATATCAAAACAATTGTTATGTGCACACATAGGGTTACCATCAAGACTCTGCTTGTAAATAATTGCTATTATTTGTAAGCAAATATATCTGCCCTATATTGGACAGACTCGTTGTTCTTTGAAATTTTGCTTAAAAGAGAATAAAATTGTGTAAAATCAACAATTGAATAAGTCTAGTATTGCTCAACACTGCTGGAACTCAAATCAGTCCTTTAACTTTATCTCTTATAAAATTATCCGGAAATGCGCAAATTCGTCAGACATTAACTTTTGAGAGTCTTTCCACATTCGGAAGAAACCGTTCTTATCTATAAAGATCTTAAAGTAATTCCATATTTTTCTGCAGTTTGGCAACAAATCATTTTATTGGTAGTATTTTTTTTTTCTTTTTTTGCCCTCTTCTTAATCCTATGGTTTTTTGTATTGCAGACTTTTATTGTCTTTCTTAATTATTTTTTATATGTCTTTGCATTTACATTTCTTGTTTTATTTCATACATGCTTTGCTTTTTTGTTGTTTTTCCAAAAAAATTTTGTTTTTCTGCATTATGCTTATTTTTCCTTTTGTTAAATGGGACAACTGATTTGTTGCAAAAAAATTTCTAACGTGAAATTTATTGCTAATTTATTAATTAGCAGTTTCATTTTGACAGCAAAATGCATTTTACTGGATTTTTTAGAAAAATTTATAGCTTAACGTTTTCTCTGAAGGGAATCGGGGAACAAATTTTGGCTCCGAGTTCCATTTTATCTTGTTTTCATTAATAGCTATTTAAGCCATCTGCTGCTCATTTTCGTTACTTTTACTGGGTATCTTTACATCCAAAAGCTCACAACTTAGAATTGAAAAGGGGTTTCTGAAACCCCCCGAACACTTATATTCAGCAATCTGTTAATTTGCGTTAAACAACATTAGATGTTTCCTGTTATTTCACAGCACAAAAGTATTTATTTATTTCTTAATTCATTAGTTTAATGTGACCAGATTTTTCAAGCTAAAAATCAGGACACATGACGGAGGGGTGGGGGGCCGTCTATTTACCCTTTTTTCCACAGGCTTAATATTTTACGTAACAGAAAAATGCCAAGAAATAACTCAAATGTATCAATAAAGAACTCAAGTTGAAAATAATTTAATAGTATTGATGTAAAGAATATTGCATCACACAACAAATTTATTAATCAAAATTATTATTTTCAGTTGTACTTGCTGTTAGAAGCAATTTTAAGAAGCAAATTCTTGTTGCCTTTCAGAAAATCAATTAATTCCTTGCATGAATTTATTTTCCCCCGTTTGCGGCCAACACCTGACGCTTAACAGCTCCTCCAAAGCTTCAATCCAAATCATGGTGGAGGTACTTCAGCATATTAAACATTAAAGAATAACATTTTACATGGTGTTCTTACGTTTACTGACAGCAAAAAAGCGAAAAAGCGTTTTAAAAATCTAGATTGTATGTTATATTTCTTGTGTGACGGAATTTAGACAAAAAAAGCGCAACTTTTTCGACAAAGCGGGACAGTAAGACAAAAAGCGGGATGTCTGGTCACATTATATTAGCTATTAACATCAAACACTAAAATAAGCTAATCCGGGGTCTGCTCTAGGGGTTTCAAGTCGCTAGCCAACAAACTAGCTAAATTTTTAAAGTCTTAGCCAAAGACTTAATTTTAACTTGTTCGTGACTATGATAATGTAAATGTGATCACTCGTTTCTCCCTCCAGCCGGGGGAGGGGGGTCATGCCCCTCCCCCCAAACCTGCGATAATATTTGAATATTTGCCTTGAAAAAATAAAAAACGTGATCAAAACCATGAGAAAATGTAAATATTTTTTTGAATTCAATTTTTTTGGACATTATACGAAGGGGTAGATACAAGGAGGAGCAAGGGTCATAAGGGTTGTAACCCAAACGCTTTCACATAATCTGTGGCAATACTTTGTAATCTGTAATAAGATTCATTGCATCTGGGTAATGAAATGACTGCTTCGGAAAAAAAAACTGACCGAAACCACAAGAAAATGTAAATAATTTTTGAATTCTTTTTTGGGGTGGGGGGGGGGGGTATTACACGCACTTTTCTATTTATATGTAGACAGTAAAACAGCTTTGCTTGAGATGTTTTCTGCGGTGCTGTTTTCAGGTGCCAGTAAAATAAAAAGTAACAAAGAAATGTCTGTCGCCGGATCGCTTTTTATACAACAGATTTAATCACTGATGGTTATTGTAAAACTATTTCTAGAACTGCCGGCATTGCTTCGATTGATAAATCATTTGAGCGTGTAAATATTTTTTACGTAAAGTCTCTGTAAATTATTCAGGGTTCGTACTCAACTTTGAAAATTAAAAGTAAGGAGTTTTTCAGGAGTTCATTTTATTTTTCAAGGACTAGTTTCTTGTTTAAAGATGTACTTTTTAAAACTTATTTCAGAAAAAATATGTACAACTCTAATATTATTTGTTTTTGCTTTCATACAATACACTGAATGCACAAACATACCAGATTTATGCATTTACTGCTCCTTAGATTTGAGCCGGCTCGGAATCAACTTCAAATACGAGAGGGGGGGAGGTAATCACTGGAATATGTTTTATTTTGAAAATGAATAAAAATAAGTGATATTGATTGAAAACAAAACAAACAATTTCCTAAACAAATAAAAAAGATTAAAAAAAAATTGCTAAAATAAGAATTAATATGTATAATAAGCCAACTGAAAGTAGTAGAGGTCAAAATAACTTCGGTAAAAATAATTGAAATATTTACAGGATACAAAAGGACAAACTTCAAACAAAACAAACAATTTTTGGCAAAGCTTGTGTTTGATTTTGACATAGAAACATAAGGTTACTCTTACAAGATTGAAATGCAGAAAATTCAATTTAAACATTAGGGATCCTTTTGAAAAAATTGTAAATTATTTTAATCTTCAAAATTGATCAAAATTTTGTAGACCATTTCAAAACTTTTGGGTGACTACGCTAAAAAACATAGAAAATTGACTAATTTTAAGAATTTTTCTTCTAAAAAGTATGAAGAATTATAATTCTAGGAAATGGTGGTACCACTGTTTAGCTATTAAGTTGCTCTTTCATCTATTGTATAAAATATGCTATGTTTATTCAAGTTAAGTAACTAATATCTACAAACTTTTAAAATTAAAAAAAAAACTGATTTAAATGAAAAAAAAGTCTGATTTTTTAATTTTTTAAAATCCAAAAAATTAAACTTTGCCAACTACAAATGCTACGTATGTATTAAAACACTTAAAAAATTTGAAACAAAAATAAATTTCAACCAGCAATTCCGTACTTAACTTACTGATATTCAACAATCTTATAGAGCATGAATATCGTTATAAACTTATCAATTTAATGATTTTAATAAAAATACAAATGAGCTTAATTTTTTTGTCTCTTCACAAGGCAAAGTAAGCATCATAAATGCAAAAAATCTTATACCAATGGCGGATGCAAAGAGATTGCAATTTTCAAAGTGAATGCGTTAAAAATATAAAGAACCGGCCATAAAAGAATTTATTTGAGTAAATTACTTTAGAATTGCATTTTAGAGCTCTTTAATAAATAGCGACACTTTTTATTGGCTTGACTTTTAAAAAATGCTACCATTCAGTGTCTCCATTTTTTTTTTCATTCTATAATTGCTAAGTTTCCAAATGTAATAATGTTCATTCAACATTACTATATATATAACAGTACATTATTTACCTATAGGCTTTCAATAAATTTCACAAATTTAATTGTTTTGTTTTATAATTTTCCCATCAGTAGATATCTCATGAAATAATTTACAAAAAAAAGTTTCATACTAAAAGTAAAATCTTCTTACATAAAAGTACAGTCGAATCTCGACTTACGCGAGGGATACGTTTCAAGACTTTTCGCCTAAGTCGAATTTTCGCCTTGTGGAAACGTGTTGTGTATATGATTTTTTCACTTAACATTCTCGACTAATTTTGACATTTTTAAACACCTTTAAAACTGTTTTAGACCATTTGTTAACTATATATTACCGTTTATTACATAAAGAGCTGAATTTTTACCGTATTTTTAGAAAAAACTGAATAATTGGAAATAAAATACTGTTACAATGCGCAAACTCAATGATCAATGGGAGACCCTCTTTCAGAGTCTGTATACTCCACATCAAATGAGCAGATTCCAATTTCATACAGTTTGCATTTTGCTTAGACACTGCTCTGCGAGCTTCATATTGAAACTAAGTTCTGGTCTTATACAGATTGCCTTCTCTTGATTTGTACATAGTGATGTAAAATACCTGGGTATTTATTTTTAGGGGTAAATACCCAGGGTATATACTCAGGTAAATACCCAAAATTGGTATTTACCCGGGTATTTATTTCAAAAATTTATATTCAAATAAAATACTTTTCTGTTTGTATTCCATTATGTATATATATAACCAACCATATACAAAACAATAAATTTTTGGCCAAAAATTGTATTTTGATCACATATTTAAAGAATTATTGTGTGAAACAACTTAGGAATCTAATATGGTATTCACATTAAATGTGTTGGATATGTCTAATCAATGTCCCCATCTTTCTTTTTTGTTTTTCACTTTTCAAAGCAAAATTTAAAATTTTACCAGTACAAATATAAAGTGAGTGACAAACTAACGCCTCCTAAATACTAAATGCCTATCGGGTTCTCCCTTTTAACATAGAGCAAAATGATCCCAGTAAGCATAATTTTGGTCTTCTGGCTACTGCCAATTATCAAAGGTCGAAAGCATTAGAAATTAAAAGAGGAGAAAACAATTGGTTAACTTCTAAATTTAAATTTTAAAATTAACCAATTAACAATTTGATTTGAATTGTTTGGATCCATCGTCAAAGCAACACCATCCATGTATTGTCGTCAGGTAGTAGCGTTGTTTGTGTACTGGAAGAGTATCCATTTAAAGCAAATGTGATAGGCATTTAGCATTTAGGAGGCTTTGGAAAAACTAATTACAACTCAAAGCCAAAACTAACTAGTAGCATGATATTATGAAAAATCAAAGATGAAAAGTTGTGCTAGCGCCATCTATGTGATTAAATTAAACTTAAATCCCCCCCAATAAAAAATTAAATTATCCTGCCATCCTATTTAAGTTTTAGAATAGTTCATTCTAAATTCTGACGCTTTTTTTTTATTAGGATTTCATTATGCCTTTAATTAAAGAAATTATAATACATAATTTTTTGTATTTTTAATCTTTCATTTTACAGTTTATGTTTTAAAAATAAAATCATCACTTTTTGATACCACCTCAAGTTTTTTTTGGCAAAATGCGCAATTACTAGGGGATTTACCCAGCCTTCGGATAAATACCCAAAAAAATATTTACCTTCCCACCCAACATCACTAATTGCATGTACTAAAAATAGTTTGAATAAATTTTCATCATGAAGTACCGGGGAGCAAATGCAAATGAGCAAGGCAACAGAAAACAATATTTTGATTTTTTTTTGCTTATTAATATGAAAACTGTTTCTATATTTGCCATGTTATCACTTAAATAGCAATAAAATAAATAAATAGCATCATATTCTTAACTTCTCAGTAAATTCTTCCAAGCATCCAGTATGCTTCCTTTTTTTTTTTCATTTTGGATATGACTAACCTAGATTGTGATTTTGAAATCCTGAAGTTCATCATTGAAATGCTTATACTTGTCCAATTATGACACTGAAAAGAAAGATTCTTTGGTTCACGATATGTTTCTTTTCATAATTTCATCAAGTCTTCCAATAAAAAATATTATAAACTGTGAAATGCATATGTATGTATCAGTTTTACCAATTTAGATTTTTTAAAAAAATTCCGACTCACTTTTTGCATTTTTTCGTAAAATACCCAGTTTTTGGGTATTTACCCAGACCTTGGATAAATACCCAAAAAATATTTACCTACCCACTGGGTATTTACCCGATCCACATCACTATTTGTACGTATGAAAGCTTCACTCCCATATCTAACTGTCGTGCTACCTTCGACCCACTTTCTAGTTCCTTAAGAGGAATCAAGAATTTTTACCTTTTCTTAAATTGTCACAAACTTTAGAGGAAACAGCGTGCAATATTTTATCCCTTTTTACACTTAGAATAAATAAATGAAAAATGAGAATTGGTTATACATACTAATAAAGTGATATTTAGACTAGTGCAGTATGTGGGAACTTGCGTAGTCAGTGATGCGAAAAGGATAAAAAGTGCATTCACGAATGCAATATTTAGTAGTCAATAACGAAGCCATTACTGAACATCACGATTCTTTTCCAAGTATTTTCGTGTTGTGAGCTCACAATTCGCTTTAGCTCTAACATTCGTTGCGAGAGTCAACTGTATTTTAAACTCAAACTGGCTAATCAAGGGCTGAGGCCGTAACATAGGGTAGATGGTATATTCAGTAAATTACCGCCCATTAGCCAGGGTTAAAGCAGAAATACGTGAAATACACCACCAGCTCAGTCATTTCCAGCCGAGGACTGCAGTTTCGTGCTTATTAGCACTCATCAGTCCGGCATAGGAAAGTGACTGAGATGGAGATGGTAAACCCCTTACGGAAGCCAAGAGTGTGAAACAAACTGGTAGCTAATATAGAATTAGCAGACCAGACGAGTGACCGAAGCAATGGTTCAGTTCAACTCAAAGATTGAACCCGAGGCAAGGTATATTCAGTAAATTACTGCCCATTAGCCAGGGCTAAAGCAGAAATACGTGAAATACACCGCCAGCTCAGTCATTTCCAGCCGAGGACTGCAGTTTCGTGCTTATTAGCACTCATCAGCCTGGCATAGGAAAGTGACTGAGCTGGAGACGGAAAACCTCTTAAGGAAGCCAAGAGTGCGAAACAAACTGGTAGCTAATATAGAATTAGCAGACCAGACTGGTCTTTTTCCATCTCCAGCTCAGTCACTTTCCTATGCCGGGCTGATGAGTGCTAATAAGCATGAAACTGCAGTCCTCGGCTGGAAATGACTGAGCTGGCGGTGTATTTCACATATAGGGTAGATGGACCAGTGAATGAACACTTAAGCGAATTTGAATTTTAAAAAATCCATAGCATTGTTAAAAATTGTAGTACAGTGAAATCCCATTACAACGAATACCACTACAATGAAATACTTGTTTCAGCAAAATATATTTTCAGTCCTCATTGAATTAACATTGCATTACTAGAATTCAATAGAAACAAAATTCTTGTTACAACGAATATTATTTTGGGTCCTTTACAGTTTAATGCAACGGGATTTCACTGTACCACATGACAGAAAAATCATATTAAATGATGTATGTATATTGTAAAAAATGTAGTGCAGTGAAATTCCCTTACAATGAAATACTCATTTCAGCAAAATACATTTGCAGTCCTTATTATTAGAATTCCATTAAAACGATTATTTAGAGTCCTTCAAAGTTCAATGTAACGGAATTGCACTGTATTAGCCATATGACAGTAAAATTGCATCAAATTATGTATTTATTTCTTTAAAAATTGTGAGAATTTTTATGGTTCTGCATCAAGGTTTTTTTTTGTGAAATGAAAAAAATGCTCCAACCCAGAAAATGAATACCCCAACCAGTGGACAAACACAGCATTGTTTTGTCATTTTCTTTCTGGAGATGGGTATAAGAGAGTTACTACTGTCAATTCACTTAAAAAAAGTTTTTAAACCTTATTTTTTTTCACAAAATGTCTGAGGTGTTTATTCACTGGTTGATCTTCCCTACACAAAATAAATGATTGAAGTAGCAGTAACTATATTTAAATACTTTTTTGCAATTGAAATTCATTATTTTCAGACAGGTTTCATAAATATTAAATTTTAACTACTTGATACTGGCTGAATGAAGAGTCGAAATTTGTCTGAGTACATACCAAGTACTCAGTGCTGCACTAATGAGTACTATCATCTCACTACAATGATTCACGCCAAATAAATATGTAAGCAGGGTCGTCGACAGGATTTATGGGCCCCTATGCAACTTTCTTCAGGGTCCCTAACTTTTTACTTGAATCTCCTCTTTCTTCGCTCTGCTTTTACATAAATATCCTAAATATTATCAATGGGTCTAGGTCTAATAAAAAGGTTTTTTTGTTCTTTTTTTTAACTGAAAGTTTTTTTTTCTCAATTAAAATTGCTTTGCTGTGCTTCTTCTCAATCAAACTTTGTAATGTTATTAAAAAGAGATTCTTGTATACAGGGCTGGATTTTGACTTAGTGGGCCCTAGGCTAGTTTAAGTATGGGGGACCTTTTTCGTAGCTCGGACAACATTATATTAGTAGCAAAACAGGCTATTTTTTAAGTTTTTTTCCCAACTATGTGTCTTTTCCTCTGGCACATATAGCGATATAGCCGTGAATGTGTTTTTAAAAAATGTTTTGTTATACTGTCTTTTTATTTATTTTTTTTTTTACCTTGGACGAGGAGGGTTTTCAGGACAGTTACACAGGGACCTCCTTTGAGTTGAAGGTAGAATACCTCAAATTTGAGGGGGTCCGGTCGTTTCTCCCCCGTAAATATTTTTGAAAAATGCATTAAAAAATTCTGCATTTTGAGGTCTTTTAAGAGGTAATTCGAACTACAAAAACATCAGCAAAAATAGGAGAACAAAATACAGAAATGTTTTAAACTTATGCACTCTTTTGCAAATTAAGGCAATACAAAAGAAAAATTGCCCTTGGTTCAACAAATCGTTGATATTTATTGACAGAGAGGAAAAGCGAGAGAGAAGAAACGATATGACACAAAGTCTATCACTTGCTCACATCGACTTTTGGTTACATATTTTATTTTTCGACCCCGTTAGTTTTGATTATCCCTTTTACCCACCGACAAACACAACGCTGAATCAATTGAAAAATTATCTAGATTAAACAATGCATAAAATTCTTTAAAAGAAATGGTGGAAATATTTAAAAAATAGATACTAATGAGAAAGTAACACCTCTTACCATTCAGAAAGTTCACCTAAAGCTATAGCTTGTTTAGCTTATTGGTAAATTCAACACTGATTCTAATTAATACAGTGACACAGGGGAGCCCCCTCCCCCCAAGAGAAAAGGCACCCCCTCCCCAAAAGAAATTTAATGGCCCTGCTCCCCCCCCCCAGGTGGGCACCCTTGAGTGGCATAACAGTGCCCCTTTCCTTTTTAGACATTTGATGAGAAGTGCTTCGTCCAAAATGTTTTCCCAAATTAGGCAACCGTTTTTACTTTTGAAACAACGCTAGAATTAGTTTCATTTTGTATCACTGAATTTAAAACTCAAATCAGTACATATTTTAAAATATTTCATCAAACTGAGTTGTTTGCCAATGTTTTAAGTCTCAAACGCTAAAAATGCAAGCGCTTTTTTTTTTTTTTCATTTTTTACCCCTTGTCACTACAATTCTGGTAATCTTTCAGAAATAAGCGTTTTTTTTTTTTTTTTTTTAGCCTTGTAATTTACACAAAAGAAAAAAAATCGTATTTATTTTTGGTTGATAGAGTCGATAGTGGGCTCTGAAGGTAAGGACAAAAAAAAAATTCTCACTTCGAACTTACAAGCTTGAAAACTTGTAATCTCTAAGAGAAAGAGTTTCTTCAAACTAAAAAGCTTTTTCTTTTCTTTTCTTTTTTAAAGAAAGGAAAAAGTGGTGCGAGGGATTTTTTCTTTTTCAAAGGCCCGCTTCGCGGGCCCCTATGCAATGCATAGGCTTGCCCCCCTTCTCGACGGCCCTGTATGTAAGCAGTTTTGGTAAAAAAATTGATACTTGACTTGCATGCCATGCAATTGTGTAGTGAGTGACAAATTTTTAATTGAAGGTAGGGGCACAAACAACACACACAATGCACTAGCCAAACCCCACAATGGTGAACCCACTCTGCTGATCTGACTGGGGAGATAGTTAAGGGCTCACAATATCCTAATAAAAAAAACATCAAACTCATTTTACTCTTTTAAATTGAACTATTAATTAATGTTTGTGCATCAAAACTTGAAAAGTTTGATGAAATTCCATTAAAATCATATTCCGATTTCTGTTGTAGCATTTAATAGTCCTGGAAAAAGGTGAGGGATGCTAGTTAATGCAATTAAAAGAGTAGGGGATCTACGTCCCTGAAATACCCACTTCTATATGAATATAAAGGGTGTTTTTTTAGAGGTATAGAACTTTAAGTTGGCAACACTGTTTGATATGTGTGCCATTTCGTTAGCTGTCACTTGTTTTGTGTTCAGTTCGGTTTGCCATTTCATCATGAATAGACAAAAAGGCGGTGCAACATGCCACACAGCGCGTGTCACAATTGATTTATTGAAAGAAACGTTCGGTGAACGAATAAGTTCACATAATGGACCTCTGAATTCGCCTGCAAGATCATGCAATTTAACACCGCTGGACTACTTTTTGTGGGACTATGTGGAGTCTGTGGTCTGCACCGATAAGCCACAGACGATTGACACCTTGGAAGAGAACATTGCGCACCTTATTACTGACATACGGCTTCTATTACTGCAAAAAGTGAGAAAATTGGACTTTCCAATTGGACTTTCGCCAAGCCAGCCGAGGTAGCCATATGCCAGAAATCATATTTAAATAAAAATGGCAAAGAATCATCTTTCGAATAAAGCAACATTCATGGCAATTAAAAACATTTAACTGTTTAATTTGAACCGAAAGTTCTCTACCTCTAAAAAAAAACACTCTTTACAGTGCCGGATCATGGGGGAATAAGCTAAGGCCTTTGCCCTAAGAGACAAATTCAATCTATTGCTGTTTATTTTTCTTGAAAGGCGATATGCTTTCAATTGAATGAAAATAAGTAAGAGCAGCCTTTTAAAAAATACCAAAAATCATTTTCCACATCCCCAACTTCTACAAAAATTAACTGTTGGGTCATTCCACGTCAAATCAACCACAGAAATGGGATTTTAACACCCACCGTCTCGGAATTTGATAAAACTTGGTATACTTCATGTCTTTATGGTTACAAGCAACCCCCTAATTTTTTTTCTTTCAATATCAATTCGTTTTGATTTTATAGCCTTTTGAAATCTGGCGATTTTGCATTTTTTTATCATTTTTGAGGCACTCAAACTGAGAAGATGTTGGTTATTAAAAAAATTGTTTCTTGGTAACTAATGCTATAATCTTTTTGAAAATTTTTGAACACAATGTAAAGACTTTTAACATGTTGATACAAAATATCTTAATAGTTTTAGTTTACATGAGAAATTTTTAAAAAATTAAGAAAGTGAAAATTTTAAATTTTTTTTGTCAAAAAAAGGTGCTGACATAATTCTGAATTTCAACAAGAGGGTCAGCTTTAAAAATCATAATTTTTTAAAAAAAATGATCATGAATATGTGTTCTAACTTATCCAATGAAAAACATTAGGGGACTTTGAGGGATTCTGCCCCCCTCCCCATTCTGAAAAAAAAAAGCAGGAAACATTATACAGACAATCTCTTCCATATTCTTAAAAACAGAATTGTCAGCAATTATGACAAAAACTCAAATATACAGTGTGTTGAACATTGAACTCAAATGTAAAAAAAATCTAAGCTTCTTTTTCATTTGAAATAACTTAAAATATGGGGTAGTTCTACCTCAAATCTACCGTAAAAATGGGATTTTAACACGTACCATCTCAAATTTTGATGAAACTTGGTATACTTCCTTATTTTGTGGTAAAAAGCAGTCCCTTAGTGTTTTTTTTTCTTTCAATCTCAATGTATTTTGATATTATAGACTTATCAAATTTTTTGATTTTGCATTTTTTGTCATTTTTAAGACATTCAAACTGAACTGTTGTTCAATAGGAAAAAATTGTTTCTTAGCAACTATTAAATTTACCTTTTTGGAAATTTTAATAAAAAATGCTTGGATTTTGAATATTTTTATTAAAAATATTATAATAATCTTGGTTTAAACTAAGAATTTTAAAAAAATTGAAAAAAGAAAAATTGATTTTTTTTTTTTTTTTTTTTGGTGAAAAAAGCCATTGTCAAATTTTTAACATCAGGGTCAGTTTTAAAAATCATGTTTAACAATGAAAAATGATCATGAGTATGTGTCCTAACTTCCCCTATAAAAAAAGTTATGGGTCTTTTAGGGATTCTGCCCCCCCCCCCCTTCAGAAAAAACGAAAGCATCATAGAGAAAAGCTCTTCTATGTCTTTGAAAACAGAGTTCCCAACAATTAATTTAAAAAAAAAATTAAATATAAAGTGTGTTTAATATTGTAGTCAGACATATAAATTTGATATTCAAGCTTTTTTTTTAATTTGAAATAATTAAAAATTGTTTAAAATATAGACATTCTGAAAATAAGATATCATGAAATTTAAAAGCTACAGACAACAATATCTGCATTTACTGCATTTTAGTTAAGACAAAGGAAAACAAAAATTAAGTCTTAACACCAATTTATAATCATGCAGTTTCTAGCACTTTCAGGATCCCCCCCCCTCCCACTGCCACCCTTATGTTTGAGAAAAATTGCTATAGTGGAACTGTTTTTCATTTTAGTGTTACTGATGTACAGCAACAAATTCATCCTTTTCATTTCTTGAAATTACAGTCAACACCCCTTAAAAGTTAATAGCCTGATTGCTTAGTAATAATACGTTCTAAATAAAGTAAATTACCTTCTCCCCTCCCTTCATAGCAAATAAGGAAATAAATTGCATCTCTCATATTCAATGGATTTTTATATATTTTTTAATGTGAATAAGAAACCAAATTAGTATTTGCAAGGGAAAAAAAACAATATTTGTCCGGATCCCCCCCCCCTCCCCCAACATAACTTGCAATTTTTTCCTCAACTGCTTTTGGGGGTGTACACTAGTGCAATGCAATTAAGTGCAATAAATAGAATAGAGAAAAGAAATTGGTATAAAATGTGCTAATTCAAACTACAGCGGAACCTCCATAACTCGACAAACCAAGGAAACATGAAAAAATTTCGACTTAAGTGGATGTCAACTTACTGGGGTTCCAAAATTTTAATTCCTAAAGAGTTTCTGTGAGTATCACTTACTTACTGATGCTTAATATTCACATTATGAAAACTAATTTTAGTAAAGAAATTTTCTATTATTTTCCTTTTCTTTCTTTGAAAAGTATATAGTAAAATCAATAATATATTTGAATATATTGTGAAGAATAAATACATAATTGTTGAAAAGAAATAAAAGTTCTTGTTAGTCATGTCTGTTAAAGATAAAAAGTCCTGCTCACACTTGTTTAGAATACAGGTATAATGGTGCCTTCTTTCTCTACAGTTTGGTATATTTTATGCTATCCTTTTAGAATTGCACTAATAACACAGAGTGGTTGCTTACTCCCCTGGATAAAAGATAGAATTCTCTAAAAGAGATTTCCTAAAACTCTGAGAAAAAGTTAATATGAAAAAATGTTGGTAGCAAAAATTGAACTAGAATAGCAATTGGGTGCAGACTGATAGGGGGTTCTCGCAAATGTGTGTCAAGTTAGATAGATTTTCAGCCATTGAATTTGCACTGGGCCAACCCTAAGAAAAATAAATGTCCAGTTACAGGGGTTATCAGCGTGTCCAGTTACTGAAGTTTCACTGTATTTAAACAGGAATATTTAGAGTAGAATGTTTATAAATCATTTGTATAAAATAAAAAGTGGCTTTAAACAACATACCGCCCTTCAGGGGCGGATACAGAAAAATCTTTTGGAGAAGGCACGGGAAATTGAACTTTTCTGGGGTAATCTGTTTGATGAGTGGAAAACAAATCCATGTTTCAGTTTGATATTAGATTAATGAAATAAGTTAAAAGCTCTGCGAACTAGGAGTGTCTAGCTTCGAATTTGTCTTTTAGTCTGTTCTTTGCCCAGTTGGTTAGAGAAATCATTACTGGACAGATATCAAATTTTTACTTGTATTTGGCCTAGATCTGATTACACACAACACAACAATTAGAATGACATACGTTTTTTCTAATCTTCTTAGTAGGAAAACAGACGTAATTTAGAAGGAATTTAAGAACTATGAGCTGGTATTTATAGGATTTGTAATACTTTGTATTACAGTCGACGCTCATTATAACGACCACACATTACAAAGACCATTCCATTTTAACGACCAATGGTAAAAGCCCTAACTTTGTCCCTATGAACTCTATGTTAATTTGCTTTCGGTATAACGACCATTCTGTATCGCCAAATCCAATACAACGACCGAATTCTGCTGACACTTTTTCGGGTTTCATTTCCAATAAAACAAATTAGTAACTTGAAATGACCTTAACTATTGTTTATGGACAGCTACATGTAGTCTCCATTGCTCAATCCAACTTTGAGAAGGCTGTAGGGGAATTACCACTCACCGTAGTACAAAAAAAAAAAATAAATAAATAAATAAATAAAATAAAATAAAGAGCAGAAAAAAGTGAAATTTCCGGATACTGGTTTTTAAGAGTTTGTTCCTGCACTCGACGAAGATTACAAAGTGGATATCCTTACAGCTTTGCATCTCTCTAAAGCAGCATGAAATAAAGTTCAGAAAAGACCATCATGAATTGCTTTAATCACTCTAATTTTAAAAAGCAAAAGGAAACAGAATCTGCTGCTGAAGTAATTGGTCAGGCAATCCAAGAGGGAAATATCGATGAAGAAGATGAAATGCTGTAAAATGTTTTCTAAGAAAATGGAATTGGATGAATCGTTAAACTTTGACAATTATGCTTATGTTGATAATGATTTAGAATGTGTGGGACATCTCATTTTTCAAAAAAAAAGGAAGGGGGGGGGGGGTATCAGAATCAGATAAAGAAGAAGAAAAAATTGAGACCAAATTTCCTGGTATAAAAAATGTTTCGAATGCTCAAGGGACTTATAAATGTTTCTTCGAAAGGCAAGAAAAACACAATTTATCATCTATAACTAAAATGTAAAATTTTGTTTTGTAAAAATCATGTGTGCTAAAGAGGCAAACAACTGTTTCTGATTTTACCTTCGAAAAATAAATGATTTGTATGCATGTAATAAATTTTTTTCCATGTTTCCCTACTTTAAAATAAGTTTAATATTTGTGCCCACAATTTTTTAAGAATACGTGTAATAAAAATAATTTGGGCATTTAACGGTTATCTTTGAAAAAATACCAAGTTTATTGGAGCAACGGAACATGCATGATGCATGTGTATACATTTTTTAATTCTACCCTTTACAACGACCACTCGTTATAAAGACCTTTTTCTGTGGCACGGAGAGGGTCGTTATATCGAGCGTCGACTGTAATTGGTTAGTTATAAATTAGAATTAGATGATTTTTTTTTAATTTCTATGTTGTCTTAATGCATACTAAACAATAATTTTTAGTATGCATAAATTGTTGTAGGAAAATTTCGAATTTTGCGATAACCTGTTTTTATTGTTTATTATTAATTTTTTTAATTAACTACTTTCAATTCAAAAAATATTGAGTATTAAAATGTTTAAATTTGGGTTCAAACACCAATGTATGTCATTATTCAAATTTTCTTTGATGCTATTAGTAATTAGCATAGATTGTAAGATTGTGATCGATTTTTTTTCTTTTATCAAAATAAGGGGGGCAAGGGGGCAGAATCCCTCAAAGTCCCCTAAAGATTTTCATTTTATATGTTAGCACACATGTTACTGATCATTTAAAAAAACATATAAATTATTTTAATTTAGACCCTCATGCCAAAAAATTAAAATTTTGAAAATCATTTTTTTACTGAAAATTTTTTAAAATTTTTAGTTTGTTAATTTTTTTTAATTGCTGAATATAAATTTAGATTTTTGATATATTTTTTTCTAAAATGCTTGAAGTCTTAATGTATAATGTGAAAATTTTCAAAAACTTTTTATCTTTAGTTGTTGAGAAATAATTTTTTTTGCAAACAGTTGCAGTTCATTCTGAGAGAACTGTGAATGACAACTAACGCAAAATCTTAAAACTTTGAAGGGTCATAAAATAAAAACTATTTTTAATAGAGAAGTAATACTTTAGGAGGTTACTTAGGACTATGAACCATAGAAGTATACAAAGTTTCATTGAAATCTGAGATGGTGGGTGTTGGGGTGTGCAGTAGGGTGGGCCGAAAAAACTTTTTTTGGAAATCTGTTTTTGGATAGTGCGGAAAAGTTGCTATATGGGCCCGTTATTACCCATAAAAAATTTCGCTAAATTTGTTTAATATTTAGCCGGCGCTATTTGACCTCGAAAAAACTGAAAAAAAGGGCAAAAATGCACTTTTTCCAAAAAAAAAAAAAAAAACAGTGGGGGGGAGGGGGTTGAAAATAAAAGTTTGAAGCTATTTTCAGCAAACATTAGAAGTATCTGTCAGTGAATTAGTTGAAATCATCAAAGACTTTTATACATTTCGTAGAATATTTAGTAACGCTCCTTTAAGACTGAAACATTGGAAAAATGAAAAAAAAAAAAGAAAAATTAAAAGTAGTTTCAAAATAAGTAAGTACTGAAATGTTACGCAATACGTTACTTAGAAAAAAACAGTGAAAATTCAATCAATTTTATGCGACATTTGTACGCCAATTTTAAAAAATGCACACACTCAAATAAAAAATAGTTACATAAGATGCTAATTTTTTAATCTTCGGTTCCAATTGTTTCTCCTGGATAATAAATGGCGCTCAACTACTTCTATTATTCCTAAGATTATTTTATAACTATTTTATATATATATTTGACAAATAGAGCCCTTGAGTATTAAAAAAATGTGAATCCTCTGAAGTCCTTTAAACTGATTAATGAATTGAACGCAAGTATTCTTCTTTTTCTCAAGCCATTTCTTCCTCTCGACTTTATAACCCACTTAAGAGACAAAACCCCCCAACAAGAAATGCTGTAATTCTACACCTCCACAGCTGGGAATTAAGCAATTAAAGGGGTCCTCTCTTGTGTCCAATGTCCACAATGAGTTGCCACTGAGGCATCTTATACTGGAATTGGACGGTTGCACAAAGTGGCCACATTCATATTCTGGAGCTATCGAACAACTTCTTAGAGATTGTGAAAAAAATCCGGTGGTCAAATTTGATAAAATTGACTGCAATCTTCTGGTTTTGGACATGGAAGATATAAAAAATTTAAGTACTGAACAACAATATTTGTATAAAATCTGTCTTGGTGTAAAAGATGGTAGTTGTCCTTCAAGCGTGGCTGACAGTAGCCCAGGTAAACTCAGTCAGTCATGCGCGATGACTGACAACTACAAACCGTTTGTTACGCTTGTATATAGGCCCTCCAACTCCATCAGAAAACCTTACAATGCTTGTAAAGTATGTAATTTTAGTTTATGCTCCAATGTGGTTTGAAATAAAAATGAAACCGAACTGCCAGTACCGCGCCCAACATTTTTGGAAAATGATTTCTCTTGCAAGGCAGTTTCCAGACAACGTTAAGGAGATAATTTTCAAAGTTCTCTCAAGTAATGCATATTTCGCTCATCCTGAACAGCTACTGTTGACAATGTTGTTTGACTCAAGAAAATACATTCGGGAATTAGCTGTTAGGCGCATTCTGAACTCTAGAAATAAGAAGACGAAGAGCTCGGATGGTGTACGATTTTTTGAGCGTCCTAAACTCAATTTTGAAGCCGTTGATTATGTTGATTTAGTTGATTGGGCAAACTGTGTTGTAACAGAGCCACCTTTTACAATGCATCTAAAAGACCAACAATGGAAAGAAATGTGCAAAGAACATTCTACAGAGTTTACTTTCGAGAAATTTCCCTGTCACACGCAAGCTGTGAAATGTTGTGTGAAACTAATAACCGAAGCTGCAATAAAAGTTCATGGTGAAACTGCACGAGATGCATACATTCGTGCTAAACTTTAAGCTAGGAAAGAACTTCCATCTTTGATAACAAGGGACAATATTATTCGAAAAAATAATATTCATTATGCATGAGGTATTATAAATCAAATTTGAAGATTTCTTTTTTAAAATTTTATTATCTATATATGTAGTTCTCGAAAATGTACGATACTATTGCGTGATAATAATTACTATGATTAATGGCGCTATTTAATTGATTAGTCTATGATTTAATTTTGAAAAATAATTTTCACATTGGTTTTTAAAGAAATTCAGTATTTTTTTCATTTTTCTCCAATTTTTGGTGTCGGAAAGGAGCGGTTAAATGCTCATTAAAATCAATGAAACATTTTATAGGCTCGAACTGGCTCATTATATCACATTTTCGGTGCATTCCAGCAAAATATTTGGAATTTAGTTTTAAAAAAAAATTTCGACAAAAATTCATTTTTCTCTTTTTTTTTCGGTTTTTCAGTGTCAAATAGCGCCGGCTAGATATTTTTTAATATCCAAGAAATTTTCTGTGAGTGCTAACTAGCTCACTACGCAACATTTGCGCGCTATCCAAAAATTGATTTCGAAAAAAAAATTTTTTCGGCTTATTTCGGCCCACCCTAATGCTCACATCACAAGTGTATGTTTTGTTTACTTCCATTCGTCGCCAAGCACGAAATTGATCGCGCCAAGTCGAATACAGAGATCTATCGTTAAAAAAATTTAATTTACACAATTTAAACTTTTGCCTTGTCTTAAAGTGTTGTTTTTCAATAACGTTGTGGTTGGAATCATCGATTTAATAGAAAAAATAACTATAAAAGACCCAAATAGTGCATCAGAATGGAATTTTAGCACGCCGGAACACATGTTCTTGATATAATTACGCGATAGTTAAAGAAATAGGAATGGACTCACTCAAGTAAAGCTACACACGCATAATTTGAACATTGTAGAACAGTAATATGAGCATCAAAATCCTGGACTCACCTTTAATTTTTCAGATTCTGGGTTTTTCCAACAGCACTGTCATACGCTCCATGTTAATCCTACGGGAGAAGAAGAAACACTGCCTCAGGCGGTCTTCGACCAATAGGAAAATGATGCCGCGTTGCCGCAACTCTGAAAACTACGTTTTCATATAGGGACTCTAGGACAACCTATGTTTGGCTGTGTTAGAACTTGAGTATCAGCCTCTTCGTGCTGCCCTGTTAGGAGCACAGAACTGTCTGGGGGTTTCAGTTACCTTTTCAAAGGTTAACTTTCTACAACAATTTGCCAAAGTCCTGTCGCACAATTCGAACTCTGCCGCTACACTTTTCATACTTCTTCCTTCTTTTACTTTGTTGACAGCTTCTACCATAGTCTCTATGGCGTACTTGCCTCTTTCAGACTTCTTTTTGTAGTGTCGTACCATGTCAAATCTGAAAACCCAACACACAGATCAATATATCAAGTCATAAAATCAAGTCATTCTGGGAACATATCAGTTTAATGCTATTTTAATGAACACTTAGGCCTATTTTGTTTTAACATGTATCTCTCATGAATGATTGAGATTGTGATTTATTTTTTGTCTGTTTTTCGTTTAAAATTATAAGTTGTCAAATAAGAAGCTTACCTTTTTATGTTACAACTATTTATGCTTCATTTAAGAGTAAATAATATAATAAACATCAATAAATAGTAGCGATCGAAGGGGGCGGGGCATATTTTCGATGCGACGGGGCACTTTTCGATGCGAAAATATGCCCCGCTTGGTGTTCGGAAACGTGCTCCGTCGCCATGTTTTTCCTTTAACTTCACGCAGACTGTCAAAAAAAGAATTTTATGGACAAACTATCACATCACTGGTAGCTCCTTAATGTGCTCTTTCGAAATATTACAACAGACAAAAACTTAAGACGTATATGTTTGTTTTTAGTTTAAATGAGGTCATCAAAATTTACTTACCTGTATAAAAACTAGTGAAACTGATGTTACGCAGCGATGTGAACAGCCATCCAACTGAAACTCTCGTAGTTGTCGTCTAGTGGCGCTGCCTTTCAAATAGTCTGGTCGGTGCTTCGCTATACCGGCTCGCTAACGAGTTAAAGTCAAATCGAAAACGTGCACCGCGCGAAAACCTGCCCCGGTCTCCCCTACTACTTTGTTTCAGACAAATTAAAGATTATATATTTTATTCAAAATTTTCTTGATCATCAGTAGGTACTTGTTACATTTTCCTCATTTTGAATAAAAAAAGATTTGTAGCGTTTGTATGCTCGAATTGTTCCGCAGTTCAATGAGCGTTGAGTTAAAATTTTCATATGACAGTGGTACTAATTTATTTTGATATTAAGTCTCTATTCTTCCCATACATGACAAAAGAAAGTACAGCAAACAACTGAGTATATGTTAAATGCTAAGCGTCAATCTCATAAAAGAGATGTCTAGCAAACTAGACGGCTCAACAAAAGAGCATTTTAATTTAGCATTAATTTAGCATTTAATTAAAGATAATAGCATTTTTTTTAATTTTATTCTACGTACCCTATTGCCTTTCTACGAAATTTCTTCATTAAATCAATGCTTGTATGGTAGCCACATTATTTAAAATCTTTTTCTGTCTTGCTATTTCTTCTTTTCATCATATCGTCGACACCATGCTAAATTAACGAATAACTAAATTAATCGCGTTTCTCAAATTCTATGGTTTGCTGTAGCACTCAAAAAGAGCTACCTACTGGTTATAACTACTTCAAACGATAGTTTGACATTTAAAGTTATCTATGGATGAAACTTAAAACATTAAAAATAACTGAACGCGTCAGGTGGAAAGAAATTGTTTTGGCTCTCTTGAAAAGTGCCAATTTTCGCATTCGATACTTTAGCATGACGTCGACGATATATATAGTAAAAAATCTCGTTTTCAGAACTGAATAGGGTCCAGGACACATTTTGAAAAACAATTTATTAAACAGATTGGAGTTTTGAAATTTTTTACTCTGATTCACGATCTATTTAATAAGCAAAGTCATAACATAAATATTAAAAAAAAAAATTTCAAAAAATAATGCGCAAATATCTAAGCTTTAATTTTTATTCGGCGATTTAAAAAATATTAATTCAATAAAAAAGTAAAAAATATTTGAAGAAAAATCTCGAAAATTCGAAGATACTTTTTTTTTAAACATATTTTTTGCAGTAATTTTTATTTTATTTGCCGAGTTAAAATTAAAGCAAACTATTTTGGGAAAATGCTCTAAATTTCATTACTTTATCAGTTCTTGACACATAAGAGTTTGAATGCAAAAAATCGAGAAAAATTGCATCATGAAGAAAAACGCGTTTAAAGTTTTAAAGTTAAATATAATATTAGTTCTAAATGCATGCAACAAAAATAATTATATTTTTCGTTCCAATTAAGATAAAAAACAAGATTCAAACGTCCTTTTACACAGAAAAAAACGGAGAAGTTTTTAAAATATTTTTTAAAAATCCAAAGTTTGTCGTGTTTTGTGTCCCGGACCCCCTTAAATTTCGAAAACACTTCGGGGGAAGTATCCCTCTCCCCCCTCCTGTCTTAGTATCACCTACGGTTACATATTTTTTTTAGATGAAATTCCAGCTGAAAATGGAAAGGATATTGATCAAGTTGAACTTCATATGAACCAAGCCACTAATCACACGTCTGAGTCGACTGTCGCTTATTTAACAAAGAAAGAATCAGAAACAGGGACAAAGTTCATTCTAGTTGATGAAAACTTGTAAAAACACCTGAAGCTTCTCCGATAGATTTTTGTGCTTTCGGGTAATTTAAAATGCTAGCTACTGCTATTGTCAAGAAGCATGACTGTCAGATAGAAACAATTCGCCCCAAAAAATACGGCATTCATAAATAAAATTAAGATTGCTTCCATTAAATACGAAAGACCTTCTGTAGGTCTTATGTTTCCAATGAAAATTTAGAAACTTTAAATTTTCAATAATTAATTAATATTTCATTATTAATTGGCATAATTTTGAGCAACGATTACAAAAAAATCTAATACACCATCGGATACAATATTTGTGTTAAATGATGCATCTTACTTCACTCTGTTTTGAACCTAATAATAAAACCACGCAAGCCATAGTTTTTATGGTACCCTTTATCTTAATTGGACTTCAAGAACTTTTGTTTTTTATATACTAACAATTAGCGATAAAATTGTACCAAAAAAATTTTTTTTTTTTTTTTTTTACCAATCACTTTGGAGTTAGGTTCGAAACACCCTGCAGTTTACGTAAATTTTGTAGCAAAAAACAAAATAAAAATAATAATCAAATGATAGTTTAAACGCGAACACTATTTCTGTTGGAATGGACACGCAAAATTGGGGGGGGGGGATATTCCGAGAAAAATGAGTTTAAAGGTAAAAAAGAACACATTTGCCATTGGGAAAGGTATTTCGAAAAACTCTTGCTACTTTTTTTATTAGTGAGATTTTTTTACTATCTTGATGTTCCCGTTAAAAAAGATTAAATGGATATTTTTGGTGAATAAGAAAAAAAAAGTAAAAATTTTCGTCTATTTCAAACCTATACGTATACCTTAAAGCACATAGGCGGCTGTTCCATCAAAAAAGTGGAGATTCAAAAGAAGTGTTAGGGTTAGGGGGCGGGGCACCTCAAGCAGGGATTTTTTTTCTTTTTTTTTTTTTGTAAAATTGGCTATATTATCGACTTTTAACATTACTCACGAAATGATTTCTAAAAATGTGGAACATGACATCCCTGCGGGACGACTCCACAATCGGGACGAATGGCCACCGAAGACTTCATTCTTATGAAATAAAGTTAGACAAGTCCATTTAAATTTTTAGTTTTTTTTTTTTTTCAAGAAATAAATCAATCCACCCTGTAAAAAAGCATTTTTCAATCAATCATCAATTTTCTACTGTGAAAATTGAGGGAGCAAGGCCCCCTTACTTTTGGAAGTGAGTGGCAGTTGCCCTTCTAGCGCCCCCCCCCCCCGTACGAACCATAAATGCCTTGAAGCCCAACCTATGCCCGCGGGCATCATTGCTCCCGCTGATCGTTTTACGTATGCTCGCCGCTCTATGACAGCGATAAAAATCTTTCAATTAAAAAAAAATGCTAGGTAAAAGTTTTTTTATATTTAGTATTAGCTACAAAAGCAGAAACGACATCCAATACTGATAAAGCCTCAAGGTTAAATGCGATTCATCTCTCTTGGAAAGCTTTTGCTGTTTATAATATCATCGAGTCAATGAACACTTTTTTTTTTCTTTTTTTTGTCAATACTTTTATACTTACTAAGCAAATGTAACCGAACTATCTACTTAAATTTCAGTGCTTTTTCAGTTAAGAACAGGACTTGAAATAAAAACTTTGAATCCTCAGAATGACATGATTATACTGAATCTAATTTTTTCAGCTGAGAAGTTTTGAAATATAATTGATCCCAGCTAGCACACGAACATTCGGCCAACGTTAGCTTATTACGTTAGACTAATGTCGGCCTCTTACGTTAGAACATACGTTAAAGTGCACCGTCGGAAAACGGTTATCCAACGATTGGTTTCCAACGTTATCTCAACATTTTTCCAGCGCTGTTCCAACGTAAAATGCAACGGTGAACCAACCAATTCCAAACGTTATTCCAATGTAAATTACAACAGTTAAACAACACTTCTTAACATTATCCCAATATAAATTTCGACGCTTATCCAACAATTTTCCAACGTTAGCTGCAACGTTTTAGACTGATTATTTTCCGACGCTATTCTGATGAAAAATCAACATTTAAGTAACTATTTCCCAATGTTATTGAAATTTAATATGCGCAACCTTAATAGTGTGCTACCTCAGATAGCTTTCCAGCCTATTTCATTTGAATTTTTTATTATTTTCCCTCATCAAATCAATATACTTTACCAAATATATATCAAATCATTATTATTTTACAAGCGTAGAAATAGAAATACTAAAAATTAAAAAAATATGCTGAAGCATGGAAACTCTTATATGCTAAAATAAATTAAAATATAGTTGCATCATATATAGTACCTATAATTTATGTGGCTTTTTGCCCTTTGTTTGTGACATCATAACCTTTATTGCTACCTCTGATTGCTCTCAAACCTGTTTCATTTAAAGTTTTTACTATTTTCACTCATTACATCAATATATTGTTTCAAAAAGTAAAAAATGCTAAAAAAAAAAAAAAATACAATTTATCATTTCCCTATCATTTACAAACGTTTCAATAAAATATGAACAAAAATTAAGATATAATTCTTACCTTTTATTTTTCTGAATAATTACTCGAAAATTATCTTCATAAGCATACATTAGTTTCTTTTTTTCTTTTTCAGGAAATATTAATCACCAGCAAGGTTATTCTTAAGACAGAATAAAATCTTTGACTTTAAAATTCTGCCATGAAAAATAACCTAGCTTGTTTGAAGGTTCAATTTTGCTTTGACCTGAAATAAGAATTAAAAAAATAAATAAATAAATAAATAAAAAACATACGCATACACATTCAGTTAGAATCTTCATAACAATTCAAATGACGTGGGTTAAACTTGAATATCATGAAAACTACTTATTTTATTGTTTTGTCGAACTATTATACTCTCCCATTTCATTCAAAAATTCATGTTCATTGACTTTTTTTTTTTTTTATTTTAGTATTAGGGAAAGAATTTCAATGTATTTTATCCATCAACGAGAAAAGTTCATGCAAAGACACAATTTTATTTCTATGGTAAATTGCACATGTATTGTGCGTTTAAAATTACCAAAGCTAAACAAAGGAACAACATAAAATTCTAAAACGAATTCAAAGCATTCACAAAATTCTCTAAAAAAACTAGTTAAAGCATTTATCAAAAAAAGAAAATCAGTTCGAATGAGCAAAAATTTCAAGAATTTCGATTCATCGGAGACCCCCCCCCCCCCCCAAAAAAAAAAGAGAAAATTCCCCTAGAAACAACCTCTTCCTAAAACCTCCTGCCAAAATGAATTTGTAGAAAAAAATTCTAGCAGTTTGAAACAAGAAAAATCTGGGCCTGCACAGCCACAATCATTTGTCGTGCTTGGAAAACAAATAAAAGTAGAATGCATTTAATAATCAAACACACACAT
Organism: Uloborus diversus; assembly: GCF_026930045.1. Taxonomy (NCBI): domain Eukaryota; kingdom Metazoa; phylum Arthropoda; class Arachnida; order Araneae; family Uloboridae; genus Uloborus; species Uloborus diversus. The sequence goes on along the minus strand of NC_072733.1, from coordinate 49,467,438 downwards.
ACAAAAAAAAAAAAATGTTTTATCTTAGTTTTAAATTTATTGAAAGAAAGAAAAATAGTTGGAAAAATGAATTGAATTACTTTGGAAGACTTTAGTACTTGTGAGATTGAACGACACTCGCCGTGAGCAAGTACGACACATGTGAATGTGTATGTGACCCAGGAATGAAAAAGAAAATGACTATGCCCCTGGCGCACTCACTCCTCCCTCACCCCTTTTTCAAGTCCTGGGTCTCGTCTCAACAAGACTGCAGAGGCGGGGGGGGGGGCTTATGGAACGCATTACGCACGCTTCGCAGAACGCGCTAATCAGCAACCAGCTTACAATAAATGGGCGTAAATGTGAAACAGGTTTGATGGTTAGAAATAAGTTGGGAATGCGTTTAGTCGGATATAGGTTGGTTTTAAACCATCCTCCGATGCTTCAAATGATCGGATGAGCGTATGAAAAAACCAATATCTAACCAAAACATATTTCCAACCATTACGATGCATTTTCAACCTTTCTCCAACGTAAATCCGATGGTTTGTGCTACCTGGGATATAAATCAATTTCAATTCTTAAAAAGTGCAGCACACAAAACAAAATCGCGTTATGGTTCCACATACTTGTGTGATTTATTGTTTTTGACGACCACAATCCGCGGTTTTTATATAAACACATGAACATTTTCTTATTAACAGGAATACTATGCCTTCTAATTAAGAAGCAATTTCAATGAAATGTGACAACAGTCATATTTGCTTTGAGACGAATAAAAAGTTTCGATACTTTGTAGATTTCTTATGCGTTGTTTAATAATTATTCATCGAACACAAGAATATGAACAATAATTTTTATATGTTAAATCTTGTCGTCTACCTATTAATATACAACGAAAAATAAATGGTGCCCACCGTCTGTTTAGTAGTTTAAAATGAGCTCTTGGAGACAAAAAAGGACTCCTGCCTTAAAAGATCTTAGTTCCTCATCAGAACATAAGTAAAAACTAACATTTTATTTTCATTTGTCACTTTTTTCAGCACTAGTTACACATCGCTCGCCTGCGTAAAGCAATGACAGTTTTACGGGAGGGGAGATGGGTGTTGTAATCCCTTTCAAATATCGGAGCTTATTTTTGGTTTTCAAATGTTATAGAATCGAGAACACGAATATGCTCTTTTTGTACTTTGAGAAAAAAAATGCAAGTTGGGTTAATCTCTCGAAAAATATAGCTCACAAAAAACAAAAGTCAACAATAAATTGATTTTTTCGATATGTGTTGAAAAAAGGAAAATTTAAAGATAAGGTCATCCCTCTCTGTCTTGAGGGAATAGTTCAATTCGAACAGAATTGTTTTTGTTCTTGGAAAACTTTAGGTCATAATATCTCATTTTCATGTTTGGTTTTTAATTTGACTTTCATTTTTTTTTTTCAAATTTAAACTGGTAAAAAAAATTACCATTACAGTTTATTCGATTCTTATATACAAATCATTGTACAATACGTGAACTTACTTTGAACAAACTTTTGAGGAAAGATCTTTTGACGTACAAGATGTGCAAAAAAAAAAATAACTTTTTCATTTGATTATTTTCATAGGTATTAATTAACAAAATGATTTCTTTTAAGATAGTGTAGGATTGCAATCATACCCCCCCCCCCCCTCCCACCCGTATTCTTTGCAAAAATATGAACGAAGTAAGCAAATTTTTACTGATGAAACATTAAAAGTTTATTATATTACGCCCGCAAACATTTTCTCCAGAAAAACTCTCGCTTTTATCTTTAAAAAGGCGTTTCATAAATGCTACAGTGCAATCCATAACATTGACTTGGAATCCGACTTCTCGCAGACGAAAAAATTTAAGTCCCTAAAACTACGTTTTCATATAGCGACTCTAAAAATAATTTATATGTTTTTGCCTTGATGACTGAAAAGTTAGCTGTTCGATTGTCTAGCCATCCCTCCACTTTTTTTGAAGCTGATCTAAAAGAAAATACTGAATACAATAGCTTCGTTCTCTTACATTACAAAAGTGTAAACGACCTGTCCTATGCCAAACATTAATAACATCTCTTTTCAGCTTCCTCAGGCGTTTTCGGAGACATTTTGATACACAACACTACGAGCCACCGATATTTAGCTCTTAAGCATCTAGTTAACTGTAACCGTGCTCATTTCTTAACATTTTTGCGACCAGACGATGTTTTTATGTCAACCAATATCGAACTATCGTCGAGGAAGTGATAATTTACATACTCTATGCACTTACTGGGCTCAATGCTTGACATCTAAAGTAGTAAATAAAGCACTCGAATCGTTTTGCGTCGTAATGTAAGTTATATTTCGAAATTTTTCTTTATTTGGACTTATTTTTACCAAATTTTCATTTTTGTCATTATTGAGTAAAGTACTGTTTTGATCTGTATATGAAATCAGAATTTACTGGTGTAAATTTCTCTGTACATTGAATGTTAACTTTTTCGCCAAGTTTGCACGTGATATTGATATAGTGTGGATTATACCGATAGGTTAGGCCTATTTGGATGGTGACGAAGGGTGGAATTTTGCAGTTGCTTTTGTGAATAATTAAACAGGATTATAGTTTTAAGTTTTTAATAGTTAAATTTCTTGTATGAATTATGTTGTTTTTTTGAGTTTTCTTCGAAACATTTCATCACATTGAGGTGGGATGCCGTGGAGATATTTACGCCGTGTAAGTAAAATTTTGGATTTTAGCTGTTAATTTGTGATAACATGATTAGTAAGTAATATGTTCAATGAATTTGTTTGCAAGATAATTATTTGCTGACATTTAATTTGTTTGCAAGATTTTATATGTGACTTAATAAATCGTTCAATGCTGTTCCAGATTTAAACTTTTTCAGGGAATAATTTTATTTCGTTCCGCATAGATGTGTAGTCTATCTGATAACAAGAATTAAATTTAAGTAATTTATACTAAGTGTGTAGTTTTAAGTAATACGTGCAGGTAGATTGCTAATTTTTTGTTATTAGTGCCTTTCCTTTTGCATAATACAAACGCTTTTAACTGAAATCTGCATTTTCTATGAAAATAACACAGGTTGTAGGTCCAAACTAAGTATCATTTATTCTAAAAGTAATGTGATTAGCAATTCGGAACTCCAGCGCTCGAATACGCTACCTTGCGGTGATTTACAAAACTGCCGATGGAACTAAAACATTGCCACGTTTTAGTTCCATGTGTGTCTGTTGACGTAAACACAGGCAGTTTGCTCTGAGTATTTATTAACGCAATCGATGTGTCTTAGTTTGCTTTCAGCTACAGAAATTAATTCGTCCCCTAAGAGTATTCTCGAGCTTCTCAAAATAATGTTAGTTTTCCGTATTTCTTTCAAAAAAGTATTAAATGGTGGACGCGTAAACAAGAAAACTCTGGATTAACAAAATTGGATAACGTTATACCAGGTAAAATTTTTTATTGTATGAATTTGTAAGAATATGAGTTTTTTTTTAATCTTAAATTAATTTAACTAATCATATTTTACAGCAGCATTTAGTTGGAATGGACAGTATGCAAAATATTTTCTTGGATTTATTATCGTAGAACAAAATGAAAAATGTTTAACCTAGAAAGAATTTAGTTTATTCCTTTTATTCTCAGCTGAAAGGTTTCGCCAAATTTGTTTAGGGTTATAATTTTGGTATTGTGCGAGCAAAGTAGCCTTAACTAAAAACGCGAGATTTCGCGTTTTTAGTTAAACCATTTTTAATTTTTATCATGAGTTTAATAAAATGGTAGTAAGATTACAGAATTCGATAAGTGAAAAGAAATAATGGTCAATCAACTGAAAAGAAAACTACCACCATATATCCGTGAGAATTTTGTTGATGATTTGCATAACATGACACAATTAAATCGTAACTCAGAAATTAGAAAAATCGAAACAGAAAATTTTTAAATGAACCGATTCGGGAATTCGAGAGAAATAACTCAGCTACAAATGGAAAAAAAATAAGCGCTAGCCAAGCAAGGCAAAGAAGTATCATCTTCTTTCGATAATAATTTTTAATGTCATATTGAATTTTCTAGCATTAATTGTTGTTCTTGTCAGGCCACAATTATTATTTAGTTTTATCAAGAATTGATAAATATCGAATTCAACATCATGGAAATAGCTGCTTAGAACTACGAACTACGTAGTTTGCATTAATCTTTGACGTTTAGTAATGCTTCTTGAATTCTCATTTCTTTCTACGTGGGCCAGAATATCCACAAGACTTTGAAAATTAATTTAAAAAGAATAAAGCGAAAAAATCATACGTACGAACAAAAATCACAACACTTTCAGCATTTTCTTCGTTACCATGTGCGTTTGTTTTAGTTTTCAATTCCGCCATTAGACAGTGACTTCAGTGCCCCCTACAGTTCGTTGGAGTTGCGAATTATTTGTACAGTTGAGCTTATTTAGCGCTCTCTTTTTCTACATTTCTCTTTTAGTTTTTTATTGTTAATACGAATCCATTTAGGAATTTTTATAAAAATGCTCCTAGTTAGTTCAAAATTTTTTTATCATGTTTCATTTAAGTCCACTGCATAAATTGACTGATTAAAGCTTCTTATTGTTTGTTATGGTGCAAGTTAAACCTGTATAGAAATTTTTTTTTATCTTGCATTGCTTATATTTGTATCCTGTGTTTTTATTAAATTTTAATGTCGTAGAACCAGAGTTTCCTGAAAAATGGCTATTTCCCTGAATTTTTCATCAATTTCCCTAATACAGTCAAACCTTAATATATCGAAATCCCAGCAAATTTCCATGTCCATTACATGGAAAGTTTGTTTCTATACATCGAAAAAGTCTCTATGTAGTATCCAAAAAAAACTGAGATATTCGTAGATTTTTTTTCCAGTTCCGACTGTTTGTCTTATGAAAAATGAAGGATGGTGGAAAGAATTATGTTCACTATAAGTTCATACGCAACTCAGAAAGAATTTGGGGTTCAGGGATTGTGTAGATAGGTCGTTGTTCCATTCTCTTTAATTCCCTCAAGTTCATCTTAAATCTTAGTTGCAACCAGTAATACAGTATACTCAGTTTTAAGTCGCCCCTTTTGTCTGTTAATTATCATTCCTAGTCCTTTTAGCTTCAGTGAAAATCATTCAAGTTAAGTAAATTGAATTTTTCTTCCATTACATTGTCATAACGAAAGTCCCTTGATGTTGCGCATCAAGTTGAATTACCGAAGAATTAGGATGTATGAAGAGGCCGAAATGTCATTCTTAGAAAATTTAGTATTTCCACAAGCAGAGGGCCTGCTATTATGAAAATTCGGAAAGTGGTAATAATGGCTTTAAAGTTACTTTTTAGAAACTATGCAGTAAGGTACTCAGTAGATAATGAATTTTTTTGATTATCAACTTTCATTTAATCGAATGCTTGTATCAATTAGAAATTGAGCTTCACACAACAATTAGCTTTATTTTTAATGCTTTAGGAGATTTTTATGATAAACTAAGATTGTTTCGATATATTGAATTTCCCCTGGCAATTTGCTACTTCAATATATGTCTGACCGACTGTAGTATCTTGCTACACATAAAACTAAATTTCCTTGCCATAGCTGCCAACACTACGGATTTGCTGGGGAGATTCCTGGAGTTTGATACCTTCTCCCAACTTTCTAATATAACAAATATCTCTCAAATTTTCATCAAAACAACGAAATTCCCTGAACATGGGATTGTAGTATTTATTAGAGCTTTTTCATTTGGTTCTAAAATAATTTAATGTTTTCAATACAAAGTTCTACATATCTCGAATGTAAGTACTCCCTTTTAAGTCAAAGATTGTTTTGCCTTGAACTTATTGCTTTGCGTATCGATTTGTATGAAAGGGTTTATTTACAATATTTCATGCGCACAGTGTAGTTAGATTGCTGGAAAAGTAGCCAAAAGTCGCCTTTTTGTTGTGTGTGATGACAAAGTTTGGCTAATCATTAAGAGGCATCTTTGTTGATGAGGACTGGGTAGACATGAAAGTTTGCTTGAATATCGAGAAAGAAGTAAATAGGTGTGAGTCCTTGTTCTGCAGAGCGATTATGGAAGCTTTTCTTTGAGAGTCTATTTGTGCAGATTCTAACGAAGATGATGTTGAGAAATCTGTACCACCTCCAACTAATCAGCAAGTATCAGATTTTCTAATATTTTACTGCTGTAAATTGAAAATTCCAAAAGGGTGGAAAAGTCGAATTGTGTTTACAAGCTCAAGGACTTTTTAAGATACAATGTTTTTTAGTAAGCAGTCAAAAATAACTTTTTGCTTCGAAGTTTTTTTTTTTTAATTTTCTGTGATGATATTTTTTGAGGTACTAAAACTTGATTTTGTCCAAACGATAGGTGTTATAGTCTATTGTGCACTATATTCCCGGAAAAAATTGATATGGGGGGGGGGGGACAAATTTCAATAACTCAAACTGCCAAATCTTATTAAGTAACTTTAGACAATTTGCCTTTTGTTCCTTTCCCCTGCACTTTAAGATTATTAAGGGCCAACTGTATTTACGTTTATTGTTATTCTTTTTACTGGAAGTAGATCTTAATAATAATAAACATAAAGAGTATAAAATTTGGTCAGGTCACCAGAAGGTGAATACATTTTTTCCAAACCTTCAGTGCGAGCCACAATTTCCCAAACCGAGTTTACGGCTCGTATTTTTAGATTTGAAATGCATGAGACAGTTTTTTTTAAAAGAAAAAATCAGATCAAAAGACTATATCTATTCAGATTTTAATCCATTTCATTAAAAAAAGGTATCGTTAGAATGGGGAAAATCTCGAGTTTCACAGAGTTGCTGACAAGTAGCGCTAACTCTTCCTTCGCCCACCATTTCAGTGTTGGAAAAGGGCGACTGCATCCCAAAAATCATAGTGTCTACATTTCACGAAATGCGAGCCCCGTAACAACTGTTCAGTTTGATTTTCGTCAAAAATACCCTGGTGTTGAATCTCCTCCCCCAACAAGCATTAGAAGATGGTATGGGTTGTTGTGTAAGCAGTCGATGCAAACATGCTTGCAAAAGAACACCCTGTACAGTTTAGTTAAAATTAGTCAGCCTTGACATCTAGCATATGAAGATAAATTCCCCAATGCATATATTTTTTATTAGTTAGGATTATAATTATTTTAACTCCAGCATCCCAAAATGTAGGGGAAAATATCCCTTTGATCTAGTTAGGGGCTTTCAAAAAATATATTTTGCACCCTGAAACACACAATAGAGCAGCGACAATTTCGATTTTAGTCATCTTTACAAGTGCATAACAAATATTAGCTTTATTTATCTTAATGTTTGATTTATAAAAATTTCTATGTTGTGTGACTTGCAGTCAAGCATTCCTGCGGTAAATTTGTGTCCAAGCAAATCTCTCAATATACAAGCATCTTTGTTCTAGGCTCAACAAGCTTTATCCCAATTGCTGCTCTATGAACACTCAAAATTTTTAATACACTGAAAAACCCTTGAAGTCCTAAACTACTCACGTATGCAACATTTAAAATAATTAAATGATTGTTCTAATCATTAAGGTTCAATGACTTCAAAATTCATCTTTAGAAAAATTGTTTAAATGATGATTAAAATGTTTCTTTGTATTGATCCTATCTAAATAAAATGAGCCCAAAAAAAAAAAAAAACCACACACACAAACACACAGCTTGAAAGATTTTGTGTGAAAAAACTAAAAATAGAATGGAAATTTGCTTTAGTTATCCAATAATTCAACCAACCTGAGTTATAACTAGAAAAAATCGCTGCATTAAGAAATTGACTTACCTCTTTCCAATCCTTCGGCCAGGCTTTAATTGAAGTGTGTTGTACATCCAGCAGAAGTAATTCGGGGTTTATGTGTTTTAGGAAGAAATGTTTTAAACTTTATTTTGTGTTTGATTTAATACATTCATAGCTGTAATGTAAATTTTATTCTGATAGGTAAGTTTGTATAATAATGGGTGGAAAAGATTTAGACGTTGCTTGTACTAGTGTTGCTGTATTTCTGTGTATTAATATATTTTTTAAAAAGTAAATTAAAATTATATATTACTTTCAATTCTGGATAAGCTAGGGCCTTTCCAGTTTTTTGTATCCTACCATGTGGCCTGTGTAGCAGTTAACAGTTAAAATTGTTTATAGTTAATTTCAACTGCTATTTGAATCTTAAATAAAATGTATTTCTTTAAAAAAAAATACCCAAAAGCTCAGAATTAGTTTGTAAATTATAATAAAACTAGGTGTTTAGTGTAAAATGCATTTACACTTACATATGCAATTATAAAAGAATTACTTTGGAGCTATGCGTTCTGTTAATTCTAACTTAACTGTGACCATGAGCTAAATATATTCTAAACAAATTTTAAAATATTCATATCTATAAATATATTTTTTCATGATCAAACATGTGGCAGATAAATTGTCTATTTAATTTGTGCTATAATTTCATGCAAAAAAAAAAATTTTACTTTTGAAAACTAACATAAATAAAATGTAAACAAAGCTTGATATTACTCAAAAACTCAACATTAAATTTTCCACACATTGGCTAATTATGCAAAATATGTTTCCTAATACATTTCTGATGTTTTTTATTTTGTTTAAATCCTTAAATTTAAGATAGTACATTTTTTGAGTTTTACATATTATGTAGCACAAAAACAGCATTTACCTCTTTACATACTTATTAAAACTTTTCTGGTTATTTTTGATATTTAAATGAGTTGATGACAATGAGGTTAATGTATTATGTAAGGTAATGAAGTTATATTTTGAATGCTGGATAATCTTTGCCCTTTTTTTTTTTCAATTTTCTGTACCCTAGCATGTGGCTAACCTGTGTAGCAGTTAACTGCTAAAATTGTTTACAGTTAAGTTCAACTGAAATTAAAATATTAAATGAAATGTATTTCTTAAAACAATCTATCTAAAAGCTCTGAATTAGTTTATAAATGATAATAAAACAAGGTTTTTAGTGTAAAATGCATTTACACATATGTAATTAGAAAATAATTACTTATTAGCTATGTGCTCTGTTAATTCTAACTGAAATGTGACCACGAGCTAAATTTTGTAAAAGCATTTAAAAATATGCATATCTATAAATATATATTCATAATTGAACATGTGGCAGATAAATTGTCTATTTATTTGTGCAATAATTTCATGCAAAAAATGTTATTTACTTAAAAAGAATAACCTAAATGAAATGTAAACAAAGCATGATATTACTCAAAAACACAACATTAAATTTTCGACAAGTTAGCTAATCATGCAGAATATGTTTTCTAATGCATTTCTGATGTTTTTTATTTTGTTTAAATTAAAAACATTATTTGAGTTTTACATGGTAGTTAACTTGTGCCGTACTATGTAGCACATAAACACCATTTACCTCTTTATATGTTTATAAACACTTTTCTGGTAATTTTTAATATTTAAATGAGTTGGTGATAATGAAGTTCATGTATTGTGTAAGGTAATGAATTTATTACTTTGAATGCTGGATAATTTCAGGCTTCTTTTCCCCCCAGTTTTCTACATGTGGTTAACCTGTGAAGCAGTTCACAATTAAAATTATTTCTAGTTAAGTTCAACTGCAATTTAAATCTTAAATAAAATGTAATTCTTTCAATAATACCTAAAAGCTCGGAACTAGTTTGAAGATTATATTAAAACTAGGTTTTTAGTGTAAAATGCTTTTGCATATACATATGCAATTATAAAACAATTACTTTTGAGCTATGCTCTTTGTTAATTCTAATTTAACTGTGACCATGAGCTAAATAATGTTGAAGTATTTAAAAATATATATTTTCATGATTAAATATTTGCAGATATTTTTTTCTTTTCATTTGTGCTTGCTATAACTTCATGAATTATAATCTATATATATAATTCTCTTACGTGCCGGCAAATGAAGGGGTGAATTTCTAAACCTCTGTTGGCAACACTTCGCCGATAAATCATGTAAACAAACTTCTACGTTGTTTTGAAATCTTGAATCACAGAATACTCAACGAACTTTTTTTTTTTTGAGATGAGTTTGAGTCGGGCTGTGGCCCATTTCAACCTTAATCAGCAAAGAAAAGCTCAAAGAAGGCAGGAAACCGTTCTTGAATCCAATTTAAGACGAGCCATTTCCAGAGTTGTATTCTCTGATTCGCTGCCGATAATTTTTAGCGGCTGGGGAATTTTCAGTCAGCAGTTCCTTCAACAGATCAGGTGCGTCACACAATGCCGGTAACCGCACCTTTCCGTCATGGCAACATTTAGTATATTTATTTGCAGTATTACGCTCTTTCTGCCAATAAAGAGCACCACAAAATTCGCATTCTTCACACATTGCTCCACAATCATGTTCATCGGCAATGTTGTTTTGAACGCGTAGGCGCTTTGAGCGTCGTCTATTCTCTGCTTCAGTACGACAGTTCAGTTCAAAATGAATAACCGAGAAAGAATTTACTTTATTCCTTTTATTCTCAGCTGAAAGGTTTCGCCAAATTTGTTTAGGGTTATAGTAGTTTTAGTATTGTGCAAGCAAAGTAGCCTTGGCGAGTTTTCGCGTTTTTAGTTAAACCATTTTTTGTTCGTGACGTGGCAAGGATTCAGAATAACAACAAGAAGGACAAACGTTTGAGAAAATATGTTTGGTGCTCTCTGAGCCTGTTTTTAGTCATGGCCAGCTCTATGTGGCATTATCAAGAACAAGATCTTTTGAAGCAGTGTCAGTTGTGGCTCCCAAACGGGACATTTTTAATTGTGTATATGAGGAAGTTTTCTCAGATTAGAATATATAAGAGTGTAAATATGTAAATATATAAGAGTGTAAATAATGTAAATACATCCCTCGGGGGAGCCTGTAACCCCTAGAGGGCGCGTCCCCAGGTGGCGGATAGGGGAATGCCTTCATTGGTTTTCCAATGGGTGGTAGAAGGGAAATAAAATACCTTCCGCGGACCAACAGGTAGAAGTGCAATCTCTCCAAAGCAATGACAGACACTTTTGTATCTATAATGATAAAGTTGTGCACATTGCCAAGGCAGTCATCTTACATACAGCAAAGTTAAACTGTCGAAAATCTGGCTAAAGCAGACAAATTAACATTATGAACGTAATTTTCATATTGGTTAAATGGATGGTGACCTAAATGCAATTACCAACTTTAATTTTTACGGAAAATTTTAGCTAGGCTAATGTATTGGCATACAGCGAGCGAGCGAAGCGAGCATGGATCGCGAAGCGATCCACAGGGAACTGCGTAAGCAGTTCCGGGGGTTGGCGAGCGATAGCGAGCAGGGGGCGATAGCCCCCTAGTATATTATATTTACTGTTTACTCGAGGGAAAAAAGGGCAGGGTACCAGTTTTTGAAAGGCCACTGTTTCTAAACGGATAATGATCTGCAAATTTGAGCAGATTTATTTGATATTCTAGCTTTGTTAAGTATTTAACTGTTATTTATGTAATTTATTGACCTGCTGATCATAACTTTTTCAGGTTTACAAATGGTCCACGAAAAAATGGTGCAGCGGGACACATCTAAAACTCTTCACTATCTTGACTGAATGGTGTGCCACTATTGTTATGACTTTTGTCTAACATGAGCATTACGTAGTGGCATTCTTTTCAGTTCTCAGTGTTTGTTTTACTGCTACAACAGGATTTTGAAGTTGGATAATCCAGGGCTATTAACTTGAACCTGCAAACCTTTGTTCCAGATTCTATGTACCTGCTTAGAATTGTCTCACCTGAAAATGAATACAGTAAGTCTTAGAACAAGTCTTATTTAGTTATTTATTTTAAATTTTTCTTTTATCCTCTTATATAGGTCTGTAAATAAAATTAATTTATCAGCACTATATTTTGAGTTGACTGTAATCATGCAAAATGTTTTCTCGTGCATTTCCGATATTTTTTCTTTTGTTTCAATCCGTAAATTTGGGGTAGATAGTTTGTAATAGACATTATTTGAGTTTAACATGATAGTCTACTCTTACCATATTGTGGTTCAAATATGGCATCTACCTGACTTTACATGTTTATGAACTTTATTTTGAACACTGATTTTGTTTCATGTTTTAGTGAGTTAGTGATAGTAAGGTTCATGTATTGTGCCGTAAAATAAAAAAAAAAATTTGAGAAAAAAAATTTTTAATTCAATATCTGCGTGTTTTTTCTGACCTCAAAATTATTTTGAATGTCATGATACTAGTAAGTGTTCATTTTTAACCGACTTCAAAAAGGAGGCGGTTATCAGTTCATACCGTATGTATGTTTTTTTTTTTTTGTTTGTCCACTCATAGCGTCTCACCTAGTGAACCGATTTTGATGATTCTTTTTTTGATGGATAGGGGATGGCTCAACTTAGGTCCCATTACTTTGTTTGACCATATTTGTTCTTTAGAAAAAAAGTTATGGGCAAAAAACAGTAAATTTTATGCAATTTCCCTATAATATTGTAGCGAAGTTCGCACTTTTCATTCGTGGATAACGGTGGCTCAGTGGTAGAATTCTCGCCTCCCACACGAGCGCCCCGGGTTCAAATCCCGACTAGAACAAAGTGAATTTTACTAAAATTTCGTTTCTACTGTATCCCGTATTTTCTCGAATGTTCTATTAATTTCTGTATCTTTCCAAGTCTGGAAAGTTCCAGCACTTTCTCAAGTTGTATATAAGGAGATGTAACGTTCCTTCGTGGTTCTGAATAAAGATCTCCAGTTGAGACTAACGCTTGAGTATTCGCGTCATTTGGCTTTCACATTGTCCTGCTATCTTCATCTACGCGACAATATGAAACTCATTGTTATAAAAGTTTGGTGCCATCTAAGAGTAACATTAATAGTAATTGTAATGATAATTTTGAATAAAGGCTTTTCTAAAGCAATATAGTGATATAGAGCCGAACTTCTTACTAGGTAACTTCTTACTTTTACTGAAATATCTACATTTACACTAAAAAGAATGAAATAAAAAAATTTTGAAAAAAAAAAAATAGAACCGACTTCAAAATTGCTCTAAAAAGTGAAAAATAATTTTATTCTTTAAACACCATCGATAATGCTTTTAAACATAATTTTTGAAGTTGGCGCAAAAACAAAAAGTAAAATCCATTGTAACCATGCTTCGCTCATATTTTTATCAAAAAATCATCCAAAGTTAGGATCGAAACATTTAATCGTTACTCAAATATGCTGCCATCAATGCGTTATGCATTTGGTAGTGAAGAAACTGGACCTGGTTAAATTTATACTTGTAGTTGAGTTATGGCTGTGAATGATTTTATCGATCGTTTTTGCGCCAACTTCAAAAATTATGTTTAAAAGCATTATCGATGGTGTTTAAAGAATAAAATTATTTTTCACTTTTTAGAGCAATTTTGAAGTCGGTTCTATTTTTTTTTCAAAATTTTTTTGTACTATAATAGTCTACTACAACTTTCATTCATTGTATAAAATGATGTGTTGCGCAATTGTAGAATATTTAAATATATTCACTTGGTTGCTGTTCAAAATTTATTAGGGTTTTTTTCTCCCCAATATAAAAATACATTATTTCTTCTACATTATTAAACTTCTTTTATAGGGAATTCAAAACGAATATTAAGTCCTTTCCCTGTTCATGTGTAGAACATAGAGCATGACTAAGAGTATTATTATGTTGGTAGAAATAGTAAATGTATAGCCAACCTGTATTCAACATTAATTTTATGTGTGGAATTTTATGTCTTGTATTTCGAATGATTGCATGTTATTTTCAGGGTTTGTAAATATCTGATACTTTTAATGAGCACAAACTAAAAATTAGTTACTAGATTTTTAAGAACTTCACTGTTTTTTATTTTCTTATAAAGTAGACTTTTTCATGGAAAAATTTAAGTACTTTAAATTATATGATTATATAAATGATGATTACAATCATACATGGAATATGGTAATTTAATGTTTGAAAAATAAATGTAACATAACTAATATTAATATTGACTGTATATTAATATTAGTTATGTTATTATGTACCTATATTACTATTCTAATCATATGAATGCTCTATAAAACTGGATTATATGTATGTGCCCGGTAAAAACCACACGAAGATCACTCTATTATATACAAAAAAGATATGTTGAATTAAAACCTGAAAAAGTTATTTGAAACCATATGTTATGTTTATTAATTGTTGTAATATGTACTGTTAGAATATTTTACTTTAAATTTTTATTTATTTTACTTGACATACTTAACCATTAACTGCTTTACTTATTTTCTTTAGTTAGCTATATTTAAATTTATATAATTCAAAAATAAAATAGGTTTGTGCTCAGTCATAAAACATTTTTGTTTTTTTCTGATCAACTTAACAGGATATTTATTTTGAAGCTATGTTACATAATTAGTATTTTTATAAATATAAAATTTAAAAAATGTATATACATTCTTTTTTTTTTTTTGGTTAAATAATAAAACAATAAATGTGCAGACCCGGTAAAGGGTTGCTGCCGTTTTAATCTCTAATTTTTTCACTCTAATGTTAATTAGAAGTGTATCAATCCAATCTGGTTTAACAATGAAGGTGCAACGAGTTACTTTCATTTCTATCAAAACATGTAAGAATTGCTCATATGTTCTTAGTTATAGACGAAAGGTATGCCGATGTACTAGTAAGTTTATCATATAAGTCACTTGCAAGAAAAAAAATTTACAGAGCAAAATAGCAACAAAAAATGCATCATGTATTTTGGTGTTGTAAAAAGTAGAGTTCCTAGTATAGATGTCACACAGGGTGGTAACTCTCCCCCCCCCCCCCCCAAAAAAAAAAAAAAAAACTTTATAAATGTTTTATGCAAATATGAAACATTTTAATTTTTAGAAACAACTTGGTTCTATTTTTGTGGCATAACAAAAGTTTGGGAGACAAATATAAACTGTGAATCCATTTTTTGCAAAATTTATCCTAGATATATGTAACCTCCATTTTCCCCTGCAATATTAGGCACTCTATTTTTGTTAAATTTGTTAGTTAAAATATAGTTTAAGATATATTGGTGGAAATTTTCAGAATTAAAGTATATTTTTTTAAAATATAAACTATGAAATCCTCTTTGAGTCACGCGGTGTGGCCCCCCTCTCCCGCTACTGATTTCAAGGAATCTTTTTTTAATGCAAGAGTATGGGAGCTTTTGAATGGAATGCATGACTTTGCATCCATTTACTTACATCTTTTTGCATTGAAAAGATACGCTCATTGTAATCTCAAAAGTTGTCTTCCATATTTTTCACTAACTTTTAACGATTTGGTTCTGCTTTATAATATAATGAATTTATTTCTTGTGCTGAAATTTGTTAATTTGTACCTGGCATGATATATAACTTTTATACCTTGTATATATTTTGTAAAACTTATTGGCAGGCACTATCCACAAATTAAGTGGGTTTTTTTTTTTTTTTCAGCTGACCTGTATTGGCCAAGTACATAGACAAAATTTGGTTTGAGTACTTCATAAAGCAATATTGCATTACAGTTGACAAAATTCAGATTTCACCCGATTTTGATGTAAATCAGAAATTTAAAATTTAAATAAAGAATACACTATTAATGGTTATTGTAATATAAGTAGTCTAATAGTCTGCAATTTAGGACATAGGTCTGTGATTTTCTATTTTTGTTAAATATTTTACTATCAATTATGTAATTTATTCTTTTACTAGACAATAACTTTTTTAGGTCTGCCATTTCTATCTACTAAGAGATGCTGCTTAATAGACGGACGGAGTTAGGATTTCTTCGCTAAGTTTACTGAATGGTGTGCCATTATTGTTTTGACTTTGTCTAACCCAAGCATTACATAGGGGCATACTTTTCGGTTGTTTGATTGCTACAACACAATTTTGAAGTTAATTGTTTATGCTACAAACTTGAAATTTACCTTTATTCCAGATTCTATGCTTACCTACACCCTGCTGTATAAATGGTATTTTAGTCTTGCCTGGAAAGTATGCAGTATATCGTGGCCAAAGTCTGCTTTATTTATTTATTTATTTATTTTTAATATTCATCTTTATCCCCTTGTACAGGTCTATAAAGAAAATTAATGTATCATATCAGCACTGTTTGTGTTTCTTCACATTTTTTGCTGATTTCCAACAATATTTCTTGTGAATTATGACTATGAAATTTTAATCTGCATTTTAGAAGTTAACTACTTTGCAAATTTAGTAAATGTATATTGTTACGAAGTAAAAACAAGAAAGCAAAGCACTAGTTTTAAGTATGAAGAATATTAAATTTCCAAAATATTTGTACTTGAAAATATTATACGTATTACATTTCTTGTTGTAATCACATTGCTGAGAACACACTCTTGTTATTTCATTGTTGCCTCATTATTTTAAAGTAGAGAAATACTGTATATCTGACATTGTTTAAACTGTAATATTTATTTTTTGTTAATGCCAATTTAGAATGGATGTCTTTTGTGAAATGTAAATGCAAATAATTATTACTTTAAATAAGGTTGCTTCAAAAGCAAATTAATATAGTAAATGATTCTGAAATTATGCATAAATTGAAATTTAGTTTATTTTTGACACATGATTCGATATAAATGATTATTATGGTAGCATGTAATAAAGAAATAATTTTGTACAATGCCTAATACTCCTGCAGCATAACTTGCGATTATCATTTTGATTATAATGTTTAAAAGCACTTTTTTTCATGCAGCTTAAATTTTCGCTGTCCCATTGTATTCACAGAGATCAAGCTTCGTGAAACAGAAGGGTTTATGTATTGTGTCATTACTTTGCATTTTTAATATTAGTTGCAGTATGATACTATACTATAACTTTCATTACTTGTATTATTGTATATAAAAATATGTTTACCTATTTTCAACATTTAAATCAACTTTCAATTGCCAAAACTTATCGAAAACCGGGAACCCGGATTTTCAGCTCATGCAGCTACCGAAACTAAATGCCGAAGCTGTCTAGCTGCTGATCCTAATATTCGACTCCAGCCATCAAGAATTGCCCAAATATGTTAAAATTGTGTCAGTTGAAACAACCTCACTTTTCTCCTCAATTTGATATTCAATTTTTGAATTTTAATGGTTTTGTTACTTATTGATTTCTGTCTGTTTAACTTGATGTTTACTCCAGAATCAAATTAAAGTTAAGCATTGTAAACTACGTATCTTTTTGAGTTTTATGTTCACTATTCATTATTCATTTATATTGTGGTCTTTTGTGATATTTAAATATTCATTATATGTAGGCTGTGTCAATGTCAATCTCTGCAATTCTAAAATCCTCCACTAAAGATATTTGCTGTAGTATGTATTTTTTTAATGTTTGATTTCTTGTGGTGCCTAATGTACCAGTTTCTGTGCACTGAATGCTTTCCTACAGGGAAATTAAGTGCTTATAAAATATCCTATTTTCTTTTGTAGTTTTTAGAAATTGAATTATTTTATTAAGCTAAGGGAAATTGGATGTTACTTAGTTTCAAGTTTGAGAAAAATGTAATAATTTTCTAAAGAAATTGATAATAAAGGAACTACAATGTGTCTTTGTGTTTTCTGTAATCATTTTTAGCATTGCAAATGAGCTAATTAAAAAAGTTTTTAAAAATTAATGTATGGTTCAAATTAAATTATTCTTAATCATCAAAACTTTGAAGAACCAAATATGTAAATAAAGATACCTTTGAAAAACATTATTAGTAGTTACAATGCAAGTATTATTAATTCAATAAAAATATGGGGGAAAAATGTTAATCTAAGCTCACAAACAATAAATGACGAAACAAAATGTAGTACACATGTAAAAATTTAAAAACATCATTACTCGTTTTTTTTTAAAATACTATAATTGATTGTTACAAGTACTAATTGTATTCCATCACTTATGAGGTTTGAAAAACAATGAACATTAAAAGTTACCTTACTAGTGCCATTTTTGTCTGAACTGGAATATATTCATGCTCTTGTATGGGGGGGACTAAGAATGGAAAGACCTCTTAACACGACCTGCTAACCCATGTATCCTGATCATTTTATTATATAATCATATTGTTGCACACCATCAGGAAGGTGTGGCAGATGTTGTACAGTGGAGCTTCAACATGACGGGGGAACTAAAATAATGTACTTTTACTCTTACACATGAAAACGTGACTATCCCTATCGTTGTCAGTATACTGTAAAGATTATTTTATTGTAAATATTATTGAAGATCTCTAAATTTCGACTATCTTTAAACTGATTTTTGATGATGCAATTTCTTATATTTTGTTATTGATTCAGGGAACTTCACCCCTGCCTGTATGAATAGAATATTAAAAGTAGACCAAATATTATTTTTGATTTCACATTAATAATTGAAATATAGAAAAAAAAATGAATTCGAAAAATGTTCCAAAATTTTGAATAGTTTTATAACAAAGATTGAATTCTGGAAATTGGTTTGCTACGAAATTTTACTCTAACGGAAAGGGGTGCAAATGATGCACAAGGCATTATACTATACATGCTAAATAATACATTAAATATTCCTGAATGTATTTGCTGTGTTAAAACTTTTCTTAATGTGTTCTGGTACCATGGTAAATGAGCGCTCTTTTCAGCAAATAAAAATTGCCAAATAATTACTGTCAGTGAAACATGTGTGCTGAAATCTTAAATGCATTTTATATATTAAGCACAAAAAACTTAATTTTCTGAAGTAGTAAATGCTTTACATCAAAAACAAAATCCTATATTAAATAAACATGCCTTAGTTAATGTTTTTGTAAATTTTATAACTTTTGAAATAATACAGGGCCCTAAATTTTTTCTTGCACCTTTGCGCTTTATAGAGAAGGTCGACTCAATCACTTTCATGCTACTGTATTTGTTACTTCTAACTAACTAGCAATAAAATTATCAATTCGGTCATGCAGAACTGAAATAAAACATTTTAGCTGCAATAGTCAGTTATCTCACAGACGGTAATTTCTGAATATTAGTTCTTATGGCATGGTAATTTTTTGTCCAAAAAGATAAAAGCACTTGTACATATCCGGTGAGGAAACTTAAACAACTCTAGGTAAGTATTGTTGAAAATTCCCTCTTTCCTACCTAACACGAAACCATGGTTGTTTGGTTTTTTGCCCCAATTTGTTCTCATAAATTTTGCATATTATTGCAAAAAGTAAAATCTAATTAATGCAAAGTAACTAGCAAAGCTTTATAAATAAATCTCAGATTTAATAAATTTAAAAACTTATATTTTTTAAGATAATTACTAAATAGTTTTTATTATTATTATTTTTTTTCTTCTTTTAAATCTATGCAGCTTTTCTATTAGGTACATAAATATACAAGGCAGACCAACTAAGTTTTTCTAAAATTACATGGAAAAAAATCCGAGTAACTCTTTTATAATTTTTTAATTATTATTATTATTCAGTCTTTTGCATTTCAAAATAGTCCAAAAAGCATATTTCAACCAAAACTTCATATACTACCTAATTTGCTTGATTACTTAAGATTTATGGAGATAGATTATGTATCATTAAAGCGATGCATAGTGTAAAAATATCTTAACACTAGAATATTTAAATGACAAGAAAAAAAACTTAGCAGGCATAGAATTGCATTTATACATGCACGCTTTTTGCATCCCCGATAGACAATGCAGTCAAGACAAGAAAAGAAGATGTATAAAATTATGAAAACAGAAAATATCCA